>NC_139710.1:580000-1000000 GCF_964188405.1 Protomyctophum parallelum | reverse complement strand
CATGCTAACATGCTAATGCTATCATGCTAACATGCTAACATGCTAATGTCAACATGCTAATGCTAACATGCTAACATGCTAATGCTATCATGCTAACATGCTAATGCTATCATGCTAATGCTAACATGCTAAGTTTTAATTTTTTTCATTTTTTTCAATTTTTTTCAATTTTTCCATTTTTTCCATTTTTTTCATTTTTTTTTTTTTTTTTAATTTTTTTTAATTTTTTTTAATTTTTTTTAATTTTTTTTAATTTTTTTTAAATTTTTTTAATTTTTTTTAATTTTTTTTAATTCTTTTAAATTTTTTAAGTTTTTTTTAAGTTTTTTTAATTTTTTTATTTATTTTTTATTTTTTTGAAAATATTTTTTTATAAACGTGTGTGTGTGTGCGTGCGTGCGTGCGTGCGTGCGTGCGTGCGTGCGTGCTCTTGCGAGAGCTGTGTAAAGGCCATCCAATTGCACAAATAGCAGACCTACAAGCCCACAAGGTATCGCAGAGCAACTCATTGAGATCTTGTAACTTTAATTTCAGCCCTGTAATTAAGCTCTTATATGTCTCAGCTGTGGAAGTGTAAAAGACAAACAAGTGGCGCGCAACTTGAAGGTCTTGATCTTGAATGGTCTTGAATGGGGGGAAACTATGCCCGAACAAATTGCTCTATCGCAAAAAGTAAAAGTCGAATGCAAATAATTTCTTCGTTGTGAGTGGCCTGAGATATTGAGGTACACCATGTGCGATTGTGGTGTTGGTACGATCGAAAATGTGGTTATAAGAGCGAGTTAAGAATTGTCATCGCGATAATTTCCTCGTAAGATTTCTACAATGGATGTCAATGAGCAGCTTGACTGTATTTGTGTCACTTAAAAGGCCGTAGTTCACATTCTGTATGTCTCTGTGTTTTGGTGGTCACATTGTGTGAAAGAGGACATGTGTGGCTACAAAATGACCAAAGGACATGCGTGTAAAGTGAATATTTTGGCCGGGACGGCAATTTGTTTGGTAAATTTTCAAGGAAAGATTTTCTGTTTGTACACTCTAGTGAAAGAAGCCCTGCACTCTAAGTTGGCACTAATTAGGCGAAACGGCCTGCGATTGAACTGCGATTTCGGAAAAAACGTTTAACGTATTCGAATACGGTTTGAACCACGACAAAGTCCAGAGTCGTGTGAGCTTTCTAAAGTTTAAATCACGTTTCTACGACAAAGTATGCCAGAGTAATGAGGCTGCAAAAGTGAGGTTGATTTAGAGATAAATCCCATACATTGTCGATGGGAGGAAAAAACTATAAATAAAGTTAAATATTTTAAAAAGTATAAACTTTTTCAAAACAACTTTTTCACCAATTAAAGTTCAAAGATAGATGAACATTATAAAGTTTGAATGAAGTTTCAAAGTGAAAGTATGACGGAGTAATAAGAGCTCAAAAAAGTTAACTGTGAAAAATGGGACCTTTCTTCCATCGACTCTCACTATAAAGAATGTAAAAAAAAGTTAAAAAGTTAAAAAGTATAAAAAGTATAAAACTTTGTAAAAATTCTAATTGGAGCAATAATAACTGCAAAGAGCTGAACAGTTTGAAGTTTGAACTAAATTTCTAGTATAAAGTATGCGGAAGTAGTTAGGTGCCAAAAAAAAGGGTGGAATAAAGAATAAAGAAGTATAACTAGAAAGCAGTTCCTGTAGAAACTGCGTGGGCTCGCGTAAAATGCTTTGTATAAAGTTATTGCCGTGTCAAGTTTGAAACTCGGGGACCGGAGTAATGGTGTTACCATTGGTGTTCTAAATCTATAATCAAAATTTCGGGACTGTAGCATATTGTAAAGAAAAGTAGAAAATGCATTAAAGCTGAAGTAAAAGTTAAAAAAAGTATGAAAATGTGTAAAAACTATAGTTTAAGCAGAATAAAGTATGTGGAAGTTGTAGAAGTGTTTTTAAAGTTTTTCTTTAAATGTAAAAAAAAAAAAAAAAATCTAAAAAATTTAAGTTTTTTCTTTTTAAGTAAAAAAGAAAAAAAAATATTTTTAAGTTTTAATTTTTTTCATTTTTTTTCATTTTTTTCATTTTTTTCATTTTTTTAAATATTTTTCATTTTTTTAATTTTGTTTAATTTTTTTAATTTTTTTTAATTTTTTTAATTTTTTTATTTTTTTTAAGTTTTTTTATTTTTTTTATTTTTTTTTAAATTTTTTTAATTTTTTAATTTTTTTTTTAATTTTTTGAAAATATTTTTTTATAAACGTGTGTGTGTGTGTGTGTGTGCGTGCGTGCGTGCGTGCGTGCGTGCACTTGCGAGAGCTGTGTAAAGGCCAGCCAATAGGAAGACAGGGTGTGTGTGTGCGTGCGTGCATGCGTGCGTGCGTGCTCTTGCGAGAGCTGTGTAAAGGCCATCCAATTGCACAAATAGCAGACCTACAAGCCCACAAGGTATCGCAGAGCAACTCATTGAGATCTTGTAACTTTAATTTCAGCCCTGTAATTAAGCTCTTATATGTCTCAGCTGTGGAAGTGTAAAAGACAAACAAGTGGCGCGCAACTTGATCTCTTAATTTACAATGGTTCTGAATGGGGGGAAACTATGCCCGAACAAATTGCTCTATCGCAAAAAGTAAAAGTCGAATGCAAATAATTTTTTCGCTGTGAGTGGCCTGAGATATTGAGGTACACCATGTGCGATTGTGGTGTTGGTACGATCGAAAATGTGGTTATAAGAGCGAGTTAAGAATTGTCATCGCGATAATTTCCTCGTAAGGATTTTACAATTGAGGTCAATGAGCAGATTGACTGTATTTGTGTCACTTAAAAGGCCGTAGTTCACATTCTGTATGTCTCTGTGTTTTGGTGGTCACATTGTGTGAAAGAGGACATGTGTGGCTACAAAATGACCAAAGGACATGCGTGTAAAGTGAATATTTTGGCCGGGACGGCAATTTGTTTGGTAGATTTTCAAGGAAAGATTTTCTGTTCACACACTCTAGTGAAAGAAGCCCTGCACTCTAACTTGACACTAATTAGGCGAAACGGCCTGCGATTGAACTGCGATTTCGGAAAAACCGTTTAACGTATTCGAATACGGTTTGAACCACGAAAAAGTCCAGAGTCGTGTGAGCTTTCTAAAGTTTAAATCACGTTTCTACGACAAAGTATGCCAGAGTAATGAGGCTGCAAAAGTGAGGTTGATTTAGAGATAAATCCCATACATTGTCAATGGGAGGAAAAAACTATAAATAAAGTTAAATATTTTAAAAAGTATAAACTTTTTCAAAACAACTTTTTCACCAATTAAAGTTCAAAGATAGATGAACATTATAAAGTTTGAATGAAGTTTCAAAGTGAAAGTATGACGGAGTAATAAGAGCTCAAAAAAGTTAACTGTGAAAAATGGGACCTTTCTTCCATCGACTCTCACTATAAAGAATGTAAAAAAAAGTTAAAAAGTTAAAAAGTATAAAAAGTATAAAACTTTGTAAAAATTCTAATTGGAGCATAAATAACTGCAAAGAGCTGAACAGTTTGAAGTTTGAACTAAATTTCTAGCATAAAGTATGTGGAAGTAGTTAGGTGCCAAAAAAAACGGCGGAATAAAGAAACATAAGAATAAATATAGGCTGCCAATATCTAGTGTGTGCTCGCTGTGGCGAGCCCACAAATATAGGCTGCCAATATCTAGTGTGTGCTCGCTGTGGCGAGCCCACAAATATAAACTGAGAGTAACTAGTGTGTGCTCGCTGTGGCGAGCCCACAAATATAGGCTGCCAATATCTAGTGTGTGCTCGCTGTGGCGAGCCCACAATAAATATAGGCTGCCAATATCTAGTGTGTGCTCGCTGTGGCGAGCCCACAAATATAGGCTGCCAATAACTAGTGTGTGCTCGCTGTGGCGAGCCCACAATAATAAACATCTACTGGACTACAGCATGGTTCGAACCAATGTTGGGAACACACACACACACACACACACGCACGCACACACACACACACACACACACACACACACACACACACACACACACACACACACACACACACACACACACGCACGCACAAAGGTGTGTGTGTGTGTGTGTGTGTGTGTGTGCATATTGTGTGTACTTCCTACCTACTGTCTACCTCCATGTGTTTATCAGCGGTCTGGAGAACAACAACTACTGCCGTAGTCCAGGCGCTAGCGTGAAGCCATGGTGTTTCACCACTGACCCACAGAAAGGCTGGGAGTTCTGTGACATCCCACAATGTGTTGGTGTTCCACAGCCAGGTAAACCTTGACCACTGAATGTTCATCACCACGCACGCACGCACGCACGCACGCACGCACGCACGCACGCACGCACGCACGCAGTTTTTAACTAAATCCTCTGCTCTCTCCATCCATCTACTTCCTGTCCTCTCCATCAGAGCCCATCGTTCCAGAGCTGTCCTGCTTCACCCTCTGCGGTCAGAACTACCGAGGGACGGTTACCAAGACGACCTCTGGGACAAGATGCCAGAGCTGGTCGGTCCAGACACCTCACAGACATATCACAACGCCCGAGAACTTTCCACACGCGTAAGAACACCCAGCTAAACATTGTGTGTGTCTGTCTGTCTGTCTGTGTGTGTGTGTGTGTGTGTGTGTGTGTGTGTGTGTGTGTGTGTGTGTGTGTGTGTGTGCGTGTGCGTGCGTGCGTGCGTGCGTGTGTGTGTGTGTGTGTGTGTGCGTGTGCATGTGCGTGTGTGTGTGTGCGCATATTGTGTGTACTTCCTACCTACTGTCTACCTCCATGTGTTTATCAGCGGTCTGGAGAACAACAACTACTGCCGTAATCCAAGCGGTGACGTGAAGCCATGGTGTTACACCACTGACCCACAGAAACCCGCTGAGTTCTGTGACATCCCCAGATGTGTTCCAGGTAACGTTGACCACTGAATGTTCATCACAATGATTTGATTCATTACTTTTTAATTACTTTATTCTCTATATTCCATATTACTGACTCAATACTGACTGTATGTTCTTACTGACTCTAATACATTTTTATAATAATAATAATAATAATAATATTATTATTAATAATAAGAATTCCTGATGAACATGTTTTAGGGTGGAAAAAAACACACCAACATGTGAGCTGAGCGGTAAAGAGTGTGTGTGTGTGTGTGTGTGTGTGTGTGTGTGTGTGTTGTGGCCCGTAGGTTAACATTGGGATATTGATATATTATTGATTTCAGTTCCAAACATGACCCATGAAGTTAACATAAGTATAGGCCTAAACTACATTAATTTGAAATTAAATAAAAATGTTAGTTTTCAGGATTCCAATTAAAAAATAGCAGATCTACAAGCTGAAAACGTGTTGCACTGTGCCACATTTTCAGCTTGTCAGCCTAAATCCCCTCACTCACCTGGGCAATTTCCAGCCTCTGCCTCAGCCAATTGATTGCCATGGGAACCCCACACTTGCCAATTAATTTCCTCATAGACTTTTCAGAAAGTATTTATGTAAAGACATTTACGCCGCGGACAAAGACAACTGGAGTCGTGACACATCATGACAATAAACACAATGTTTTGGGCCAAACAAAGAATTAGAAACAAAGAAAAAAACGGCAGGTTACAACACATTTTTTGTTGTTTATATTCTTTGTAATTATTTGTTTGCCCTAGCAACCACCTGTTAGGCCCTAGCAACCACCTGTTAGGCCCTAGCAACCACCTGTTAGGCCCTACCAAACACCTGTTAGGCCCTAGCAACCACCTATTAGGCCCTAGCAACACTGTTTAACCCTAAAAAAATCACACCCGTGTGAAGTGAGGGTCGCTCTTGTCATCACGCACGCACACACGCACACATTAATTCATTTCAATGGGGAAATGCCATTTAGCTACAGTGGAGCCTAACAGCTGCTTTAAGACCCTAGCAACCACCTGTTGTACCCTAGCAACCACCTTTTAGGCCCTAGCAACCACCTGTTGTACCCTAGCAACAACCTGTTGTACCCTAGCAACCACCTTTTAGGTCCTAGCAACCACAATTTACAATTTACAATTTAGGCATTTAGCAGACGCTCTTAATCCAGAGCGACTTACATTTAAGCAAGAACAAAAGCATGGGAATACATCACATAAAAACATTTATCATGAAACATGCGTAAACTAAGAAAGTAACAGTGGAATATCTATATAATGAAACTATACATACACTATACATATAAACTATACATATTTACTACTATGCTATGCATATGTACTATGGCGTGCTATGACTATATACAATACAATTATAGTGCTGTCTACATAACATGCTATAAGTCTGTGTCAAATGCTATCTAAGCCAACAGAAATGCTATCTAAGGGGTAGGGTTTGATTGATTGATTGAAATATTTATTAACAGTTTGTAGAATTTACAGTACATTTTAAGCACAAACTCAATACAAAGACTGTTAACTGTGAGTGGACGACCCAATTAAGCATTACACTTGTTTACAACAGGGTCCACATTGTTCAATTCATCAAAACATTTAGAGACATACAAATAGACACCTCTATGTAGCTAAAGAACAGAACAGGAATTCATCATATAGGAAGCAAAAAGGGAAAAGATACATATACACTGAGGGGAAATGGGGCGGGGGGGGGGGGGATTCAGATTTTACAGAGGCCAGTTTCGAATTGCAGCCATCCGTAGGTGCCCTTTGAGAGCGGTTTTGAAGGAGTCAAGGGATTCACATGTCTTAATGACTGTTGGTAGGGCGTTCCACATTTTGGTGGCATAGGAGCGAAAATAATTTAGTCCCTTGTTTGTGCCGAATCTGGGTTGTACATGGTTTGTTGCACTCCCTCTGGTGTTGTGGGTGTGGACTTCGTTTACATTAAGGAAGTATTTAGACAGGTACATGGGTATCTTGGTGGTGTATCGAATCTTGTGGACCAGACCCATTGCAAGATGCTGTACTCTGTCGTCGACCCTAAGCCACCCCAGCCTGTCAAAGTGGGCAGGGGTGAGGTGGGTTCGGGGGGTGAGGCCAAGTAGGAGCCTGACCAGTTTGTTTTGGGAGGTCTGGAGCCTTGTTTTAAGGGCCTTTGAGGTGCTGTGGTACCAAGAGGTGGATGCATAGTCAAAGAAACCTTGTACGAGGGCTCCTGTTAAGGTCTTCAAGGTGTTTTTGCTGACCAGTGAGGAGATCCTGTAAAGGAATCTTGTTCTTTGATTGACTTTTTTGATTATGTTGGTGGCCATTTTATCACCGGAAAGATTGGCCTCCAGGATGGAACCTAGGTAGGTAATTTGATCTTTTCGTGTGATAATATTGTCACCCACTCTAACCAAGAAGCCATCTGCCTTGCTGAGATTACTATTTGATCCGAAGAGGATGGATTCAGTTTTTCCCAGGTGTAAGGATAGTTTGTTATCAGCTAGCCAGGTGCAGATTCTACCGAGTTCAGAGCTGAGGGTCTTTTCAACCTGCAGTTTGTTGCTGTCCGAGACCAGCAGTGCTGAGTCATCTGCGAACAGGAACAAGTTGCAGTCACAAGCTGAAGTCATGTCGTTAACATATATTAGGAACAGTAAAGGCCCTAGTATGCTTCCTTGTGGGACGCCACAGCTCACTGGGAGGGGAGGGGACAGTGTTCCGTTCACCTCCACCATCTGTTCTCTCCCCTCCAGGTAGGATTGCATCCAGCTCACTGATGTGCTATCAAAACCAATAGCTTTAAGCTTGTTAACCAGTATGGAGTGGTTCACAGTGTCAAAAGCCTTTTGGAGGTCCAGCATGACCATGCCGCAGTATTTTCCAGCGTCCACCTCGTGTTTGATGTGGTCGCTCAAATAGAGGAGGCATGTGTCAGTGGAGTGGGATGTTCTGAAACCAGATTGGAACTCGTACAGCAATTTATTAGTGGCAAGATACTTTTCAACCTGTTCATAGACTATTTTTTCCATCACTTTCGAGATGGAGCTTAGAATAGAAATAGGGCGGTAGTTGCCGGGTTCTAATTTACTCCCTTTTTTGTACAAGGGGGTTACTTTGGCCAGTTTAAAATCTTGTGGGACCTGTCCCTGTTTGATGGAGAGGTTAACTATGTGGGTGATGACTGGAGCTATGGAAAAGGCTGAGTCTCTGAGAAATTTGGAGGGGATATTGTCATGGCCAGTGGCCTTGTGGGGTTGGAGGGCACTCAGTTTTTTAAGTACCTCCTCGGTTGTTACCATTGCCATTTTGAAATCATCTTTCCAAACACCAAGGTTTTTGTAGAAGGCTTTGATGTGCTCTACACCAAAACGCCCAGAGTGGGAGGGCAGTTTGCTAACCAGCTTTTTTGGAATGTTTGTAAAGAAGATGTTCAGGTGGTTGGCTACATCAAGCTTGTCAGTGATGAGGGTGTTATTCGATTTGATGTTTATGTTAGTAAACCTGGTTTTTAGTTTCTGACCACAGCCTAGTTGGTTGTTTAGTAACTTCCAGAGCTCCCGTGGATTGTTTTTGATTTCCTCGGCTTTATCATTGATAAAGTTACATTTGGCAGATTTGGTCATGGCAATTACACCGTTTCTTAGCTTGTTACAATGGGTTTTTAGGTTGCACAGTTTGGTTTGGAGATTACTGTCGAAGTGTAAGTGCTATGGGCCATGATGGAGTCTGAAAAGGTGGGTTTTCAGGCTACGGCGGAAGATTGGGAGTGATGCTGCAGTTCTGACTGCAATGGGAAGTGCATTCCACAGTTTTGGAGCCAGAAGGGAGAAGAGTTTGGGACGTGTGGAGCGTTGTCCCGGCGTTTTTAGTGAGGGTACTTCCAGTTTCCCTGCGTTGGCTGATCTGAGTGCGCGGGAGGGTTTGTAGGGTTCAATCATACTTGCAAGATATGGGGGAGCCATACCTTTGGTTGCTTTGAATGCCAGCATCAGAGTTTTGTATTCTGTGCGGGCAGCGACCGGGAGCCAGTGGAGGGAGCGGAGCAGGGGGGAGACATGTGAGAATTTTGGCTGGTTGAAGACCAAGCGAGCTGCTGCATTTTGGATCAGCTGGAGAGGCTTAAGTGCACATGCTGGTAGGCCAGTAAGGAGGGAGTTACAATAGTCGAGTTTTGACAAGACTGTTGTCTGGATTAGGAGTTGGGCTGATTCCTGGGTGAGGAACGGTCTAATTCGTCGTATGTTATAGAGTGTGAACCTACATGATCGAGTGACAGCTGTGATGTGAGCTTTGAACGAGAGCTGACTGTCCAGGACAACACCAAGATTCCTGGCTGTTGGGACAGACGTTACCAGGGCGTTGTCTACGGAAATAGTTAGCTCCCGCATAGGGCAGGACTTAGCTGGGAAGAAGAGAAGCTCAGTCTTGTCTGGGTTCAGCTTGAGGTGGTTGGAGGACATCCACTGTGAGATGTCAGCCAGGCATGCAGTGATGCGCTCTTCCACCTGAGTGGCAGAGGGGGGGAAGGATAGGAACAGTTGTGTGTCATCGGCGTAGCAGTGATAGGATATATTGTGAGCAGAGATGATAGTGCCAAGGGATTTAGTGTACAGTGAGAAAAGGAGGGGACCAAGTACAGATCCCTGTCGGACCCCAGTTTGGAGGGTTCGGGGGGATGATAACAGACCTTTCTTAGTGCCGTCCCACCGATGCCTAGCTCCGCTAGGGTGTCTAGGAGCAGCTGGTGGTTCACTGTGTCAAATGCTGCTGATAGGTCTAGGAGAATCAGTACTGCAGAGTGGGAAGCAGCTTGGCCAGCATGTAGTGCTTCTGTGACTGCCAGCAGGGCAGTTTCTGTGGAGTGGGCCTTCTTGAATCCGGACTGGTTGGGATCCAGCAGGTTGTTCTGTGAGAGATGGAGAGAGAGCTGGTTGGAGACGACACGTTCAATGGTTTTAGAAATAAATGAAAGTGATACCGGTCTGTAGTTCTTGACATCTGAGGGGTCAAGGGTTGGTTTTTTGAGGAGTGGTGTTACTCTGGCTGACTTGAGGGCAGATGGGACGCAGCCTGAGGTTACTGAGGTGTTGATGATGGAGGTGATGAAGGGGAGCAGATCAGGTGCGATGGTCTGGAAGATTGGAGACGGGACAGGGTCAAGAGGGCAAGTGGTAGGTCTAGAGGATGTTACTAGTTGTAGAACCTCGTCTGGGGAAAGAGGAGAGAAGGAGGACATGCATGGTATGTTGGGGTTGGTGTTGGTGTTGGTTGAGTCAGATGCCACTTTATGTGGGAGGGGAGGAAAGGAGCTGCTGATATCATCAACCTTCTTCTCGAAGTAGTTGACAAAAACATCAGCAGTGAGGGATGAAGGTTGAGTGGGGGGAGGGGGTTTAAGGAGGGAGGTGAAAGTGGAGAAGAGCTTCCTTGGGTTAGAACTACAGGATTGGATTTTGGTGTGGTAGAAAGAGGTTTTAGCAGTGGTTAGTGAGTGAGGAGAGAGGAGTGAGTGAAAGTGTGAAAGGTCATCTGGTAGCTTCGTCTTTCTTTCGGCTGCCCTTAGAGGTGTTCGTTCAGATCTGAGAGTTTCAGATAGCCAGGGAGCCGGTGGACATGAGCGAGCTGGCCTGGATGAGAGCGGGCAGTGTTGGTTGAATGCAGATGAGATAGAGGAGAGGAAGGGGGCCGCACAAGAGGGCCGCACAAGTCCGACTCGGACTCTTTTCTTTTGCGGTAGCGCTGTAGGCCTGACTGTTGTTTTCCTTTTTTACAGTAACAACTACAACACCTACCACTAAGCTGTCTACTACACAAGGTAAACTACCACTACACTAGAGAATACAAGTTTTGTGTGAACACAAACATTGGTTGATGATTGACTGATCATCCCATAGCGATGATTTGATTGGCTGAGCAATATTGAGGATAAAAGTGAGGGCAGAAAAGTGAATGACATTTGTGATGATTCGATTGGCTCATGTGATGTCTGATGATAAGTAATAATAATTATTTAAGATGTATAAAGATGTGTTAAAACATAATCTACAATAGTTCAACCCACCCAACCTGACAATCTACAATAGTATACACCCCCCAGCCTCACAATCTACAATAGTTCAACCCCCCACCTGCAAGCAGTGCGAGGCATTGTGAGTTTGTAGATCGCCTATTTTCACAATGTTTGCCTCTTTCTTAGGTAAAGTTTGACAATTTGGTCTTTAGAATCATTACATTGTCACTTTATGAATGTTCAGATAGCCTGTACACATTTATACTGTGTGTCGGTTTGTTTACTGCCGAGTGAGTAGACAGTGTTGCAGGTGAATTATATGTCTAGTTTCTCAGAGATCTCAGTGGTTGGTCCGGGCCAAGGAAGCACGTAAACAACATAAACAACTGATAAGGAGGACTGTAAAACAGACATACATCTTTCTCCAACAGATGGTCCCAAGAATGTCCTTTTGGCCGTAGATCCACCAGGAGATGTTGTCAAAGGAAGCTCAGTCACTCTGACCTGCAGCGCCAGTGGGTCACATCCACCAATCCAGAGCTACATCCTTTTCAAAGACAACACGGTCGTGGCACAGAAGAACACAATGAGCATCTCTAACGTCCAGCCCAGTGACAGTGGAACATACCACTGTGAGGCATTTAACGACATCGCTACAGCCGATTCACCTCCAGTCACTGTTGATGTCCACTGTGAGTTTTTAATTGAATTACAATCTAATTATATTAATGATGTTCGTGCGTGTGTGTGTGTGTGTGTATTGGCTATGCATGAACATAAATATCATCATCAAGTGTTTTTAGATTACATTAGTGTCTAAAATAATTACATTAGTGTTATTATTTTAACCTAAGTTGATGTAATGTTACACATGAATTATTGTTATTGATATTGGTGTAAAATGCTGTATACACAGCACAGTGCTATAATTGAGTGCATCAATGTTTATTCCTCCACAGACCCTCCAGAAAAGACCTCAGTATCAGTGAGTCCACCAGGAGGCGTTGTTGAGGGCAGCACAGTGACTCTGACCTGCAGCAGTGAAGCCAAGCCACCAGTAGACACCTACACCTGGTACAAAGACCGCAGATCCATCTCCACTGGTCCTCAGCTGGTGAAGAACAATGTGTCTCCTGGAGACTCTGGACAGTACTTCTGTCTGGTGAAAAACACACATGGATCCCAGAGGTCATCAAAACACTCTCTAGAAGTTCAGCGTAAGTGAACTAACGTAAAACATCTTATAGTTTTTACAAACAACAAACAGCTGCAATAGCCGTCATGAAAATGTACAGCCAGATAGATACCTACCCTGTATTTTATAAGACCCCAAAATTCACTGCGAAATTAACCGGAAGTGAAATCGACTAAAGCTAAAATGGCTACTGTCTTTTTAACCCATTTAGATCTGAGGACGATTCTACAAATGCCTTCTAAATCTGTTTTCTGAAGAAAAAAAAAAACATTTTTCTAATTAGCCGCTGAACCCATGTGAAAATATGTTGTTCCAGGGACCCCCCCCCCCCAGAAGCAAAGATTTGAGTTAAAAACGTTCACTGTGAAAGAATATATATTCAAAGATTTGCACTATACATTTTCAAGATTCTTCAAAAATAGCAGATCTACAAGCTCATAGCGCGGCTGCTATGAGCTTGAACTGCTATTTTTCATGTTTAAAACACCAAAAAGGGGTTCCCGTCCAGAATGGGTTAAAAGTCATCAGAGGCGTAACCGCGAGGTAGCGGCGATTTAGTAATGAGACGTTCAAATAATACACAATAAAAATACACATCTCTCCACAGCTCTCTCCACGCACTGTGACCCTCCAGAGGTCTACCGTTCGAACAGCATCATGATCAGCCGGATGAAGACCAGGTACGCACCCAGAGAGACGGTGCTGTACGAGTGCATAGTGGGATATACTATGAACGGAGGACGTGCCTATGTGAGGTGTGTGGCTGGGAAATGGACACCTTTAACTCTGACATGTGAAGGTAAGTGTACGTTCGTCGGCAGTACCAGTGTTGATACATACACATGGCGTTGTGTCATCAGGGGCGTCAATATAGCTGGGGGGTGGAGCTATGGGGTAAAGTTCAGAGTTCTCCCAACCGGAATAAACAGTGGGGTGTTGGGTTTTCAAACGCAGATGCTTTAAAATACTACTAATTTAAAAGTAGGCGTCATGGATTGCCACATCACAGGCACAGATCCTTGTTGCCACTCGACAAGGAACGCTACTTTAGAAAATGAAACAAGCCTAGGTGTTGTGAATTATCTGCTTGCAATCCAAATGGCAGCCTCTGGTGGACAAAACCCTTCACAACTCCCCTTCCACCACTGCACCAATCACCCACAGGTGTCTGCCATCAGCACTCTGGGTTGATTGCCATTGTCAGCTCAGGTGTGCTCCACTACAAACACTCACACTCACTCCACACACAGTTCACACACAGCTCTCCACTCCAGACCAGCCATGCGTCACTGACAAATGTAAGCTCTTGTTTATTGATCGTATTATTTATGCTTTGAGTTATATGTTCTGAGTTTAATTGATGTATTGCAATACCACTTTACCGTTTAAATTCTGAGTATTGATATGCTCCATTCTTTTCTCCTGTTTTGTCAGAACCATGGTGTCTGGATATGTGGAAATAAATACCCTGAATATCAACTGGAAACAAGTCAATGTCATGTCTCTTTAATTTGAACATTTTTGGGTGGTCAGCAAGTTCACTGAACAACAAACTTTATTATGGTCCTTCGAGCGGATTGTGCTGACTACTCAAGGGTGACATCAGGTCCTTTAACATGGGCTAATGGAGCACAATGCTACGGGCCCCAAGCCTATCCTAAAGAGGACCTACCCACCATGGTAGAATCCATAAGGAGAGCTGAGATTGAGGACAACCATCAATTGGAACTAATGAAGACCAGAATGAAGGAGCTTGAAGGGAAAGACGGGAAAATCCGAACACTGTTAAAACACATCAGCACATGGCTAATGTGTGACCTTCTCCAACATGGAGAACAAGGGGGAGTACCTCCCCAGGAGTACCACGTAACTGCACAGAAGCAGATAATGGTCGTATGCCCACCAGTTCAGGTGGTGCATTCACAACAAATTCCTCCCCAGTCAAGCCCAGCTTACTCACAGCCATTCATACCATTCAATCTGCTTAGTCCTCCACCTGTTCCAGCCTCTCCAGCCTCGGCGCCTCCAGACCCGGCGTACGCACCGCCTCCAGCCTCGGCGCCTCCAGACCCGGCGTACGCATCGCCTCCAGCCTCGGCGCCTCCAGACCCGGCGTGCGCACCGCCTCCAGACCCGGCGTGCGCATCGCCTCCAGACCCGGCGTGCGCACCGCCTCCAGGGCCGGCGTGTGCATCGCCTCCAGACCCGGCGTGCGCACCGCCTCCAGACCCGGCGTACGCATCGCCTCCAGCCTCGGCGCCTCCAGACCCGGCGTGTGCATCGCCTCCAGACCCGGCGTGCGCACCGCCTCCAGACCCGGCGTGCGCATCGCCTCCAGCCCAGCCGTGCGCATCGCCCCCAGCCCAGCCGTGCGCATCGCCTCCAGCCCAGCCGTGCGCATCGCCTCCAGCCCAGCCGTGCGCATCGCCCCCAGCCCAGCCGTGCGCATCGCCTCCAGCCCAGCCGTGCGCATCGCCTCCAGCCCAGCCGTGCGCATCGCCTCCAGACCCGGCGTGCGCATCGCCTCCAGCCCCGGCGTGCGCATCGCCTCCAGACCCGCCGTGCGCATCGCCTCCAGGGCCGGCGTGTCCAACGCCCCCCAATCCAGCGTGTCCAACACCATCCAGTCCGGCGTGGTCATCGCCTTGCCTAGTACCCCTTCTAGAGCCTCCAGTCCGGGGGCCCACAGCCACTACAGGTCCACATGCACAGGATGCAGCAGATCCGCCTTCTGAGCCAAGCCAACCTGCCGCACTACTTCCTGCCCGGTCCTACCTGCATCAGCGACCTCCGGTGCGGCCCCGCCGAAAGCACCGGTCTCCCTTGTGGCCCCACTCCTCCAGGTATCCTACAGACCCTCCAGTACGGCCTCGCCAGCGTTGGCGGTTTCCAGTCTGGCTCCCCTACAGCGGTCGCCCGCCAGAGTGGTCGCGTCGACGGCTGCAGTCCCCTGGGTGGACCCAACCACCTGGTCACCACCTGCACCTGCGTCTGTCGTTCCTGACTGGGGCGGCCAGTCCCGCTCCTACCCAGCCTCCAGGCCGTCCGCCTGAGGTAACCTCCCATCACCAACCCAAATATCTGGCCCACGGGGCGGCTGAATGCCTCCCCTCACCAGCCCCAAGTTTGTGTCCCATGGGGCGGCTGAATGTCTCCCTCTTCCCAGACAACGTTCTACCCCCGAACTAACAACTGAACATTTCTTGACTGCTGGACATGATCCAACACAACACAATGGCCTGATATATTTGCTTGGTAAGAGACACTTTTCTATAGATATGATCATCTGTTACGACACAATTAGTCTAGGGGTAATTAAGTGTAACATGTAATGGACCGACAGGACACCAGCTTCAAAATGCGAACATTTATTTATATAGAGATTAATTAAATAACGAATTAACGAATGTTTTACAGAATATAGGTCAAAATCAAAAGAAAATACCTAGCAAACAGACACAAATGAACACTACAACTGAAAACAAACGAATTCCTTTCCGAAGGGAATAAACTAAGGAATAATTATAAGCAAAAGTCCACAGTCAGTGTGGCGGCTGGGAGAGAGAGGATTCCGGCCTGTCTCCCCAGCGCCTTCCAGGAACAGACTGACTCATATAGTAGGTGAGTAGGGAGAGCCGTGATCAGGAGCACTCCCACTCTAGACCGACAGCCAGTCAGGGCCGATCACTCCCTGACAGACGGGCCAGCTTCAGGTGTCAATCATCAATCAGTCCACCTGCGGAGGATTAGGGAAAACACACAGGCAACCACTCCCCCCCACCCTAGTACTGTGTAGTCGAGAACAATATGAGAACTTCTGATAGATACTCATATATATAATCCCAACCATACACTATAATGATCCCAGATCATCACACCCCCCAACCCAGAGGAAGGTTATGGGACATCCAGAACTTTCCTAACACCATCTCATTTGATATGCTCAGAATTTTCAAAAAAAACAAACCACAAACAGCCCTAAGGCAAGTGAAAAGCAAAACAGAGTGGCAAAAGTAGAACAAACATCAGCGGCCCGCTTAGTACGTCGGAAATATAAGGACTAGCCAGAACTTCCTTCTCATTTATGACCATATGATTAATTTCAAACCACAAAACACATTTTTGACCAAACATCTTTCCTAATAGGCTACCTATAGTTATGGGCACGCAACCCCAGCTGCAAATATAATTTAAAAGAAACCTGTAGAGGACTCTTGCAACATTACACCTAAGAAGAATACGAAATGACCAATAAACTATAGCTTACATAGCGCTTGAAAAATGCAACAAAAAACACATTTAGAAAAAAAAACCTGAGCACCTTAAAATCAATTAAATGGAGACAATATAGAACCCGTTTTACCTCATTTATTCATGTGTGGACGGATGCTTGGCCACAGTCGACATCTAAAACCAACCCATTTTAGTACGTTGGGTTAACACATAACCCTTCTCATTTTAGAATTAATTTCACCACCAATAAAATGTTTTCAGATCGGTACGTAAGGTTATCAAATAACCTGTCTCACGTTAGAATAAGTTTTACAACGAACGAAACTTGTTCAGATCGGTCCGTAAGGTTATTAAATAAATAACCTGTCTCACGTTAGAACTACAGTTTCAAAAAACAGGCCAGCATCCCACACAATGATTAAACTACAGAGACTCTGAAACACTACTTTATAGCCCAATCCTTTCGGAGCGCAAAAGAAAGGATGTTTTAACGAGTTGGTTGAACACAACCACTGAAAAAGGGGAACAAACAAATGCAATCTCTCCCCTGTCAAGTGCGCCGCCCCTCCAACGGAACAGTTGACAGGAGCTAACCAAAATAAAAGGTATAGGCCTATCGAACCGAAAAATATATGGATCCTGCAATTTTACGAGAACTTACAAAACATTTCTAACGAAAAAAAAATATATATATATACAAATGCACATCAGTGTAGCCTCCCATGTAGCCGCACAAGGCACGTCGCTAGCAAACGAGCCATGTCAAAACAAAAGGCTACACCGCCGAATCAAAATGAGCTTTAAGCAGGCTCCCCAGAGCTCTGATTATTTTTACGTACGAGCGCAGGGCAAGAAGCAATCATATGCCCTTTTTCGTGGCAATAATAACATTCCCGTGCCCCGCCAGATCCCTTATCATTACCAGAATGTGAAACACTTTTTGCCGACACTTGCTTGTCACACTGCTTAGCCTTAGCCGCTCTCCCCGCACCAGGGCCAAAATCACGGCCAGGAGAGACAACCGAACGGTGTGCCAACTCAAACTCATCTGCGCAAATGGAAGCTTCTGCAATCGAGTTCACTTTACGTTCGTTTAGATAAATGACAATGCTCTCTGGTAGGCAACACTTGAATTCCTCCAGTAAAATCATTTCACCCAACTGCTCGAAAGTAGTCGCATTGCTTGCTTTGCACCATTTTTTGAAGAGTGTCGCTTTCTCACGTGCACATTCTACATATGATTGAGTAAGAGCTTTATCAGCGGACCTAAAATGTTGCCTGTATGCTTCAGGAACGAGCTCAAATCCGCTAAGTATAGCTGCTTTAACAATATCATAATCCAAGCTCTCTTGCCCAGAGAGGTTGGCGCAGATGTCTTGGGCTTTTCCAACCAATTTGCTTTGGACCAACAGGGCCCACATTTCTTTTGGCCACTTAACCGTTATAGCCATCCGCTCAAAAGCACAGAAAAACGCATCAATCTCACCTTCTTTGAAACTAGGCACCAGAGCGATCTGCTTGCTTACGTCGAATGCCGACTCTCCTCTGGAACCACCAGACGAACCTCTTGGTACCGTGTCACCAAGATGTGGGGGGGCAGCCGGCGCCGATGCCGACAGGTCAGGGTAGGCCCGGCCTAAGCGAATTCTCTCCATCTCCCCTTCCTGCTGGGCCAATTTGCATTGCTCTATACGCAGCTTGGCCAATTTGATTTCAAGTTCCATTTCGCGAAGGCGTATGGCCCCCCTTATGTCCTGAGGACTCCCCCCCTCTACTTGCGAGTCGAGGTGCGAGCTCTGGGGCCGTGCCTCCCCAGAACCCCTGAGGCCCGCCGCTGAGGACAGATCAGGCTCCCCTTCGTCCGCCTCAACTAAGGCGTCGGTCACACCGACTTTACCTGCTCCTGATGCCATAGTGATAATGCTGTGTGATAACAGCTGCTGTGACACAGCCTCGAAAATTGCGTCTTTCTTCCTGTTACCTTCAGGCAAAGGAACGTTGTACTGTTTAGCCACTGCCCACAACTCCCAGTATGTACACCGTTCAAGTTGTTCAAAAGTCAACACATCCAAGACCGCAGCACTCTGAAAATCAGAGTCCATACTATGCCGCCACCAAGCTCTTACTCAAGTAATGCAAGCAACGCGATTTACTTAACGAACTCTCCCCCGCACCACCAGCACAAAAAAAAACAACAAAAAACAATCGAACTGACTTAACACTGTTTTTGTTCGGACGAGCCCCCAATATGTTACGACACAATTAGTCTAGGGGTAATTAAGTGTAACATGTAATGGACCGACAGGACACCAGCTTCAAAATGCGAACATTTATTGTGGGCTCGCCTCAGCGAGCACACAATTGTTACTGCCAGTTTATATTTATTTATTTATTTATACTTCTTTATTCCAATTTCCGCCACTTTTTTTGTCACGTAACTACTTCCACATACTTTATGCTAGAAATGTAGTTCAAACTTCAAACTGTTCAGCTCTTTGCAGTTATTTATGCTTGTTTTTTTTTTTTTACAAAGTTTTATACTTTTTATACTTTTTATACTTTTTAACTTTTTTTTTACATTCTTTATAGTGAGAGTCGATGGAAGAAAGGTCCCATTTTTCACAGTTAACTTTTTTGAGCTCTTATTACTCCGTCATACTTTCACTTTGAAACTTCATTCAAACTTTATAATGTTCATCTATCTTTGAACTTTAATTGGTGAAAAAGTTGTTTTGAAAAAGTTTATACTTTTTAAAATATTTAACTTTATTTATAGTTTTTTCCTCCCATTGACAATGTATGGGATTGATCTCTAAATCAACCTCACTTTTGCAGCCTCATTACTCTGGCATACTTTGTCGTAGAAACGTGATTTAAACTTTAGAAAGCTCACACGACTCTGGACTTTTTCGTGGTTCAAACCGTATTCGAATACGTTAAACGGTTTTTCCGAAATCTCAGTTCAATCGCAGGCCGTTTCGCCTAATTAGTGCCAACTTAGAGTGCAGGGCTTCTTTCACTAGAGTGTACAAACAGAAAATCTTTCCTTGAAAATTTACCAAACAAATTGCCGTCCCGGCCAAAATATTCACTTTACACGCATGTCCTTTGGTCATTTTGTAGCCACACATGTCCTCTTTCATACAATGTGACCACCAAAACACAGAGACATACAGAATGTGAACTACGGCCTTTTAAGTGACACAAATACAGTCAAGCTGCTCATTGACATCCATTGTAGAAATCTTACGAGGAAATTATCGCGATGACAATTCTTAACTCGCTCTTATAACCACATTTTCGATCGTACCAAAACCACAATCGCACATGGTGTACCTCAATATCTCAGGCCACTCACAGCGAAAAGATTATTTGCATTCGACTTTTACTTTTTGCGATAGAACAATTTGTTCGGGCATAGTTTCCCCCCATTCAGGACCATTGTAAAATAGAAGATCTTCAAGTTCATAGCGCGCCACTCCCAGTCATAGTGCTGGCAGTCTTTTACACTTCCACAGCTGAGACATATAAGGGCTTAATTACAGGGCTGAAATTAAAGTTACAAGATCTCAATGAGTTGCTCTGCGATACCTTGTGGGCTTGTAGGTCTGCTATTTGTGCAATTGGATGGCCTTTACACAGCTCTCGCAAGAGCACGCACGCACGCACGCATGCACGCACGCACACACACACCCTGTCTTCCTATTGGTTGCCCTTTACACAGCTCTCGCAAGCGCACGCACGCACGCACGCACGCACGCACGCACGCACGCACGCACGCACGCACACACACACCCTGTCTTCCTATTGGCTGGCCTTTACACAGCTCTCGCAAGCGCACGCACGCACGCACGCATGCACGCACGCACACACACACGTTTATACAAAAAAAAATTAAAAAAAAAAAAAAAAAAAAAAAAAATTAAAAAAAAATTTAAAAATTTAAAAAAATTAAAAAAATTAAAGAAAATTAAAAAAAATTAAAAAAAATTAAAAAAATGAAAAAAATGAAAAAAAATGAAAAAAATTAAAAAAATGATAAAAAAATGAAAACTTTAAAATAAAAATTAGCATGTTAGCATTAGCATGTTAGCATGTTAGCATTAGCATGATAGCATTAGCATGTTAGCATGATAGCATTAGCATGTTAGCATGTTAGCATTAGCATGTTAACATTAGCATGTTAGCATGATAGCATTAGCATGTTAGCATGTTAGCATTAGCATGTTAGCATTAGCATGTTAGCATGTTAGCATTAGCATGTTAGCATGATAGCATTAGCATGTTAGCATTAGCATGTTAGCATTAGCATGTTAGCATGTTAGCATTAGCATGTTAGCATGATAGCATTAGCATGTTAGCATTAGCATGTTAGCATTAGCATGTTAGCATGTTAGCATTAGCATGTTAGCATGTTAGCATTAGCATGTTAGCATTAGCATGTTAGCATTAGCATGTTAACATTAGCATGTTAGCATGTTAGCATGATAGCATTAGCATGTTAGCATTAGCATGTTAGCATTAGCATGTTAGCATTAGCATGTTAACATTAGCATGTTAGCATGATAGCATTAGCATGTTAGCATGTTAGCATGTTAGCATGTTAGCATTAGCATGTTAGCATGATAGCATTAGCATGTTAGCATGTTAACATTAGCATGTTAGCATTAGCATGTTAGCATTAGCATGTTAGCATTAGCATGTTAGCATTAACATGTTAGCATATTAGCATGTTAGCATATTAGCATGTTAGCATTAGCATGTTAGCATTAGCATGTTAGCATTAGCATGTTAGCATGATAGCATTAGCATGTTAGCATGTTAGCATTAGCATTAGCATTAGCATGTTAGCATTAGCATGTTAACATTAGCATGTTAGCATGATAGCATTAGCATGTTAGCATGTTAGCATTAGCATTAGCATGTTAGCATTAGCATGTTAGCATTAGCATGATTAAAAAAAAAAAAAAAAATGAAAAACATTAAAAAATTAAAACTTTAACTTTTTTTTAAACTTAAAAGGAAAAAAATAATAATAAAGAACTTAATATTTTTTATCTTAATATTTTTTTAAAGAAATATCTTAGACCATTATCAATAATCATTGTGTTTATGCTTTTAAAGATAGGCCTATATGCTATTTGAACCTTCTTTTTACATGTAAAAGTATGCTATTTCTGTTAAGCTCATGAATGCTTTTATATGTATACTCCATTGGATTGACTATTTTTTTTCTTTTTTACCTTTTCTTGATTCATCAAGAATACATTGTAAAGCATTATTCATACATTACAAATCATTAGTAGACAGTAATACTTTACTTACTTTATTCTGCCCCTTTTTGGGCATCATACTACTTCCACATACTTTATTTCCGCTTTATGCAGTTATTTATGCTTAAACTATAGTTTTTACAAATGTTCATACTTTTTTAACTTTTACTTCAGCTTTAATACATTTTCTACTTTTCTTTACAATATGTTACAGTCCAGAAATTTTGATTATGGACTTAGACCACCAATGGGAACACTATTACTCCAGTCCCCAAGTTTCAAACTTGACACAGCAATAACTTTATACATTGCGTTTTATGCGCAATGTAAGGCTTTAAACAGCCAATATAAGGCTTTAAACAGCCTTAACTCTGTTTCCCACAGGTCTCAAAGTTTGTGGGTGGTCTTACTATATGTTACAGCTGTATTATGCCCCACCCACACTGTCTTCCTATATTGGCTGGGCCATAACTCCAGATAATCTCTAAACATGCTACAGGTCTCAAACTTGGTGGGTCGTCCCACAGACCCCCAATTTCATAAGACAATTACAACTTCCAAAACATTTGTAGACAAAATTATAAATGTTTAATTCCAGGTTAATAACATAATCTTTAATGTGCTTAATGATGGTATGGACATTTTCTATATAACTGCTTCTCTCTCATGTATACATACTTTACAAGGGATAACAAGTCCTTACTTTAGATGGGCTCTACTAGTATCTACTGTACCTTTAAAAAATCACGAGTTTGGGCATGCATTTTTTACATACAAGGATTTGTATTTTTGCATTTTGCATACAAGTTCATCTGTGCAAAGTTTAGATTGATAAAAACAAAATTGACATACATTTTAGACAATAATTGAGCCATGCAATATATATAGCTTAAGTATTTATCAGATGTATTAATAGAGGACATTATTGATGCATTATAACAGTCTTAGTTTAAAAAATATATTTAAAAAAATACTTTAAAATAAAATAAAATAAAACCTTAAAAAAAACTAAACTTTTAATAAAGAACTTAATTATTTATTTATTTTTACATTGAAAGAAACACGTTTAAAAACTTTTAAAACTTCTACAAAATGAAAGAAAAATCTATCAATAATCATTGGGTTTATGCTTTTAAAGATAGGCCTATATGCCTATCTATATTAAAACATTTTTAAAACATTACTTTAAAATTAAAAATTAAAAAACCTTAAAAATAACTTAAAAATGTAAAACTAACTTTTTTTAAACTTAAAAAGCTAAAACTTAAAAAAAACTTTGAATTAAGAACTTAATATATTTATTTATTTTCATTTAAAGTAAAATCTTAGATCATTATCAATGATGTTAGATACATTATTGATGCATTATAACAGTCTTAGTGGTAAACTAAAGTAGCTATTAGATATGTATTAATAGAGGGCATTACTGATGCATTATTATTATTATTAACAGTATTTTGGGTGATCTTTTTTGACATTGACATATACAAGAAAATTTTTGTTCAGCATAAATTTAACAAAGAGTTGTGACCTCCATGTTTAGGCTGTGGTTAACATTTTAACACTTTCCATCATCCCAGTTTTTCCCTGGCACCCCCCCCCCCCCTTGCTTTAGAGTAAGCAACAACACATGGTAATACATCAAATACACAATAGTCATCAAGAATCATGCGTAAGCTAAGAACTTAACATCCCTCTGACAGTGGAATATCTATAATGAAACTATGTGTATACACTGTAGAGTGCTATGTCTACATAAACTGATATCTAAAAGTTGAGCCTTTGCATACGCTTGTAAGGTTGTCGAGGCTAGGGCACGTGCACACACACACACGCATGCACGCGCACACACACACGCACACACACACACACACACACACACACACACGCACACACACACACACACACACACACACACACACACACACACACACTTGTCACTCGTTGGTGAGATGATACTCACTGTGACTTTAAGGCTGAGTAATTGTGACTGTGCCTGTCTTAGGTTGTCCCGGGGTGTTTTACCCATGTGGGATCTTACCCGTCATTGGCTAACCAGCCTGCCATACTCGCCTACTTCTGGCTCCAAACGTGGAATGTAATTATCCAGTGCTCCCCAGTGTCCAAGATCTTATGCAAAGTAAATTAAACGCAGTAAGTCGTCAGCCCAGATAATTGTCTTGTGTGTTGTTCAGCAGGTAGCAGTAGTGCAGGAACTGTGAGACGTGGTACAGAATTGACTGGCATTCTCTGGGAATGTGAAGCTTTTCATAGTGTGGTTGATACCTCCTGCAAAAACACACACAAGAGCACACATGTATAGCAATACTGTACATTGCATTGTTGCAAATTGAGTAGTGAATGCTTAATCGTATTATGTAGATTGTAAAACATTTTAATATACAAATAACTTACAGGTAGGGTATCTATGGAAGGGTGGATGGGCTGTCTGTGGTGTGTTCTTGTTTGTGGGAGGGGTGGGGTATCCTCCTTCCATCTGTTGCTCCTCTCAAACCAAGAGTTGTGGTGTTGTTTGCAGATAGCTGTAAATAGCATTTGGTTAGTTACAAAATAAGCATTGGATGCTTACTCACATTACAAGGATTACAATACATTATATTTGGCATGCCATGGAAACAACTTACTTGTAAGTTGAATAGTCAGGATGGTGCAGCTATGGAATCGGGGGCTGCAGGATGGATGGGCTGCGACTGGCACATCCAGTGGTTTGGTATTGTTATGGGAGGGGGGGGGGGGTCCTATTTCTGTCTCTTGGAAACCAAGTGTTGTGGTTTTCTTTCTCAGCTTCAAAGAGGCTGGGGCAGCCAAGGCAGGTGGTGGAGCTTGGCTGCATTGGAGGACCCCCCCCCCCTATGAATTAGTTGTATTACATTATGTTCTGTTAATCTATTAAAAAGCTTAATTAAACTACATTGCGTTTTACTCTATTAAACATTGTTTTTCTAAACTAAATCAAAATGTCTATTATAATAATATGCTGAATTAGTTGTATTACATTGCTTTCTGTTAATCTATGCTTAATTCAACTACATTGCATTATGTTTTGCTATATTAAACATTGTTTTTTCTAAACTACATAAAATTGTACAGTGATATCTATTATGATTATATCGTGTTGACTTTGTTTAATTACATTATGTTCTGTTAATCTATGCTGAATTAAACTACTACATTACATTATGCTTTACTCTAATAAACAATAATTAAATATAGTGCATTGTTGTATATCAATGTTCTATTAAATGTGACTTTGTAAATCTACTTCCTATCAGATGTTGGCTGTTTGTTTATTTGAAAAACAAGGTGCAGATTATTCACCTGAAATAGCTTTAAATTGATTGTTCATAATGCCAACAGTAAATTGGTGGTCAGTAGCACATAATTTGACATATAAAATGAAAGACTTTTAAATATTGCACTGTAAGATTTCACAATACAGATTTAAGATTTCACAATACAAGTTGATATCGTTTGATAATTGTTACTCTACTGAGACACGTTAGAGGTTATTACACAGTATACAGGGTTGTGGTAACTGTGATAGGTTCGTAATACACCTGACTGGACACAATGCTGTGGTCGAGAGATGAAGATGTGGTCCAACAGTGTGTTCTTTTCAGTGGTCGCAGTTGTGATTAGCTGTGCATATCCTCTGGATTCAAACAGATCAAATATTGCATGCGTTCCGCTGGACAGCAAATTTTCATTGAAGTCTGCACACACAATGATTGGGTGATGATCCATGATCTCTAAAGAGTCCAAGAGGCTTTTCAGGTTTGGGAGGAATTGATTAACACCGTAGTTTGGAGGTCTGTACACAGCAGCAATCAATGCATTCACTGGGGCTTCAACTTTGACAACCACAAACTCCAGGTCAGTTACATTATGTATGTACTGCTTCTCACGGGCTTGAATGTTGTTTTTCACATATACAGCAACTCCACCCCCGTTACTGTTGGCCATGCAATAATTGTTAGTGTAGGACACGTGTCTGTTCCGCTTGAACATACTGTAGCCTTCCAAATGGAGACTCTCAGCAACAAATGATCCTTGCAGGTGAGTTTCCGTGAGACACAACACATCTGCTAGACCCAGCTCATGATGACTCTTAATGTCACTGATATGAGGTGCCAGTCCTTCTGTGTTATGATGGATGATGGTGAGAGTGTCAGGCGTGTTCAGTGTTTGCGTGCTGTGAGCAAGTGGCATTATGTCCTCAAAGCTGACTTGGGTCATGCTCTCGAGGCCTGCAGTGATTTCAGGGTTGGCATAGATTTTAGACTCATCCATACCAATGATGTGCATTCCACTGAGAGAGGTTACTCTGCTGAGAGCTACGTAAGCCATACCGGGTTCAAAAATCTTTTTTAGGGACACTACAGCAGTAGAGGTTGTCATGCCTTGCACTTTGTGTATTGTACAGGCAAATGCGAGCTTCATGGGAAACTGTCTGCGTACTGCGTGCTTCAGCTTTTCCTCCATCCTCTCTATGTACACAACATTATCAGGTCCTCCGGGTGTTTTATGACGGTGCCTCTGTCCTGCATTTGTATTGTCCAGCTCAAGCCCAAGCATCTTTGTATATATAGCACCATCTTTTTCACAGGTAACTATTCGGGCAATTTTACCAAATGTGCCGTTCACAAGTCCGTCGTCCACATCAATGTTTCTGGTGAGCATAACGCGAGCACCCATAGCAACTTGTAGTGTGTCTGGTAAGTCGTTCTTGGTTCCACGACATGGTTTTGCTTGTCTGGCCATTCTTCCTGATGATCTGTCCTTTCTATAGTCATCTGCATCAATGTTTGTGACATCAGAATGAAGCAGAGCTAACGTTTTAGCGTTGTGTTCATTGACCTCCTTATTAGTAGGAAAGATGTGAAGTACATCATTTGGGCAAAGTGCTGGTTCGGTGATGGCTTGTGAAAGCAAATCTCTGTCTGGTTCAGACAAGGTATCTGACTTTAGTTTCACACGGATCCTGTTCAACGTCTCAGCATAAGCGATGTCATCCTTCTGACGCATGATCTCTGTCAATGTGATCATCTGAAATTGGTCGCGCCAAAGGTCTATCTGACATGATTCATAGACACAGAGAGGTTTAGCCTGTGAAATTGGTGGAAGCTGATGGAAGTCTCCAACAGCGAGTACTGACATTCCTCCAAAAGGGTTTTGACTTCCTTTTATTTGTTTTAGTCTGGCATCTACATAGGCAAAGAGAGTCTTTGAGACCATGGACACTTCATCAATGACAATAATTTCAGCATTTGAAAGCTCTGCTCGCACTTCATCCAGTTTGTTGCCAAGTCCTGGGAATGGAAGTTGAATGGATCTTGGTAGCTTAAAGATGGAATGCAACGTTTTGCCTAAAATGTTGAAAGCTGCCGTACCGGTGAATGCGGTTAACAGAACAGTAGGCTGCGATATGTCAGTTTCCTCACGATTTCTCTCGAGTCTGGACAATATCTTGGATGCCTCTGAATAGATGCATTTGATTAGATGTGACTTCCCTGTTCCAGCACCACCATTTATATACCAGAAAAATGGCTCTGAGGGTAGATTACAAACACGCTTCATGCACCAGTCTCTAACTGTGTAGAATATGCATGCTTGCTTCTGGTTCAGACCTTGATACATTTGGCGTAATACTACAGGGTCTATCTGAAAGGTTTGTATCATCGGTGCAGCTGTTGTAGCTTCAGACTCAACGCTATAGTCTGGGACATCTTCTTGTTCATGTTGGTCATCCAAATGTTGTGTTTCGCGTTCTGCGATACATTCCAACCTCTCCAGTTCAGATTCAGGAGCCAGATTACACCATTCATCTTGCATGGGCCCGTTCTGCTCATATTCGTCGATGGCACTCTGGATCTCTTCACTGTGTTTTTCATATTTATATTTGTTTTCCTTGACAATGAGAAATACTGGCTGGAGTTGGTTTGAACCAGGTAGCTGAACACAGGCGCTATGCAAGAAGGACTGGTATGTTTGAAAGTTGTCACTTTTCAGCTGCGACTCTGAGCGGTGTGGGAGGTACAGTTTGAGTAGTGTGCCAAAATATCCCTCAGGATTCTTTTCCTCTGAGGAGTGGTAATATCTGATGATGGCAGGTTTCCCCTTTGTTCTTTTCTTCACAAATCCCATCTCATTAAGTAGAGGCACAACATATTTAGCTGTGACTTTCTGCCTGCCATAGACAATATTGCAAGTGGAAGAAAAATCAGCCAAGCACATCACCTCAAAGTCTGGTCGTTCAGGTCTAGCATGGTATTTTTCAATTAACCCCGTCATCCACACATCTTCTGAGTCTGGTATAGTGTTCTCCAAGCGTGATTGGGGATAACTCATTTTCAGTCTATTGTCATCTGTTGGTATGAAACGGATACTGCGTGAAGACCTCTTCATTTTTATACCACATACACGAGTTACACACTCCTGAGCGCTGACCTCTCTCATTTTGGTGTACGCCTGCATTACTTGCATCATTTCCCCACGTTCGTCTATGTTGGCATTGTCTTGATTTGAGTTTTCAATCATTGTTTTGAGATACTCGCTCATCCCGTGCTCAGCTTTGGTGACGTAGGCTGTGATGTACATGATACACGAATATACATTCAGAATGTACTGGATATCAATATTGGCATCCCAGGCATCAAGAATATAAGGATTGTATGCGTTCACCATGCATGCCTTTGGATCACGTTTCAGTATAACCTTATTGGAGCTGGTCAGTGATTCGAGACATTCTGTATACTCTTCCCTGCTTAAATTACATGTAGCCAGTAGCTGCGGTAAATCCAGAGATTCAGTTTGAGGGTCGTCAAGTAACTCAACCACTGGTTTAAGCTTCGTCTTAGCTGCACTGAACTGCTTAGGATCTGTAGGTCTCGTTATCATGGTCTCACTTGCAGGGGGTTTAGGAAATCCAAATCGGCAGCCAGGTTTGTTGTTTTTGTGACATGACTTGGAGTGATTTCTGCTGTGTGTCTGAAGCTCTTTAACCTTTCTGTACAGTTCTGGCTCAGTATTTGGGTCAGGCAACCGGGCTGTAACGTACTTGTCAATAAAATTGCACACAGTCTCATCAGAGTCCTCATCATACACAGGTGCACCCTCTATCCATAACAGACAGTGAATGTGAGGTGACCCACGACTCTGAAACTCTAAACGATACCAGTAATCTACAAGCTTGCCAAGTGGCTGCGCAGCACTCAGAAACAGTTTGAATAATTCATCAACACGTTTATCAAACATGCGCATTGTTGTAACCGGATTGCTTCGTAATATTTCACACTTTGTTGCCCAGTCAAGGTCTTCAAAATTAACCTGTTCACCTTGTTGTTTCTTAATTGCTTCAATCACCTGAGGCCATCTCATCTCTGCAGCAGAAGCAGTACCAAACCAAGTCGGTTTTCCTAATTGTCTGATGGTAGCAAACAGATCTCTGGTTGTTTTCTCCCAATAGGCAGGGGTTCCTCTCAGTGGCTGCATGAATCTGATTGCCTCTTTGTTTCGCACCAGTTTTTGAACCTCATGTTTGTCTTGCAGCATCCTGGAGGTTATTTTGCGTCCATCTCGTGTCATAGGCTTTCCTTTACGCAGTTGTATTGACATACTGGAAGTAGCCAAATGTATTTCTGTTACGAATTGTGAAAAGAACAAATAATTTGTATCTCTGGCAAAACGACTATCTACAGAGGTAAGCCTTGATTTAAAATAACTGCTGGGTGTTAACCTAATGGGTCTTGCATCATCAAATGTGTTTACACTAGTGGGAAATTGCACTGGGAATGCCATAGACTCAAGCTTAGGTGTTCTGAAAAAGTTGACCGGCTTATTACCTTCAGCAGGCGCAATACAGTAAATTCCTTCACTGAACGCTAATAGCTGGTCTGCAATGTCAAGTGGCTGTAGACAAGATTCGAGGGCAATGCCGCCAGTTGGCTGTTCACCCTCTTGTTCTGTATCGTTTGAGTGCTCCTGCTGTTGATTGTCATTACGAGGCAGGATATCGATATGTTGTTCCTCACCAAGACTATCGTGTGGCTGATTCAGTGCATTTTGCTCACACCTGTCAATGTCCGTCAATGCATCATCATCATACTCATCATCTTCCATGATATCATCAATTTGATTGTCACCTTCTTCCTCGTCGTTAATTGTCGGGTCACACAATTCGGCCTCATCTCTGATAGTTATGTCCTTATACTCGGGGTGAATTTGTTTTAAAGTGTGCAATGCCTTTAAAATTTTAGACCAAGTGACAGTCTGGAACAATTGATGTCCTTTGTAGTGCAATCGTCTCTTCAACTTTACTCTCATCACTTGAGACTCACTTCTAAGTCTGGGTAAAGCATTGACAGTCGCCTCTACTTCAGATGGCACACATACTACATTACCGCATAGTGATCTCTGCTGGCCTTTGGGAAGAGGTATGATTTTAGCAAATGTTATGAACTTGGATGAAATATGCCTCTCCAATATGTTAAGATCAGACAATTCAGGGGGGATTTCTACCAGCTCCAAATTATTAGCCATAGCAAGTGGTGGCATGTGCCCTCTCTTAAGATAGTCATGGCAGGTGGGACAGATCCATTCTTGTTTCCTTTCATTGGGTACTGTGCAATGTTGTGGTTCTCTGCATTCATCATTGCAAACATGAACATATTTTCCTGTCAAGCAAGCAGACACCACATCTGGATTTTTTACATAGTCTGTCCTATTGCAGTGCTTTACTCGATCTGGAAACAATGCTCTATGGCATACTGTGCAGACATTAGTGGGGCCATCTTTTATGCTTGTTCTAAAAACAGATATGGCTTGTTGCATTGCAATGTTAATTTTTTGTGCACGTAGTGCATCTTCTTGTCTGTATTGTTGTATTATTTTCCGTGTGCAACGCATCTTATGAAAGAGTCTGTATGCTGCTTCACTGTGATATCTTTTATAAATATAAGCATTACATTTCTGTAAATGAAGCCGTCTGAAATCTGGGTCATTTTTGTATCTGTGTTGATTTATTCGTTTCATGATTTCGATATGTTTGAGTCTAAATGCATGATCATTTTTGTATCTGTGTTGATTGATTAGTTTCATGATTTCGATATGTTTGAGTCTAAATTCATGATCATTTTTGTATCTGTGTTGATTGATTAGTTTCATGATTTGGATATGTTTGAGTCTAAATTCATGATCATTTTTGTATCTGTGTTGATTGATTAGTTTCATGATTTGGATATGTTTGAGTCTAAATTCATGATCATTTTTGTATCTGTGTTGAATGTGTTGTTTCTTTCTGAGTCTAAATTCATGATCATTTTTGTATCTGTGATGAATGTGTTGTTTCTTTCTGAGTCTAAATTCATGATCATTTTTGTATCTGTGTTGACTGATTTTTCCCATGATTTTGATATGTTTGAGTCTAAATTCATGATCTTTTTTGTATCTGTGTTGAATATTTTGTTTCTTTCCAAGTTTAAATTCTTCATCATGTATGTACCTGTGCTGATTGATTTGTTTTGTTGTTTGCATCTGTTTTATTTTAAATTCAATATCATTTGCCAAATGTTTTTTCATATACAACTTTTTCCGTTCTCTATAAAATTCATATTTAGCATACAAAGTCCTTTCTTTCAAGTTTTTTGTTTCCTGTCTCTGTATTGTTTTTAATTTCTTTGTTTCCTGTCTCTGTATTGTTTTTTGTTGCTTAATGCCAGTTTTTTGTAATGCAAGTTTTTTACAAGTCCTCTTAAATTTTATTCTTTGCCCTTTGGGCAATTTTGACATGTGTGCTATCTGGTCCTTGCTCATATTTGTGATTTTGAAAGATTGTCCAGTCACAAACTTACAGGAAGTCATACTTTGAGAGGCTTCAGTGTGAGTTAAGTTAGTTTGTGGGGTTTCAAAATCTGCACTTGATAATTGATTGCAAGTGACATTACAATGTTGATGATCAACAGCAGACGTTATGTCAACCTCCGGTTCAGTCATAGGTGATAATAAAGCACTGTTATCAGTACACTCAATATTGCCGGTGTGAAAATACTGTTCTGCAATCCCATCAGACATTTCTGACAATGAATGTTTAGCCTGCCTGTTTGTGCTGTAGACATCTGTGTTTGATGTTGTTGGAATTTCTATTCCAGCTCGTGGTGACAGGTCAATGGAGTCGGCAATAGTAACATGAATGTTATCCAGGTTGTCACTGTGAAATCCTACAGGCATGAGTTCATACATGCATGTTGGTAACGTCTCAAACACCAGTTGGCACTCAATAATCCTGTTAATCATATCTTTCAACGTTGTGAATGTAAGCATTACAGCAGTGCCTAAGTGTTCATAATATTCAAGACATGGGAATCCATCAGGCGTTCTAGAGTGTGGGTCAAAGAAACCAAATTGTCCTGATCTGTTCCTGAACACAGCAATTACTAAACCACTCATTACCAGTAATGCATAGTTCACCTCTGTTAACAGACAGCTAAGTCCTGCTTCTAGATTTAGGCACTCTTCTGCATAATGAGATGGAGGGTCTCCAAAGGTTCCATACTGGGAAAGATCATGATGCTTTGTTACATGGTAGTCATGGTCGCGGGCAGACACTTTGTCCGGTAGTTCATCTGTAGCTAGATGAGTATGATCAACTTTATTCTTTGTTTTAGGTAACTGTCCCCCTTCGTGAGCTTGTAGATTGGCTGTTTTTCTGACTTTTGCATCTAACTGACACTTGACCTTTGTGTACATGGTGTCGCCTTTTTGCAATACAAGGTCCAGGTTTGCTGTTGTAATGTGTTCTTCCTCATGAAGGAATGCCAGAAAAATTAGAGAACTACAGGCACACTGCTTATTCCTGGAAAATACATTGTATTTAGTGCTGTTTTGACTATGGGATGCTGCAACACTTGTCTCGTCAGATTGGCCTTTGTGTTGAATATGAGATGTCCCCGACAGATGTCCAACTTCACTGTGACTAACCTGTTTGACTCTTGTCTCATCAGAATGGCCTTTGTGTTGAATACGGTTAGATGTTCCTGGCACATGTCTAACTTTAGGCACATGTTTGACAGCATCAGTGGAAGACATCTTCTGTAATGGTGTTTTATTGCTGTGGGGAGCACATTGCATTTGTTGACGTGCTGTCACGATTGTATCCTTAACACAGTGTGTGATGTTGTCAGAAAAACGCTCCTTAAGCTCCTGCTCACCCATGGGTCCTAAACGCTTTTTAAGCAAATGTGTCAAATTCTTAGATAAACAGTCTTTATGGCAATGCACTTTAGCATCCTTCTGCTCGCTCATAGGTGATACAGCACTGTCATCAATACACTTGCTCGTTTGATATTCTGTACAATGTTCTACAACCACATCAGACATTTCTGACAATGAATGTTTAGCCTGCCTGTTTGCATGGTGTGTGCTGTAGACATCTGTGTTTGATGTTGTTGGAATTTCTATTCCAGCTTGTGGTGACAGGTCAATGGAGTCGGCAATAGTAACATGACTGTTATCCAGGTTGTCACTGTGAAATCCTACAGGCATGAGTTCATACGTGCATGTTGGTAACGTCTCAAACATCTGGTGGCACAGAATAATCCTGTTAATCATATCTTTCAATGTTGTGAATGTAATCATTACAGCAGTGCCTAAGTGTTGAGTATCTTCATTATATGGCAATCCATCAGGCCTTCTAGAGTGTGGGTCAAAGAGACCAAATTTTCCTGATCTGTTCCTGAACACAGCAATTACTAAACCACTCATTACCAGCAATGCATAGTTCACCTCTGTTAACAAACAGCTAAGTCCTGCTTCTAGATCTAGGTACTCTTCTGTACAATGAGATGGAGGGTCTCCTAAGGTTCCATACTGGGAAAGATCATGATGCTTTGTTACATGGTAGTCATGGTCGCGGGCAGACACTTTGTCCGGTAGTTCATCTGTAGCTAGATGAGTATGATCAACTATATTCTTTGTTTTAGGTAACGGTCCCCCTTTGTGAGCTTGTAGATCGGCTGTTTTTCTGACTTTAGCATCTAACTGACACTTGACCTTTGTGTACATGGTGTCGCCTTTTTGCAATACAAGGTCCAGGTTTGCTGTTGTAATGTGTTCTTCCTCATGAAGGAATGCCAGAAAAATTAGGGAACTACAGGCACACTGCTTATTCCTGGAAAATACATTGTATTTAGTGCTGTTTTGACTATGGGATGCTGCAACACTTGTCTCGTCAGATTGGCCTTTGTGTTGAATAAATGTCCCCGACAGATGTCCAACTTCACTGTGACTAACCTGTTTGACAGCATCAGTGTAGTACATCGGTTTCACATCATTGCAGCTGTGGGGAACATGCATTTGTTGACCTGGTATCACATCGTCAGATAATTTCAACTTGGACCAGTGTTGTTTTTTAGCTTGACTTTTTTTCCCTTTCCTCGGCATGGTAACGTTTTGTTCTTGTAGGCTATTTGTCACACTGGTAAACCTTAAATATTGCGTAAACGTTTGTGCTTTGCAATGTTTTTATGGTAAATTAATAGGGACTACGATATTCACAAATATCTTCAGAGAATGTGATTGATACAGTAGGCTATAGTTCACTAGCAACTTGTTCTATAGACACCCAGAAAATTATGAAACAATTGTAATATAGGACCAGACGTCAACTGTAGTTTCACAGAATTCTACGTAATATACCAGATGTGAGCTACTGAAAACCACAATGCAATCTCAATCACTGAGGGACATTCACTATAGTACCAAACAGAAGCAAGTGATTTCTCACACGTCCACTTTATCTCAATTTCTAAACAATGTAGGCTACAACTGTATTAACTGTATCAAGTTTGCAATTAATTAAAAAAAGATGGGCTGCATTTAACGCAATGTTAACAATTAGTGCACCAGACAAATACCAGTCAATAATTAAATCAGTGTATCTATAAGGCAGTATAGAGTTAATATAGATATGAACACTACCTTTGTAGATTTAGTATTTGATCAAAGATACAAATGTATACTTGGGAATGTGGAAATGACAGTTTTGTTTTGAACCAATGAAATGTTTCTCAAATGTTAGCACAAGCAACAAACCTTCAAGTAGTGCCGATTCAATATTCAGTGATAGCTTAATATAGTGATGATTAGGAGAATTATCTTGGTAATGTATACACTTAATATAGCAGTTAGGCTACTTCAGTTGATGGACCGCTGTTCAATAGAGTGAAGGTCACAGGTCCACTTGTCAGAGCTGCAAATAGCTTAACTATCAAACAGAATTCTAAACAAGCCTATTGAACTACCATACATTTACTTTTACTCAAGTATATTTTACTATACAATGTATAAAGAAGCTGAACAATAAAGAGAGGTTGGCCTTGCTAGGAGTATACACTGTACTAATGTTAAGAGTATTTCTAAACAGTTTGTGAAATGTGTTTGCTTTGATGATCCTGGTCCAGTACGCAGTCCGGTCCTGGTTCAGTATGTAGAGTGCAGACACCAAGCTGATCGAGTTGAGGCTGCGTTCGGATCCAGATAGTTGATAGCCAGAAACAAATAATTTCAAACAATGAATGTATACGGTATGTATAAACTATCACTCAGGAATGTGGAAATGGTGTTTAGGTGGATGGATGTTTAACCAAAACAAAAGGTGAATAAACAAAGATGGCTCAAAGGTGTGGCAATACAAATGTCTCAAAAAGCTGTATCCAAGGTTTCAAGGTTTCATATCAGGGTTGCATCAAAAGTTGTATCAAGTTTCATATCAGGGTTGCATCAAAAGTTGTATCAAGTTGCGTTTCAGGGTTGCATCAAAACTTGTATCAAGTTGCGTTTCAGGGTTGCATCAAAACTTGTATCAAGTTGCGTTTCAGGGTTGCGTATAAGGGATTGCTTAAGGGAGCAGAGCAAGATCTCTCAGAGTTGCTCCCAACTCTGAGACTTCTCTGGGCGAGAGAGAGAAAAGGTAGAGACAAAAGACAGAGAGGCAGGGAGATAGCAGGGTTTGGGGTGTTGGATTAAGAGAAAAACAGGATCCACTGGAACCCAGGGTTCACTGCGCAAGGTTTACCTGAAAGAAAGAATATTCATAGTCACATTTATACAAGTATATCAGTAACATAAATGCATAACGCTGCTGTCGGGAAGAAACCTCGTGTTGTTTGCTAAAGCAACTAACTCCACCTCTCCTGGAATATATAAAGTTACAACACGAACCTTGCTAGCATAAACAGTTTACAAAATCTCATTGCTTATACATCTTTCTTTGAGATTTACAATTAAAAATCTGATCTTTTGAAAATCATGATTGGAGCAGATTTCCGATCACCTGATCAGGTCAACCCTAGTTATTACAATGTTTATTTGCAGCAATTTGGCTAGCTGTTCTGAATCTTCCCCACAGGATTAATAAGCCTTACTGTACTGTATAGAATATGCAATTGCTAATTACATCAACCATAGTATTCAATATTTAAAGTATAATGTGTGTTCCATCGTACAACAGTGGTGTGTGCTGCAAATATCAGTTCTACAAGCTCAGAATGTGGCCATTTGGTCAAAGGGTCCCTAACCAAAACATCTGCCCCTCCACCATAAACATAAGTATTTTTTTAAGCTATAAAGCTACAAATTCACAAGTCACGTTGTGAGCTTTTCGGTCTGCTATTTTTGCTAATCATACAGGGCTTAAAGGCCGATTCATAGTGTGGATTTTCGGTGGCGAGGTGACCACCGGAGCTGAAATAGCGTGGAGCGGTGGCGAGTAAAAACAGAGAGTAGGGCTGAGGCGGTGGCCGTGGTATGCTCTTCAGCGCGGCTCAGTGACGTCATGTTGTAGTTCGGTGGTCACCTCACCACTGAAAGTCCATACTAGGAATAACGCTTAAGTGGTTAACATGTGTGTCAAAATTGTGTGTGTGCGTGTGTGTGACATCACTTCTTGCAACTATATTCAACTTGAATACAAATAGTGTAAAAACATTATCATGATAATGAATCATAACATGATAACTAATACTTACTCAAGTGTAGCTCAACAGCAACCAGCTAAGTCTGCAGAATGAAAAGGAGAAAATCAGCAATTACTTAATTGTTCAAAGAATATTTTTCTTTTGTGTTGTTAACAGACCATTTACAATCATTTCCTGGCAAAGGAGTAAAGTTCAATGCACACTGCTGCATATTTCTAACTAAATGGCTTACATTGTAACAGCTTGCATTTAGGGGGTTCCCAGCAAAAAAAAATGTAAGCACTTCAACATACTTTGGCCATTTGAAAATAGCAAATGAGCATGCAGGTCTGTTTAAAAAGAAAAATGTGTTCCTGGCACATATTTTCATACTTTTTTTGGGGCCCTTGAAATCAAAACGTTTGAAAATCACTGACCTTATTACTTTTATTTTAAATATATTTTTTATCCCACGATTTTGTAACCCATTTTTCACCCCTTTGTCAATCATCTAATGTGATCCTGGGCTCTACACACCCTCCGCCAACCTGGGGAGAGCAACGGACTTAACTCATGCTTCCTTCATGCTTGAGTGTCCAAGTTGCTCCTTTACACCTGACAGAGGGGAGTTTCCCTGGTTGGACGTAGCGCGTGGAAGGAACACGTTATTCCAACCAGTTCCTTTCCCCTCCATCAGGCGCCCCGGCTGGCCAGGGGGAGGCAGTTTAGAGACCAGGATTACTGCATGTTTTTGTGAGGGTACCTACCCTAGGGGACCCGGGAGAACAAGCAAACTCCACACAGAAAGGCCCTTTGGCCAACCCCGCCTCGGGTTTGGGCACTGATGACGTGGAGGAGGAAACACGCCGCCAGCACCCACAGCACCCCGAGCGGGAATCGAACCCAGGACCTTTAGCTGTGAGGCGACAGCACTACCAACTGTGCCACCGTCCCCCACTGACCTTATTACTTAATATCCTAAAATACTAAAACGTCAACCACATTAAATCAGTAAGGCGCTGATTTCACATTTACATTAACCCATTTTGGGCGGGAACCCCTTTTGGTGTTAGCACTATGTTATGCTTTAGCTATTTAAAAATAGCAGATCTACAAGCTCATAGCTTGTAGATGTTCCATTCATTACCATTTATCTGCAAATATTAAGCTGATACAGTTAATACTTACTCAGAAGGTAGGGTGGTGCCGTTTGATCTGCAGATTGAAGGAGATAGAAGAAATTAATCAGTTTGTAGTTGCTATACACTATACATGCAGAATTTATATTTATTCATTTCCATTATTTTCTTTTTTAACCCATTGTGGCGGGAACTTTTGGTGTTAGCATTATGTTATGCTTTAGCTATTGAAAAATAGCAGATCTACAAGCTCATAGTGCGCCACCGAGTGGCGCGCTACAAGCTTGTAGGTCTGCTATTTTTTTAAAACCGAAGAATCACTGACATAGAAACATAGCTTTTTCAGAAAACTGTCAGGATGTAGAAGACATTTTTAGAATCTGATCTCAGGTCAAAATGGGTTAATAAGAATTTGAAGGTCTTCAAAAACGTAGGTTAGGTTTTAGAAGGCATTTTTAATTCAACAGTATAGAATACACTGTCTGATAACAAATAAAAGGCTAAACTTAAATGACCGAATCAGCAACATTTTCTGTTCATTACCTGCATGATCAATGCATAGAACTCTCAGTAATATACCTCAGTAATTGTTTTGTGGCATCAGCTGGTAAACGGCACAGCTCTGTACAGTTTAAAGGAGAATTCCATGCTAGAATGCTTTCTTATCTTTCTTACCTTTCTTTGTAGTTGTTACGTCCCCACCAAAGAGGTCCAGGTGTTTTTTTGTGCAAAAACTCCTTATTGGCTATTTACCCTACCCCATAAGCCCTCAATGAATTGCATTGCATTGAATGGGAATTGAATGGGGCTATGGGGTGTTATGCTAGTTCGCTTATTTCCATCGAAAGAAGTAGTAAAGTGTGCCGCTTGGGATATTATTTACATTATGAAGAGAGGATATATACAAAGAAATTATAATTTTGAGCAATGGAAATAAGCGAATTAGCACAACACCCCATAGCCCCATTCAATTCCCATTCAATTCAATGCAATTCATTTAGGGCTTATGGTAGGGGAAATAGCCAATAAGGAGCTTTTGCACAAAATAACACCTGGACCTCTTTGGTGGGGACGTAACAACTACAAAGAAAGGTAAGAAAGCCTTTTAGTATGGAATTCTCCTTTAACTGATATTTCAGCATATGAGGTGTTGCATGCCGAATAAGGCTGATCTACAAGCACAGTGTGTTGCAAGCTTGTAGATCTGCTATTTTTACAATACTAATAAGGGACATTAGGCAGCAGGGGGGCCACAGCGTTCTACAGGGAGGGGAGGAATAATGTGATGTTGGGTCACATTCTTGCTGCAGTCAAGTGAGTGGACTCCACTCCTCCATGGACAAGCACGCAGGGCTCCAGCGTGCGACCTATTAGGTCACATATGCGACTTAATTTCTTATGGTGATACTTAAAATTTAATGAGGTGATACTTGGAAATGTGCAAAAAAAAATAAAGAAAAACGATCCGTTTATTTATTTATTTTTACTCCGTCTCAACACTGAGGTACGGGCGCCGGGTGGCTATTAGTAGTGCGATAATAAAGTATTACTTTCTTTTGGCTCAATCGAATCCCCTCTTTTTCTCTCTCTCTGCCTGCCTGCAAAGTAAACGCAAAGACGATAATTGCGCAAACAGGCGCAGCGCGACCTGCCGCGGTACAAACGGGACGAACCGAGGAGAATATATATTCAGGTCTGAACGCAGTTTATCCGACACAAATTAACTAATCTTTCTCAGCTGTACAATTTCACTGGAGCGCAGTGCATGATGATAAGTCATGATCTACACAGACAGCAGACTCCCGACCATAGACTGTAAGCTCCCGACCCAAACAATGAGTGAGGAGGTAAACTTGTTGTTTGATTAAACATATAATGTGCCACGGAAAATAGCTTCCAAAGCTTGTTATGTTTGCATCGAGGAGGTAGCCTGTGTCCATACATGATGATCGGCCAACAAAATACATTAATCTCCCTCCCAGTGAGTGAAGAGCACTGATGCCTGATTTATTCTTCGTCGTACAAAGTGTGTGCTGAAAATAGCTGATCTACAAGCTCACAACGCGTCGCGTCCGCGACATGTTGTGAGCTTGTAGATCAGCTATTTTCAGCACGCGGAGTTATGCAGGCTCTGAGAGCATTTAGAAACTTTTGCCTTCACAATAAAAGTAAGCAGCTTTCACAAGTTGGCCAACTTGGCCCATGAAGACAAGGAAAAGGATTAAGAATTCGGTGGCATTTCACATTGCAAAAGATTTTTTCCAAAATGTAAAAATATTATAATAAGGAATTAATTTGGATAATGGTAATGGGATATTGTACAAATTGTCACTTTATTAATCCCAAAGGTTTGGACTGCATTTAATTTTCAACACAAAACCTTAAACTGACTATGTGTGTGGAATATAAATATTGCCTTTATTGACTGAGTGACTTTGTGTTGGGTTCAAACCATCTACAGTGTTTTGAAGTATAACCAGGTAGGTTGCTGTTTTTTTACACAGTGACCTTTGTAGGGGGTTTTATGATTCAAACCTTTAATGGTGGAAACCACTACAAAAATAAATGGCGCCCGATGTGGGGGCATGATAAGATTAAGATCATGTAATAATACGACGAAAAAAACATTCACAACTCACCGTGATGCAAAGGAGGGGGGGGGGGGGGGAGAGAGAGAGAGGGAGAGAGAGAGAGAGAGAGAGACAGAGTTTAGATACTTTTCAAAACCATGACATACATTACAAGGTCAATGCTATGACAAATGTACAATATGTTAAGGTCCCCAAATTGACACTAATTGACCCCCAGTTGAAAAGATACAGGGACCCTGGACCATAAGAACCAGTTTAATTTCAAGGACCCCCAGTTTGACATGCATATTAACTAAGACATGTGACTCCCTTGACTCCTTCAAAACCGCTCTCAAAGGGCACCTACGGATGGCTGCAATTCGAAACTGGCCTCTGTAAAATCTGAATCCCCCCCCCCCCCCATTTTCGCTCACTGTATATTGTATCTTTTCCCTTTTTTGCTTCCCATATGATGAATTCCTGTTCTGTACTTTAGCTACATAGAAATGTCTATTTGTATGTCTCTAAATGTCTGTATGTCTTTAAATGTTTTGATGAATTGAACAATGTGGACCCTGTTGTAAACAAGTGTAATGCTTAATTGGGTCGTCCACTCACAGTTGACAGTCTTTGTATTGAGTTTGTGCTTAAAATGTACTGTAAATTCTACAAACTGTTAATACATATTTCAATCAATCAATCAATCTACATTTAATGTCATTTCTATCTCTGGGACCCCCAATTCATATAAAAGGATTGTAACTCTCATAGTTACAGACCCATAAGGGTCCATTTGGTTCCTAACTATCATTTAGCTGGGGACCCCCTTCAACTCAAGGACCTCTAGGGGTCCACGGACCCCACTTTGGGAACCACTGCTCTAGCTTCTGTGCACATGTGTCACGTAACATCACATCATTATACTGGGAGGAAAAAAAACACTGCTAGCAAAAGGCTAGCTGTTAGTTAGCTGTTAGTTAGCTGCTAGTTAATGACATGAAAACTACTTCACAGATTAAAACCCGTTTAGTACAATTAATTTATAGACATGTATGACTCAACGCCATAACAGCAATACGCAGTGTTTGTGTGTTCCTATGACGGCTGGCTGGGAGCTAATTAGCCTGGTAGCTAATTTTTAAACACTAAATAAATAGCATGACAAATGTGAGCAAAAACGGACATAAAAAACGGGACTGACTAAAGTAATGGTGTCGGGTCTGTTGTTTAACAAAGTGATGAACTGTGACAAACGCAATGTGTTCATTTAGGTGTTAAATTAATATACCCAGCTAACATTGCCCCGCTAGGTACCGCCTCCCGCTGTCTATTTCATCGCCGTGCACGCCCGGTCGCGCTTGGCCATCGCGCCTCTCTCTTCACGTCAAGCGATCGCGCTCATTTACATTTTAATGCCTTGTGAATTTACAGTGATGTACAGCCCCTCCTCACGCTGACGTAAGGCTTGCCTCCCCCGCCCGACTCTCTCTCTCTCTCTCTCTCTCTCTCTCTCTCTCTCTCTCTCTCTCTCTCTCAGGCATGGATGTGCATCTATGTATAAATAAATTTTTGCCTTGTTTTAGTTTTTATTCTTATGCGGTTATTGTATAAACTCATTAATAGTGACCTATTATTATTATTATTATTTTATTATTATTATTAATAATAATAATAATAATAATAATAATAATAATATTTAGTACAGCAGGGAGTCCAGGGACTATACTTGTATATTTGTATTAGTTTGTTATATTTGTATATTTGTTATAGTAACACGGGACGCTTTACCCGGCATGCATTGCAGCCTCAGGCTTCTCGGCTGGCTGCTTTGTTGTTGACTTGTTGTTGTCTTGAGCAATGAGCTGCAGAAGTACTTGTAGTCGAGGACTCCACAACAAAGGCTTATATTTCGCCGTTTTTATCCGGAGAAATTCAGTTGAAAGGTCAGTGTATTTTTATATCTGATATATACTGTGTGTAGTGTAATTACACGTGATCTTTATCTGTGCACGTAACCCTAACGTTAGCTAGAGGGAATAGATTAGCTAGCTAGCAGCTAGCTAGCTAGCTAATCTATTGTTTGGACGTGGCTTAAAAACATCTATAGCTCCGTTGGACGGTGTTTTATATTATTTAATTTTACAGACAAACAAGATTCCAGCAAGATCGACCCAGACGGTGGAGGCTGGGGGAAACAAAGCAACCTCATATCAGAAGTAAGTAAAATGGTTTAGTAGCGAACAATAATAATGTATCATGATGTTCTTTTCTAACGTCTTCTTATGTTGATAAAAGTCATAATAATTATTCGAATTAAATCAGATTTGATACGTTGCTTGCTCGTAGCCTGATTTTTACACTTGGTTGCATGCTGAAAATAGCTGGTCTACAAGCTCGCAGCACATTGTGTGCTTGTAGATCTTCTGTTTTCATCAAATTGATTTTATGTACATACAATGTTTACCATTTAGTTGTTACTGATTTCAGACACAGGACTTGGATCTGTTGGGCGTACAAACGGTAAGAACATTTTCTACCACTGAATTAAGGTTGCATGCTACAATTAAGCTCTCTTGCCTCAAGTTTGCTGTTACATTTGAAATAATTTTGACTTGAATTTGATTTCATTTTACAGACAAGGTGACATGCTGTACAGAGCTGAGACATCGTTCTTTAATTTAAGGTAATTGTTCATTTTCATTTTTACCAAGGACAGCAAATTGGCACCCAACAATGTGTAACTGTGTACATTTTAAATGACTGAGGTGTATTATGATGAGTACTGTGGCACTCTATGCCACACTATGAGCTTGTAGATCTGCTATTTTTCAACAGCTAACAGCTTTTAAAATAATGTTTAAAACCTATGAGGCGACACAGATGCGTCCTCGGGTCTAAATGGGTTAAGGCAGTGGTTCTCACAGCCATCAAAACGTTATCCCACATTTCACAGCAGTGATGGTAGGTAGGCCTATTTCAGAATGCCTGAATTTACACTTGGTTGCATGGTGAAAATAGTCGATCTACAAGCTCACGTGTTGTGAGCCCTATACAAATGCAATCCATATCAATTTTGTATTTGATTTTGTTCAAATTACAGATGAGGTCACGTGGAGGAAGTGGAGATGATGGTGATGGATGAATAAAATGGATAATAAAAATGGTAAGAACATTTTCACATTTTAGCACAGGAATAGAAATTAGAAAATGGCTGGGTTTTTACCCACAGGGCAACTGTTAAGTCATGAATCACAAGACAGAGAAATGATTAAGGTGAAAAAAATGTATTTAATTAATTCTGTGATTTCAGACGAACTTTCGCTGGAGGAAGACCTATCGACTTCAACCTCTGCTGGAAAGGCTACCACCAGTCGGGTTTCCCTGACCCTCTATACCCAGCCTGCATTGTACCGTGTGGGGGTCCCCGCAACATCCAGACCTCAAGGAACGCACCCAGCTTTCCGTGCTCGGACATACAGACACGGGGACATACACACATTGCTACGCTCAGAAACTCCTGACTCCACTCAGAAGAGAATTGGTGTTTTAAAGACTTAAGCACTTAAACTTGAGAACTGATGTCTTCTAAATCCGCACAGATGAGTTAAAACGTTTGCTGCAAAAGAATATATATTTACAGATTTGTGCCACATTTTCACGATGTTTCAAAATTAGCAAATCTACAAGCTCGTTTTCAACAGCTTACAGCTTTTTAAATAATGGTTAAAGTGGCTAAAACCAGGGCATCTTGGACTTCAGTGACGGGGACCTGGGGTCTGAGAGCCGGAGACGTTGGATAGGGTGCATCCTGGAACTTCTGCTGGCGGCCAACAGTCAGGCTTCATAAAGGAAGGAAACGGCAGCTCATCAAACGGTGGTCCGTGGCTCAAATGCTGAATAACTTTGGCATGAAAAGGGTTCAAATGTATGCTGCACGATTTCTTGCTCAAAAGGTGAATCTCGATTGTGTGTTCTGTTTATTGCTGTGTAACTGTTATTGGGCCTACATAACTAACCACACAGAAAAGACTTGTGTTTTATAGACATAAGAAATTAAACTTGAGAACTGATTCCACAAAATGTCTTCTAAATCCTCGCAGATTTGAGTTAAAACGTTCACTGGGTTTGGGCCACATTTTCACGATAAAAAAAAAAAAGCAAATCTACAAGCTCGTGAGCTTGTAAATCTGCCAACAATCTAACGGCTTTTAAAATGATGGTTAAAGTGTTTAAATGGTATGACTGTTTTCTGAAAACCCTAGGAAAATATGTTGTTCCAGGGACCGCGCTACGAGCTTGTAGGTCTATTTTGTTTTATCCTGAAAATGTGCAAATCTTTGAATATATATTATTTCAGAGCAAACGTTTTTAACTCCTCTTTGCTTCTGGGTAGTCCCTGGAACAACATATTTTCAGATAGGTGTCTGCGGCCAATTTCATATATTTCTGGGGTCCTTGACATGACATAATTTGAGAACCACTGATATAGAAACATAGGTTCTTGGAAAATTGTGGACACAATCTTATCCAACAATGTCCTGGTGGTTTCAGGAAATTTGGTGTTTTACTGTTTTATAGATTTTAGGAGCCAGTGGTTCTCAAAGTGTGGTCCTTAAGTGCATTCTCAGCAAAATTACATAAAAATCAACCACTTGTATTCTAAACTTGTATGTTTTAAAATATTTCCATGTTTTTTTTGTGTTTATGTGCCTTTATTTATGTTTAACATGGCTGTATAAATGTTTTCATTGTAACTTTTTTTTTTCCTAATAAAGTTAAAATTAAGTATACATTTGCTGCTTTATTATGTTTCTATAAATATGTGGGAGGGAGGTGAGCATGGGGGAGAATCGAGGGGTGCGGGTCGCAATATATATGGGGGGGGGGGGGGGGGGGGTGTCATAAGACAGCTTCACGCTGTCCTGCTGCTGCTGTCCGTAGCTGACGTTCGAGTCGCGGCAGAGAAGCGGGGCGCCGGCTACACGCGCGTTGGGGCGCGTGGCCCACGCTGATCATGAACGACTTGCCCACGTCGCGTCACGCGCCCGGCGGAGGACACGATCCGCGGCGCGCGGGGACCGCCTCACGTCGGCGGCGCGCCATGACTTGCTAGCTGGGTATGTACGGACGGTACACAACACAGCCACAACTTACCAGAGACGAGAGTTTTCCAGGAAGTGCAGGAAGTGGTACTGGTGTTGCAGTAATAGCGGTCCGCGTGTGCAATGAAAGCTGAAAGTTTTCGTCCTCTGTATTCAAGGTGAATAACTTTGACTTGTTTCATGAAGACATGACAAATTGACTTAATATTGTTATTATTATTTGATAACCCAGCACTTACTACTGTAGGCTACTGTAGGCTACTACTACTACTACTACTACTAATAATAATAATAATAATAATTATTATTAGAATTTACATTAAGGTCCTTCATTTTCAATTCATATCAGAACATTTGTACAAATATACAATTATATGAAAAAATCACAATTAGTGCGCCGATTTTTGGGGGTAGTCCGTCCCTTGTCATTGGACAGTAAAATAAGCTATATGTTCTCATGAGTCTGAAACTAAAACTGACTGATGGCAGATTAAAAGATAATTCATTATGATAGTGGAATTATCATTACTTGTCAAATGTTCTTCTTGAAGGGCCAATGGCACTTATTGGCCCCCCACACAAGCCCTAATTGGCCCCCACATAAGCTTGTATTGGCCCCCCACATCACATGCCCCCTTAGTTATGTGGCCAAATAAATACCAAAAAAAATAAAAACCCCACCCCCCTCTGCACGTGCCTGTGACACAGAGACGCACGCACACACGCACACACACACACACACACACACACAATGCCACGCCAGACTTTCCGGTCCTTCATTGCCATGCCCAGTTCCTGCTTACTGATGCATGTGTCCCTAGCGATGACATCAGGCCAGGGAACGACAGTTTTCTGCTGCTTTGAGGCAGGATTCCAGAGAAGAAGGGAATATATAACGTCATTGTCAGCTACTATAGGCTGTTAGCTGATAATAGCCTATATTCCAGTTGATGAAAGTAAAATAAAATAAATATCACACTTAGGTCACATTCATACCAGAGAGCTTTGCTGCGATTAAAACGAATCCTGCTGCGCATTGTCAGAAAGTGCGCTTTGTTTGGCAGGTGTGAAGGCTCATTCGAATCCTAATGCGCAGCAAATAACCGCATTTTACTCCGCCCAAAAACGTGGGTTTCGCTTCGCTTCGAATTGCACTTGACTACGATTCGGTGCAGGTGTGAATGCAATCCGCAGTAAATAAAGGAAATGAAGCAAACATAATGTGGCGGGTGAGGAGCTGAACACAGTTGGAGACGGAGAAGGCATATTTTACGCAGCGCAAAGATGTCCCGTTACTGTGGATAGACGTGGTCGAATAAGGAGACTGAAGCCCTGATCCATAAGCCCATAAAAACACTGCAGTGTATTATAGCCTACATAATATTCTGTCTGTCTGTCTGTCTGTCTGTCTGTGCGTGCCGTAAACATGGAGTGCTGTCACTGTGTGGGACTGGGGAGTTATATCAGTGCGCTCATGCAGCGCTGTGCCTCCATGCCCAAAAGAACAGTGTGTGGCGGCTGCGTGCGTAGAGAGAGAGAGGGGGGGGGGGGGGTCCCAGACGGCACGACACATGCACGTTATGAGTGTAATTTTATCACCATAGATTTCACTGTGTAGGCTATAGTTTATGAATGGAACACATTGATAAAGGTCCCCCCTGCTGCGTTTCCAATTGCTGTGAATGACAGTGTGAAGGCAAACCGCAGCCAATTAAATATGCAAGATTCCAATTTCCCCGCCCATACGGATCTGAGTCTACCGAAGTATTAGGTGAGAATCTGACCTTAGTGTGAAGTGAGAGGCGCTCTTATCATCATACATCATCACATTCCGTGCCAAGCCCATTATCACAAATTTTGCGGTACACATTCCCTACTCAGCCAATCAAATGTATTCCTCTGTATTCCTATTGGCTGGCCTTTACACAGCTATAACTTTTGTTTGCAGCATGCTACAGTCTTGAAACTTGCTCCATGGACTTAGACCACCAATAGGAGCACGCTGTCATTGGTTAATTGCTTAAGCCCCGCCCCTCTGTCTTCCTATTGGCTGGCCTTTACACAGCTCTAACTTTCGTTCACAACATGCTACAGTCTTAAACTTTGGTACATGGACGTAGACCATCAAGAGGAACAAGCTTTAATGGCTTAATTGCTTAAGCCCCGCCCCTCTGTATTCCTATTGACTGGCCTTTACACAGCTATAACTTTTGTTTGCAGCATGCTACGGTCTTGAAACTTGCTCCATTGACTTAGACCACCAATAGGAGAACGCTGTAATTGCTTAGTTGCTAAAGCCCCGCCCCTCTGTCTTCCTATTGGCTGGCCTTTACACAGCTCTAACTTTTGTTTTCAGCATGCTACAGTCTTGAAACTTGCTCCATGGACTTAGACCACCAATAGTAGCACGCTGTAATTGCTTAAGCCCCACCCCTCTGTCTTCCTATTGGCTGGCCTTTACACAGCTATATATTTTGTTTGCAGCATGCTACAGTCTTGAAACTTGTTCCATGGACTTAGACCACCAATAGGAGCACGCTGTAATTGCTTAAGCCCCGCCCCTCTGTCTTCCTATTGGCTGGCCTTTACACAGCTCTAACTTTCGTTCACAACATGCTACAGTCTTAAACTTTGGTACATGGACATAGACCATCAAGAGGAACAAGCTTTAATGGCTTAATTGCTTAAGCCCCGCCCCTCTGTATTCCTATTGACTGGCCTTTACACAGCTATAACTTTTGTTTGCAGCATGCTACGGTCTTGAAACTTGCTCCATTGACTTAGACCACCAATAGGAGAACGCTGTAATTGCTTAGTTGCTAAAGCCCCGCCCCTCTGTCTTCCTATTGGCTGGCCTTTACACAGCTCTAACTTTTGTTTTCAGCATGCTACAGTCTTGAAACTTGCTCCATGGACTTAGACCACCAATAGTAGCACGCTGTAATTGCTTAAGCCCCACCCCTCTGTCTTCCTATTGGCTGGCCTTTACACAGCTATATATTTTGTTTGCAGCATGCTACAGTCTTGAAACTTGTTCCATGGACTTAGACCACCAATAGGAGCACGCTGTAATTGCTTAAGCCCCACCCCTCTGTCTTCCTATTGGCTGGCATTTACACAGCTATAAATTAAAAAATAAAACTTAAAAATAAAAAAAACTAAACTTTTTTTATACTTAAAAATAAAAATAAATAAAAACATTTTAATAAAGATTTTTTCTTTTTTTTACATTTAGATTTGTTTTTTTTTTAAATAAAGAAAAAGCAATAATCATTGTGTTTATGCTTTTAAAGAAAGGCCTATATGCTATTTGACCCTTTTTTAAATGTAAAAGTATGCTATTTAATACAATTTCTGCTCATTCATGCTTTCATATCCATTGATGTATTTTTTCTTTTTACCTTTTTCCTAAATAATCAAGAATACATTGTAAAGCATTATTCATACATTACAAATCATTAGTAGACAGTAATACTTTACTTAGTTTATTCTGCCACTTTTTGGGCATCATACTACTTCCACATACTTTTCATACTTTTTTTTAACTTTTACTTAAGCTTTAATGCATTTTCTACTTTTCTTTACAATATGCTACAGTCCCGAAATTTTGATTATGGATTTAGAACACCAATGGTAACACCATTACTCCGGTCCCCGAGTTTCAAACTTGACACGGCAATAACTTTATACAATGCATTTTACGCGAGCCCACGCAGTTTCTACAGGAACTGCTTTCTAGTTTATATAGAGATGAATTAAATAACGAATTAACGAATGTTTTACAGAATATAGGTCAAAATCAAAAGAAAATACCTAGCAAACAGACACAAATGAACACTACAACTGAAAACAAACGAATTCCTTTCCGAAGGGAATAAACTAAGGAATAATTATAAGCAAAAGTCCACAGTCAGTGTGGCGGCTGGGAGAGAGAGGATTCCGGCCTGTCTCCCCAGCGCCTTCCAGGAACAGACTGACTCATATAGTAGGTGAGTAGGGAGAGCCGTGATCAGGAGCACTCCCACTCTAGACCGACAGCCAGTCAGGGCCGATCACTCCCTGACAGACGGGCCAGCTTCAGGTGTCAATCATCAATCAGTCCACCTGCGGAGGATTAGGGAAAACACACAGGCAACCACTCCCCCCCACCCTAGTACTGTGTAGTCGAGAACAATATGAGAACTTCTGATAGATACTCATATATATAATCCCAACCATACACTATAATGATCCCAGATCATCACATCATCAAAGTTCATTGACACACTTCCTATTCTCTACCATTGAACGACTTTTAACCCCCTAGAAGTCCTAGAAGCAGTCATTCCCGGCTTCTAAAGCTAAATGTAATGAGTTTGCATGCTTTTTTGATAACAACATTTTTAACATTAGAGCTGATAATATCAGCTCTAATGTTAAAAATGTTGTTATCAAAAAAGCAGCACCATTCATAATATTATTATGAATGGTGCTGCTGCTAGCTCAAACCTTCAAACAGCAGCTAATGGTCCCAGGGTAGATCTCTCCAGGGGGAGCCTATTATCTTTCTGCGCAATTGATGAAGACGAACTCCGCAAAACCATATCACAGATGACATCATCCTCCTGTTCATTGGATACAATTCCCACCACCTTTCTCAAAGAGGTCTTAGACAGTGTGATTGGAGATATCCTAAAAAATGTAAACAGCTCTCTACAATCAGGCGTCTTTCCAGACTCACTGAAGACTGCTGTAGTTAGGCCCCTACTCAAGAAACACAATCTTGATCCCTCTGTTTTAGGTAACTATCGACCCATTTCAAATCTACCCTTTCTGGGCAAGGTTTTAGAAAAATGCATCTTTCATCAATTGGATGTGTTTCTACAGAACAATAATGTGCATAACAAATTCCAATCTGGCTTTAGGAAAGGTCACAGCACAGAAACAGCACTTGTAAAAGTAATGAATGATCTTGCTGACAAGAAACATGTATCCGTTCTCTTACTTCTAAATCTAACGGCTGCATTTGACACGATTGATCATTCAATTTTAATACAGCGTCTGGAGCACTGGATAGGCCTGTCTGGTACGGCCCTGTCCTGGTTTTCCTCCTACCTATCAAACAGAAGTTACTTTGTCAATCTAGCCGAGTTTGACTCAGACAAACACGACATCTGTTCTGGTATTCCACAGGGCTCGATTCTTGGTCCTCTGCTATTCTCCTTGTACATACTGCCATTGGGTGAACTCATTACCAATCACGGAGTCAATTTTCATTTCTATGCTGATGATACCCAACTATATCTTTCTGTGGCTCCAGGTGATCCCTGTGCTTTAGACCCGCTGTTGACCTGTCTGTCTAGCATCAAATGTATGGTAATGTAATGGATGAGTGAGAACTTTCTCAAGCTAAATGAGAATAAGACAGAAGTTCTCATAATCGGTTCTAGCGAGCAGAAAGAATCAATAATAAGCAGACTTGGCATCCTGACTGTAGAAAGTAACAGTACAGTAAAGAACCTGGGGGTCATTATTGATTCTGAATTGCATTTTAATTCACACATTAATCATGTTACCAAGATTGCCTTTTTTCACCTTAGAAATATTGCACGAATCAGAGCCTATTTGTCTTTGGACGATGCAAAAACGCTAATCCACGCCTTTGTTTTTTCTCGGCTTGATTACTGCAATGCACTTTTTTCAGGACTGCCTAAGAAAACAACTGACAGATTACAACTTGTCCAAAATGCAGCAGCCAGAGTTTTAACTAGAACTAAGACGAGAGAACATATTACTCCAGTTTTGGCTTCACTGCACTGGCTTCCGGTTGTTTTTAGGATTGATTTTAAAATTCTTCTACTTTTGTATAAAGCTCTCAATGGTCTCGCACCTTCCTACCTACATGACTGCCTGCCTAAATATGTCCCAAACCGCCCCCCTAAGGTCTTCCACTGCTGGCCTGCTCGCTTTGCCTAAAAAAATGGCAACAAAAAAATACGGGGAAGCAGCTTTTTGCTTCTACGGGCCGTCGGCATGGAACAAGCTCCCACTCTACCTTCGTCAGGCAGCCTCTGTAGACATTTTTAAAGCACAGCTCAAGACCCACTTCTACAACATTGCTTTTAATTGATCTTTTATTTTTTGTTATCCATGTCCTCACTGTATTGCATTACTGCTTGTTTTTTAATGTCGTTGCCTTGCTTTTCTTTTTTATTCGCCATTGTTCTGTAAAGCACTTTGAGCTGCATTTCATGTCATGAAAGGTGCTATACAAATAAAGTTTTATTATTATTATTATTATTATTATTACACTTCAGCTCAGATTGACCATAAACCATTTATTGCAAAGCTACTGCATGTTAGTATGGCGGTGTGGCTCTGCTAATGTGATATCGGATAATCTGCGTACCGAGACATTATCTGATTATCTGTGCACTGAGACACAGCTCTGATATCAACGACTCCCCAGAGCAGAGCCAAAGATACAATAATCCATGAACAAAAATACACAGTAATAAAATCAACACATGATTCAACAAAATTAACAATAAATTAATATCCCGTAAAGCCTGGAATAAGAACTACAGGGAGGAGGCCGGGGAGGTGGGGGATATATATATATATATATATATATATATATATATATATATATATATACATACATACACACATATAATAACCTTCTGCCTTCCACGCCTCAATGAACTATCGATTACGCTTAAAAAGCCATTAATTAATAAACGATGTTCATAGAACACAAGTAGGCTACCAACACCATTTGTTTGGAAGTGGGGTATTATTATGCAGTGTTTATACACACAACACAAACCATAGCTGTTTCAAACGTACAGAAAATACAGTTTAAAATGGCAATGAATATGAGCTAAAGCAGTGTGTAAATCCTGCATATTAAATGGTGAACGGCACTTTGCCAAACGATGAATCCCTGCCAAGTTACAATTACTTAGAATTCACTATGTTCTAAAAACATTATTGATCATAACTTAATGGCTGTTGTTGTTTTTTGATATTACGGTAAGTTTAATTGATCATATCTATAGAGTGTCTCTGCCAGGCGATTAAACACTGCGCCGCGGTAACACAATGTTTTACACTTTCCCTTGAAATTCTAACTACCTTTTCTGTGGAAGTTCTTGACATCCGACTACTCAGTAGTAACTGACAACATCCATGTGTCAGACTGCATCATACATGACCAGATCATTTCTACTCAGTAGTAACTGACAACATTGATGTGTCAGACTGCATCATACATGACCAGATCATTTCTACTCAGTAGTAACTGACAACATTGATGTGTCAGACTGCATCATACATGACCAGATCATTTCTACTCAGTAGTAACTGACAACATCGATGTGTCAGACTGCATCATACATGACCAGGTCATTTCCGAAATAATGGTTGATAAAAACAAATTGAATTTCCTACATTAGCCTACAAAATGCATGTTCATGTACCACACACACACACACACACACACACACACACACACACACACACACACACACACACACACACACACACACACACTTCTCTCCCTGGCTCTCATGCTCTAGTTGTCTCCATTTGACCCAGGCCAGTGCGGTAGGCGCACAGACCCGACCGACTATAAACTCAGGATCAGCGGAGGCACTCTGTCCCGTCCTGGAGACCATCCGTGGCAGGTGTCCCTGCAGCACAGAGCCAAAGGCTCATCTAAGGCGTTCGGACACGCCTGTGGAGGCGTCCTCATCGCGTCCTGTTGGGTCCTCACTGCTGCTCACTGCATGTAAGCTGCTCTAAATGCTAACATGTGCTAACATGAGCTGCTCCAAATGCTAACATGTGCTAACATGACCCGCTCTAAATGCTAACATGTGCTAACATGAGCTGCTCTAAATGCTAACATGAGCTGCTCTAAATGCGAACATGTGGTAACATGACCCGCTCTAAATGCTAACATGTGGTAACATGAGCAGCTGCTCTAAATGCTAACATGTGCTAACATGAGCTGCTCTAAATGCTAACATGTGGTAATGCTGCTCTAAATGCTAACATGTGCTAACATGAGCTGCTCTAAATGCTAACATGTGCTAACATGCACAGGTGGTCTTAATTACTGACTTGCTTGTTTCTCCAGTAACGACACCAAGGACATGCAGGTGGTCGTGGGGGGAGTGGACATCGGGAGCGAAGAAGAGTCAGAACAGGTCATCTCCGTGAAGAGAGACTTTGTTTATCTGGGTTACAGGATGATAGGCAACATTGGTGTTGCTACTAATGACATTGGTGAGGCCATTACTTTACTGTATGTCTTCTTTTCCAGACGAGCTGATTTCTTATCTTAATCTGGTGTTATCTCTGTCTGTCTGTCTGTCTGTCTGTCTGTCTGTCTGTCTGTCTGTCTGTACGTCTGTACGTCTGTCTGTACGTCTGTCTGTCTGTCTGTACATCTGACTGTCTATACGTCTGTCTGTCTGTACGTCTGTCTGTATGTCTCTGTACGTCTGTATGTCTGTCTGTACGTCTGTCTGTCTGTAGATCGGCTATTCTCAAGGTATCAAGGTCCGACAAAATACATTTTAGTCAACTAAATCGACCGCAGATTTAGTAGACTAAAATCTCATGACAATTAGTCGACTAAAACTAAACCAACACTAATTCACCAAGTGAAAACTAATCAAGAGACTGACTAAAACTAAAATAGAAATTTGCTGCCAAAAACAACACTGGTGTGTACGGACGGCTGTAAGGCACGTAACTCGAGAACCGTTCCGCCCCACCGACTTCAGATTCGCCACACGCGTTCCACACCCCCACAGGGAGTGCAGTGCCCGGTGTCGAGTAAGCTGGCCTGTTCTGACATCACACCAACACTCCATATTTGGGCAACCCTGACACAGAACTTTGACACGGGTACAACGGGTTCTCTGACACGGGTACAACGGGTTCTCTGACACGGGTACAACGGGTTCTCTGACACGGGTACAACGGGTTCTCTGACACGGGTACAACGGGTTCTCTGACACGGGTACAACGGGTTCTCTGACACGGGTACAACAGGTTCTCTGACACGGGTACAACGGGTATTGCATAGCCTAGCCGGGTGGGATGGACCACGTGACATCATCAGGGATGGAGCATGTGACATCCTTCCTCTTCGATGTCTCCCTTTTGACTGATACCCGTCCATTTAAACTAGACGGTCCCGCCCCAAAGTTAATAGTGCAGCCGTGCCCGGCAGCCGGCGAAAACTAGAATTCTTAACAGGCCCGAAAATGCAGACCTCGCCCTTTAGAGCGAGGTGGCTTCCCGGCGTCTCGCCCTCAGGGCGTCTTACTGGTGTCTAGATAACAAGTGGTACAGGTGATGTTATCTATATCAGGGGTTCTCAACCTTTTGGGCTGGGGACCCCCGGAAATGCTTTAGCCATGTCTCACGACATTTAAAGTCAATTCCTTCTGTCGATCAGATTATACTAAGATCCCCTGACCCCCGGGTTCGAACTGGAAACCTTGCGTTTACGATCCAGTCACTCTACCCCTGAGCCACCGCCGTATTATTATTTACTGTTCTATTCTGTTTCCTGTGTCTCAGCATTACTCCAGCTGGAAGTCACCGATGACCCATTCTGTGCCAAGGAAACCAGCTATGTTAAATATGCCTGTCTGCCAAACAAGCTCTTCCCCGATGGAAAGGAGTGTGTGGTCGCTGGATGGGGCGAAACTAAAGATGGTACGTATCCAACCACTAATCACACCTTAAATAAAAGCTGCACTAGTCTATATAAGGTATAATTGCCTATGTTATATGTATCGTATAATGTAGCAGGTATATGATGCAGTTTGTCTCTGGAGTTCTTTATTCTATTATTATATATATATATATATATATATATATATATATTATATGGCCTATTTGTGAGTGGCACCATACATTTGCCGCTACTGCTATATGCCTATATGCTCCATATAACAATACATGGGACGAAAAGCTGAAATTAATAATTCTTATTATCTTTTATTTTATTATTTTCTATTCATTATAGATTATTATAGGTCTTCTAATGTCCTAGAAGGATTTTTAGCTGAGCTGTCTGTGTGTGTGTGTTCTTCTGTTCATTATAGATTTTTATAGGTCTTCTAATGTCCTAGAAGGATTTTTAGCTGAGCTGTCTGTGTGTGTGTTCTTCTTCCTCAGCTGACCACCCACACAACATGTCACATGGCCAGCTTTCCGTGATGTCTGAGGAGCGTTGTCAGGAGTTCCATGGCTACATGGACGACACCATGATCTGTGCAGGAGACAAGTTGGGAAAAGTTGGCTCCTGTAGTGTAAGTGTGCGTGGGTGCGTGAGTGTATTAGGTCACCTTCACACCAGGATGTTATACTGCAACTTAAAATGAATCCTGTCTGCCATTTTTGTAAAAAAAAATCTTGTTTAAAAAAAAATCTGCCTAATGATGATGTCACTGGAAGACGGTTTCTAAACTGCCCACAGCCCTCCTATGAGACACAGACTGAGTAGAAAAAGATCATGCCATTTTATCATGATTATTAGTGAGGACCTATTATATGAAGATAGGTTGAAAAGTGGTGAAGTGGTAACCTGACGCTGCCAGATCCAAGAAGCTTGCTACACAAATTTGTTTCACAGCTTATTGGGATCTGGGATCGCGGAAGCAAATTCAATGACGGGGCTGTTCCTTTTTTTCAAGATACTTGGTAGATGATTGGATGGGACCGTCTGTCTATCACCCTGTGGGCCTGCAAACACAAACAATCATATTGACGTGTCTATATAGCTTCACATCCGGTTTCGCACATATCCCACCCTTAGCTCACGCTGATTGGTTCGGTACAGAACGGATTTTTGTCAGCTCAACTCCCTGAGAGATCCCAGATGAGTGCTGTGTTGGGGAACATGGTTACCCAATACCGCCCCCATCTGGCAGCGTCAGGTTAGTGGAGTGGTCCTTTAAGGAAACAAAAAAACACTGCAGTGTACAGAATATTTGGTCTGTGTCGTCTTCTTCAAATAGCCTATAGGCCTACTTCAAACTTCAACACATAGCTCAGCATGATCTATGATCTATAAACTGTAGCAAACATGGCATATTAATAATACATTTATAATAATAATAATAATAATAATAATAGCTCAGATTTATATAGCGCTTTTCTAAATACCCAAAGCGCTTTACATGAGAACACCAATCATTGGATTGTCTATGTTTATGGGAGTAGGCTATTATAAAAATGTATAGTTTTAACACCATATATTTCACTGTGTAGTTCATGAATTGAACACATTGATAAAGTTCCTTGCTGCGGTTCCTTGCTATACAGCGCAGCGTGAACGCAAACGCAGCAAATATACAATTTGCTGCGTGTATGATAACACTTCCAATTCAGTAGCTTAATGCCAGTTATCACTCTTTAAACAAACCTACCCCATATGAAACTGTGATGTGTGTATATCCTTATTATGACTTCTAGACAATACATTTTGGTAACCAGTGGTCTTATAAAGAGTTGATCCTAAGGTAATTTTCTCAGTAGAATCGATTTCTGCCCACAGCTTTTTTCTATTGTACATATTTAATTAGATAATTTGCATATTTGAACATATTAGTGGAAATAACTGCACGATCAATCAAATTAAAGTTGAATATGGTCAAAAAGTATAACATATACGTGGAAACAAATAGTAGATATATTTCGGTGGCATTCTGGCAATGTACATATTTTGCCGATCGGCCAAACGGCAAATGTATACATAATTTGGCTATAGTAGGGCAGTTTAGAGGCTCTAACAGCACCCAAGTGGCATGTTTTCGTAACATGTTTTTTTGGGACCCTTATGGTGTCTAGTTACGATTTATTCTTGTTGCCCCAACTAATGTCCCATGCGGGTTAATCTTAACCCTTTCTTACACCTGACCTACCCCAAAATGAACCGTATGATTGAGAGAACAGAAAATGCCATAACCTTTGAAGTAAACAACATACAGAGACAAATTAACATATTTGTCTATATAAGTTGGACCCAAGGAATTCATTAAAGTGGTTATTATTAAGATTCAAGCACATCTTGACTCCATTGCAGGACAAAAAGTCCAAAACTACAAGAAAACGTTCAAATCTATACTTCTTTGTACAACATGTTTGAGGTGTATTCTTTTTAACACATGCTTTTTAAGACCCTTATGGTGTCTAGTTAATATGTCCAGGTCAAATAATGTCACAAGGGGTTCATTTGAACCATTTCTTACACCTATCCCCAAAACGAACCATAATCAGATAATAACCATAACCAGATAATAGAACCATAACTCTTGAAGTAAACAACATACAATGATAAATGGCCAATTTTTTCTATATGATTTGAACCCAATGAATTCATTAAAGTGGTTAATATTAAGATTCAAGCGCATCTTAACTCTATTTCAGGACAGAAACAGCAAAAAATAACCAGAAAACATTTAGTAGAGGGGTCCCTATTTATTACATGCGCAAGCAGAGCACGCAAGTGCTGTAATCGGTTGCGTATGTCTGTGGTGTCGCTCGGCCAATCGGGGACCAAGAATGTATGTATGTCAGTGGCGTCACTTGGCCAATCAGGGACCAAGTATGTATGTATGTCGGTACATTCCACCAGCCAATGAGAAACCACTGTTCTCGATGACATAACTAAAGTACGTTTCAAATTTGGTATAAGGTCAATAGGGGCTATGTATCGGCTGTGTATGTGTGTATGTCGGTGTACTCCACCGGGCAATGAGGGACCACTGACCACTGCTGTATTTCAAACCTAGACAGCAGCAGAGAGCTTTAGGACTCAGAGCAGCAGTCGTACCAGCAGTGGTGAGCGCACCTCATGGCACGCTCTGTTTGCGCACATGTAGGCCATGCATGGCCTACATGTGTGCAATGCGCAAGTTGGCAGCTCGACAGAGTGCATTTCTAGTTTGGATTTGTGTCATCCAATATTCCATAGGACCTCTAATAGAGCAGTTGAGACGAATAACTTAAGTCGACCCCTCCCCGAAAAGGCCTAGCTGTCCTGACCCCTTATCCATAATGTATACATTATGGATAATAAATATGGACTTAAACTCTTATTCGTCTCAACTGCTAAGTCCAAAGTGTGTTTTTTATGTTTTATTACCCCTATGAGACCTACGGAATTGCTGGCTGAAACACCGGTGAGACTGTCTTTCGGAGACTGTGGCATGCTCACATTTAGAGAAAGATAGAGATACCATTTGACTCTAGACAGCCTCAGGTTTCTCTAGTGCATCTGTAGACACTGTTGTGATCTGTAGACCACTCTAGTGCATCTGTAGACCAATCTATGTAGACCACTGTACTATAACTGTAGTGCATCTGTCATCATCATAATTTTTAATAATGGATTTCAGAATCAGAATCAGTATATCTTTATTGTCATTGTACGAGACAACGAAATTGATTTGCAAACCAGCTCAGTGCATTTAAAACAAAATACATAATACTCTTATATATATATCTATAAAACACAAAATACAAACATTTAAGGCAAGTAAGTCCTTTTAGTTCATAAAGTGTCGAGTGTCAGAGTTCAAGTGTCAGTGTTTAGAGCTATGACTGCTCTGGGGTAGAAACTGTCCTTCAGTCTGTTAGTCCTTGTCTTGATGACCCTATAGCGCCTCCCTGAGGGCATGAGCTGCAGCAGGTGATGACCTGGGTGGGATGGGTCCTTGAGGATACTGTTGGCTCTCCTGCTACACAATGTCTTTTGTAGAGGTCCTCCAAAGATGGAAGGGGACATGCCATGATCCTCTGGGCAGTGTTTATGACCCCCTGAAGGGACTTTCTTTCTGCCGCCGTGTAGCTGCAAAACCACAGGGAGATGCTGTAGATCAGTACTGACTCTAAACCACAGGGAGATGCCGTAGATCAGTACTGACTCTAAACCACAGGGAGATGCCGTAGATCAGTACCGACTCTAAACCACAGGGAGATGCCGTAGATCAGTACTGACTCTAAACCACAGGGAGATGCTGTAGATCAGTACTGACTCTAAACCACAGGGAGATGCTGTAGATCAGTACTGACTCTAAACCACAGGGAGATGCCGTAGATCAGTACTGACTCTAAACCACAGGGAGATGCCGTAGATCAGTACTGACTCTAAACCACAGGGAGATGCCGTAGATCAGTACTGACTCTAAACCACAGGGAGATGCCGTAGATCAGTACCGACTCAATGGCACATGGGTAGAAGGACAGGAGCACACTCTCCATTAGGTCCATTTTCCTCAGCACTCTGAGAAAGTACAGTCGCTGTTGACCTTTCTTCTGGAGTGCAGTGGTGTTCATTTTCCAGGTCATGTTGTCCGAGATGTTCATGCCCAGGAACTTGAAGTCTGAGACCCTTTCCACCTCCTCTCCCTTGATGTGGATAGGCTGGATAGGCTGAATATTCTTCCTCCTGAAGTCCTCCATCAGCTCCTTGGTCTTGGAGGTGTTGAGAATGAGGTTGTTTTTCTTACACCATTCTGACAGCACTTTCACCTCTTCCCTGTACGCAGTCTCATCCCCTTCTGTAAAGAGACACTGTGGTGTCATCCGCAAATTTGATGATGGCATTACTAGGATGGATGGGAGTACAGTCGTGGGTGTAGAGAGTGTAGAGTAGGGGGCTCAGCACACAGCCCTGTGGAGCACCAGTGCTGACGCTGAGTGCTGAGGATAGATGGGGTCCTACTCTCACTCTTTGAGGGCGGTCTGTCAGAAAGTTTTTAATCCAGAGGCAGATGTGCTGAGAGAGTCCCAACTCCAGTAACTTGGGGATTAGTCTGCCCGGCACGATGGTATTAAACGCAGAGCTGAAGTCTATGAAGAGTAGCCTGGCGTAGCTCCTTGGCTTTTCCAGATGTGTTAGTGTGGAATGGAGAGCTGTCGCTATGGCGTCTTCCGTAGACCTGTTGGCTCTGTATGCAAACTGGTGGGGGTCAAGTGTGGATGGTAGACTAGCTGTAATATGTCTCCGGACCAGTTTCTCAAAACACTTCACGATGATAGGTGTAAGTGCCACTGGTCATTTAGGCTGCTGGCATTTGCCTTTTTTGGGAGGGGAATTATTGTGGAGGACTTCAGACAGGGTGGAATCAAGCCCTGTTGTAGGGACTGGTTGAATATCTTGGTGAAGACACCCGCCAGTTGGTCTGCGCATGCAGTCCTTCAAAACCCTTCCTGTCACACCATCCGGTCCTGCAGCTTTCCTTGGGTTGACCGCTTGCAGTGTGTGCTTGACCTCCTGCACCTGCACTGTGAGGATGTTGCTGCTGTGCGCTGGTAGATGTGGAGCCTCCGGTGTGTCAACCTCAAAACGAGCAAAGAAATGGTTTAACTCCTCCGCTGCTGAGGCGTCACCGCTGGCTGCAGCGCGGTTGCTGGACTTGTAGTTGGTGATGTGTTGGACACCTTGCCACATCTGCCTTGTGTCGTTGCTGCTGAGGTTGTCCTCAATCTTCCTCTTGTATGCTGCCTTAGCCCTCCTGATGCCTTTGTTCAGCTGGATTCTCGCTGCCTTATAAAGTGCCTCGTCTCCAGCCCTGAAGGTACTGTCCCTCTGCTTCAGCAGGACTCTGACTTCTCTGTTCATCCAGGGCTTCTGTTTAGGGTACACACGAATATGCCTGTCCACTGTGACTGTGCCCACACAGTGTTTGATATAACAGAGAACAGATGAGGTGTATACTTCCAGGTCCGGATGTTCAAAAATGTCCCAATCAGTGCTTTCAAAACAGTCCTGCAGCTACTCTGTAGCATCATCAGGCCACGTTTGAACAGTCCTCGTTGTGAGGGGGGCTTTTTTCCTGAGAGGAGTGTATGCTGGTATGAGGAGCAGGGACATATGGTCAGAGGAGGCTAGGTGTGGCAGCTGTATAGCCTTGTAACCATGTTTAATATTGGAGTAGACTTTATCTAGAGTATTTGCACCTCTAGTGGCACATTTTACAGTATGTGCTGATGTAACTTGGGGAGCACTACTTTCAAATTAACATGGTTAAAGTCACCTGCTATGATATGTACACCCTCAGGGTGGCTGTTTTGCTGAAGACTAATAGCATCATACAAGTGACTAAGGGCTACGTTAGCATTAGCATCTGGTGGTATGTACACAGCAGTTACCATGACAGTAAATTCCCGTGGGAGGTATGTCGGTCTGCACTTAACTGTCACATACTCTAAGTCTGGAGAGCAGTGGCTGTCAATAGTAGTAGTATTTGTGCACCAGCTGTTGTTTACATAAATGCAAACTCCTCCTCCTTTGCCCTTACCGGAGTCGCGGTTTCTGTCCATTCGGTGTACTGTGCGATCTGCTAGTTCAATAGCCGTATCTGGAATGGAAGGGTGAAGCCAGGTCTCGGTTATCACCGTGACACAGCAATCCTGGATGCGCCTATTTCCTGCAGTCCATAGTCTCAGGTCGTCGATTTTGTTTGCAATGGATCTGACGTTTGAGAGGAAGATGCTGGGAAGCGGTGGTTTGTGTGGCCGTCTTTTTAGCTGCGTGAGGACGCCAGCTCGCCTCCTCCTGCTTGCCGGTATGATGATCCACGGAGACCCCAGTCTGCGGGCTATGTCCCGCGGTATGTCGTGCGAGTGAATATAGTCATTGTTTACAGATTGATCACCTTGATCAGTCCGCAGTCCAATGCCTAAAAGGTCCTGTCGACTATAAACAGGATTTGCACGGCTAACAGTGACTGACAAACATAACAACACTAACAAAAAGCACTGAAAAGGAGAGCTCAAAGCCGCAGCGTCTGTGCGCGCCGCCATGCACATTCACAATGCCACGCCAGACTTTCCAGTCTTCATTGCTATCCCCAGTTTCTGCTTACTGATGCATGTGTCCCTAGCGATGACATCAGGCAACGGCAGTTTTCTACTTCTAGTCTGCTTTGAGGCAGGACTCCAGAGAAGAAGGGAAGATATAACCTCATTATCAGCTCTGTAGCAGTGGCCAGCAAACTGTCTTCTTCTCGATCGGACTTGTGAAGAAACACAGGGAAGGATGCCGTATATTAGAGAAATCGATGGGTGGCTCTTCTCTTCCAAGAGAGATTTTGCACTCTCATTAGAAGGCAGGTGTAAGTCCAACCGTTTCTCTAGTTTCTTTGAAAGTGTCCATGTCTCGGAGCCATAGAGTAGAATGCGGCTCGACGGTCGTCCTAAATCATTTTACTTTGAACCTCTTACTAAGCTGGGATGACCAAATATTTTTGCAAGCTAACCAGGCCATACCCTTCCTACTTGGAAAGTCCTTTAGGGAAGAAGATCCAAATACCTGTAGTCATCAACCTGTTGTGTGCATCTGTGCATCTGTAGACCACTGTACTATTTTGATAACTTTAGTGAGTCTGTGGACAACTGTACTATATATATATATATATTAGGGCCGGGACTAATTGCGATTAATTACGATTAATTAACTTACGCATTTTAATCGCACTAACATACCACTTGGGTGCTGTTAGAGCCTCTAAACTGCCCTACTATAGCCAAATTATGTATACATTTGCTATGACCACTAACTCGAAAATGGTTGGGCCGATCAGCACCATATTTCTTGTGTACATTGCCAGAATGCCACCGAAATATATCTACTATTTGTTTCCACATATGTGTTATACTTTTTGAACATATTCAACTTAAATTTTATGGTCGTGCAGTTATTTCCACTAATATGTTCAAATATGCAAATTATCAAATTAAATATGCACAATAGAAATACGTTGTGGGCAGAAATGGATTCTCTGAGAAATGTACCTTAGGATCAACTCTTTATAAGACCACTGGTTACCAAAATGTATTGTCTAGAAGTCATAATAAGGATATACACACATCACAGTTTCATATGGGGTAGGTTTGTTTAAAGAGTGATAACTGGCATTAAGCTACTGAATTGGAGGTGTTATCATACCAAAATATAAACTAGAGACATGTAGGAACACAAAGATACCAAAAAATGACGGCCACCAAAATGGTACCAATTCGTGAAAATATCAGTATTGGCCCCTGGACTATGCAGTCGTGTCCACCTAAAGCGACGCACACACGCATATAGTTTACTGGTGTATAAATAGTAGTAGGAAACATTTTGTAAATCTTCTCAAGGAATGCCTTGAATTTAAAGGTGTAGTAGGCTATAATAGAATGAAAGGCTGAATTTAAAGGTGTAGTAGGCTATAATAGAATGAAAGGCTGAATTTAAAGGTGCAGTAGGCTATAATAGAATGAAAGGATGAATGTAAAGGTGTAGTAGGCTATAATAGAACGAAAGGATGAATTTAAAGGTGTAGTAGGCTATAATAGAATGAAAGGATGAATTTAAAGGTGCAGTAGGCTATAATAGAATGAAAGGATGAATTTAAAGGTACAGTAGGCTATAATAGAATGAAAGGATGAATTTAAAGGTGTAGTAGGCTATAATAGAATGAAAGGATGAATTTAAAGGTGCAGTAGGCTATAATAGAATGAAAGAATGAATTTAAAGGTGCAGTAGGCTATAATATAATGAAATGATGAATTTAAAGGTGTAGTAGGCTATAATAGAATGAAAGGATGAATTTAAAGGTGTAGTAGGCTATAATAGAATGAAAGGCTGAATTTAAAGGTGCAGTAGGCTATAATAGAATGAAAGGATGAATGTAAAGGTGTAGTAGGCTATAATAGAATGAAAGGATGAATTTAAAGGTGCAGTAGGCTATAATAGAATGAAAGGCTGAATTTAAAGGTGCAGTAGGCTATAATAGAATGAAAGGATGAATTTAAAGGTGTAGTAGGCTATAATAGAATGAAAGGATGAATTTAAAGGTGTAGTAGGCTATAATAGAATGAAAGGATGAATTTAAAGGTGTAGTAGGCTATAATAGAATGAAAGGATGAATTTAAAGGTGTAGTAGGCTATACTAGAATGAAAGGATGAATGTAAAGGTGTAGTAGGCTATAATAGAATGAAAGGATGAATTTAAAGGTGCAGTAGGCTATAATAGAATGAAATGATGGATTTAAAGGTGCAGTAGGCTATAATAGAATGAAAGGATGAATTTAAAGGTGTAGTAGGCTATAATATAATGAAATGATGAATTTAAAGGTGCAGTAGGCTATAATAGAATGAAAGGATTAATTTAAAGGTGTAGTAGGCTATAATAGAATCAAAGGATGAATTTAAAGGTGTAGTAGGCTATAATAGAATGAAAGGATTAATTTAAAGGTGCAGTAGGCTATAATAGAATGAAAGGATGAATTTAAAGGTGCAGTAGGCTATAATATAATGAAAGGATGAATTTAAAGGTGCAGTAGGCTATAATAGAATGAAAGGATGAATTTAAAGGTGCAGTAGGCTATAATAGAATGAAAGGATGAATTTAAAGGTGTAGTAGGCTATAATAGAATGAAAGGATTGATTTAAAGGTGTAGTAGGCTATAATAGAATGAAAGGATGAATTTAAAGGTGCAGTAGGCTATAATAGAATGAAAGGATGAATTTAAAGGTGTAGTAGGCTATAATTTAATGAAAGGATGAATTTAAAGGTGTAGTAGGCTATAATATAATACATCCTTACATCCTGTCTCTTAGGGGGATTCGGGCGGACCCCTGATGTGTAAGGAAGATGGGGTTTACTACACGGCAGGCTTGGTGAGCGGGGGTAATGCCACATGCGGTGCTGCCACACCCGCCGTCTACGCCAACGTCCACCGATATGTTGAATGGATTTCTAGCTGCATATATCACCAAGGATCACCATGCAGGACACAGAGTGTTCCTGTGGAGGATGAATGATAAAGATAATTCAAGATTTGGCTGATATTTCGCAAATTTTCTCTAACTAGTTGCCAAGGTCTTTCCAGCCAGATATCTCATTTCCTCTCTCTCTCTATCCTGACCTGATTGGCTGAAAATGTGTCACTTACCTGAAAATGTATTTTCTGTTTATTAACCCTCTAACACCCGCATTAATTTGTACTTGCAAAAAATAGATTTCAACCTTACTACTACTTTGTACTACTAGGACTAAAAAAAAAAAAAAAAAAAAAAAAAAAAAAGTTTGATGAAAAATGTATAATAATTATATAATAATATATACTTACCTGAAAATGTATTTTCTGTTTATTAAAGAGCTGAAGAGCAGTGGTTCTCAACCAGTGGTCCGGGGACCACCGGTGGTCCTTGAGGGGGTTCCAGGTGGTCCCCAGCTAAATGATGGAGAGTTGGTAAACAAATGGACCCTTAGGCTATAGATCTTTAACTCTTGAGAGTGTAAAATGAAACCACATGGACCCGTATGGGTTCATTTGGATACACGCTCAAGAGTTAAAATATTGTTAAACATCTGCATTACTTAATTTACAATTAGATAATGTAGAAGAAGTGTTATTTGCCTGTTATCTCCTACGGTACCACATCAACACAGCATGGAATGGTGGACAAAATCTTATGATGACAAAATATTGAGGCTAAATCTCATAAAATGGTGGTTCCGTGGCTCAAATGCCAAATAAATAATGGACCTTGCTATGAAAAGGGTTGAAAACCACTGCCCTATCAATGATTACTGTCACAATATAATGCTTTAACCTTTTAACATTTTTTTTTTGTTTTAACCAAAGAATATCACACTACCCTTTAGGCCTATATACCTTGAAGTTGTCCCATAATGCATTGTGAAAAGGACAGTTTGTCCTTGGAACTGTTGGGTGAATGACGTAGGTACGGTCTTGAAGTGCCATGAGAAAACTGATTCAGCAATAATGAATAAATTGACTTGATTGACTGTTTGTTTTTTTCTTCAGTAGCCTACTTCATGGAAGCACACGTCAACCTACTTGTTCCTCACCTGTCTAACTGATTTAGGCCATGAGCCAAAATCCCCAAATTGCGCGTTATGCATCCAAAGGGTGGGCAATTTTATTTTCGATTTTCTGACTAGCTGTACATCTCTACTTTATAGTTTGGCATGATAACCATTGCAAACTCGTAGCTTAGTGGTGGTTATCATGCGTTGAATATGTGGACCCCTATATTGTCACCATCAAAATGTCCTAACAAATATATGGATAACTTTTGAACCTTAACTTATGTCAAGACTAATGAAACCACTTTTCTGCATAATTAAAACATGGGAAATTGTTTGGAATGGTTATTGTACTTGTTCAAAACTTCTATATATGCTTAAATGGCATTTTAATGCAATATTTCCATCCCAAATATGATGATTTTGAAAAAAGCTAGTAAATATACCCATTTTAAAAGTGTATGCTGAGACCCAACATGTTTCTAATGGCAATAGAAAGCTGCCCATCGTTCTAAGCTTCGATTTGAGTGGTAACATGTGGTTGTACCTCCTGACATACTGTCAGAAATGTGATAAGTGATGACATGAGCCAGCGTCCCAAAATTGAGCTATGGTATCAAATGGGCGCGGCAAGGCTTGGTGTTTCTTTCTTTTCTCGTGGGTGGGTGGAGGGCACCCAGGCAGCCCAGCACCCCCCCCCCCCCACGCACACACACAGTGCCTCCCCCCCCCCCCCCACACACACGCACACACACGCACACACAAGCTGAGAGCCCCTGATTTTGACCTGATAAATCAATGCACAAATAAAGGCACCTGCTGCATTTCATTTCATTTCCTCCATCTCTCAATCCATCCCTCCCTCCCTCCCTCCATCTCTCAATCCATCCCTCCCTCCCTCCATCTCTCAATCCATCCATCCCTCCCTCCATCTCTCAATCCATCCCTCCCTCCCTCCATCTCTCAATCCATCCCTCCCTCCCTCCATCTCTCAATCCATCCATCCCTCCCTCCCTCCATCTATCAATCCATCCATCCCTCCCTCCCTCCATCTCTCAATCCATCCATCCCTCCCTACATCTCTCAATCCATCCCTCCCTCCCTCCATCTCTCAATCCATCCCTCCCTCCCTCCCTCCATCTCTCAATCCATCCCTCCCTCCCTCCATCTCTCAATCCATCCATCCCTCCCTACATCTCTCAATCCATCCCTCCCTCCCTCCATCTCTCAATCCATCCCTCCCTCCTCCATCTCTCAATCCATCCATCCCTCCCTCCATCTCTCAATCCATCCCTCCCTCCCTCCATCTGTCAATCCATCCTTCCCTCCCTCCATCTCTCAATAAATGGTGCATTTATATAGCGCCTTTATCCAAGGCGCTTTACATAGATTGTGCATTACATTCACCCATTCATACACCGATTGCGGCGGAAGCCATGCAAGGTACCAACCAGCACATCGGGAGCAATTTGGGGTTCAGTGTCTTGCCCAAGGACACTTCGACATGTAGACAGGAGGAGCCGGGATTCGAACCGCCGACCCATGGATCATTGGACGACCTGCTCTACCTCCTGAGCCACAGTCTCCCAATCCATCCCTCCCTCCCTCCATCTGTCAATCCATCCCTCCCTCCATCTGTCAATCCATCCCTCCATCTCTCAATCCATCCCTCCCTCCCTCCATCTCTCAATCCATCCATCCCTCCCTTCATCTCTCAATCCATCCCTCCCTCCATCTCTCAATCCATCCCTCCCTCCCTCCATCTGTCAATCCATCCCTCCATCTCTCAATCCATCCCTCCCTCCCTCCCTCCATCTCTCAATCCATCCATCCCTCCCTCCATCTCTCAATCCATCCCTCCCTCCCTCCATCTCTCAATCCATCCCTCCCTCCCTCCATCTCTCAATCCATCCATCCCTCCCTCCATCTCTCAATCCATCCCTCCCTCCCTCCATCTCTCAATCCATCCATCCCTCCCTCCCTCCATCTCTCAATCATCCATCCCTCCCTACCCCCCCCCCCCCCCCCCACACACACACACGCACACACAAGCTGAGAGCCCCTGATTTTGACCTGATAAATCAATGCACAAATAAAGGCACCTGCTGCATTTCATTAATTAGTCACATGCTGCTGACCAGTGGAGAGATGGAGGGAGGGAGGGATGGATTGAGAGATGGAGGGAGGGATGGATGGATTGAGAGATGGAGGGAGGGATGGATGGATTGAGAGATGGAGGGAGGGATGGATGGATTGAGAGATGGAGGGAGGGATGGATGGATTGAGAGATGGAGGGAGGGAGGGATGGATTGAGAGATGGAGGGAGGGAGGGATGGATTGAGAGATGGAGGGAGGGATGGATGGATTGAGAGATGGAGGGAGGGAGGGATGGATTGAGAGATGGAGGGAGGGAGGGAGGGATGGATTGAGAGATGGAGGGAGGGAGGGATGGATTGAGAGATGGAGGGAGGGAGGGAGGGATGGATTGAGAGATGGAGGGAGGGAGGGATGGATTGAGAGATGGAGGGAGGGAGGGATGTATTGAGAGATGAAGGGAGGGAGGGATGGATTGAGAGATGGAGGGAGGGAGGGAGGGATTGAGAGATGGAGGGAGGGATGGATGGATTGAGAGATGGAGGGAGGGAGGGATGGATTGAGAGATGGAGGGAGGGAGGGAGGGATGGATTGAGAGATGGAGGGAGGGAGGGAGGGATGGATGAAATGAAATGAAATGAAATGCAGCAGGTGCCTTTATTTGTGCATTGATTTATCAGGTCAAAATCAGGGGCTCTCAGCTTGTGTGTGCGTGTGTGTGCGTGTGTGTGGGGGGGGGGGAGGCACTGTGTGTGTGCGTGGGGGGGGGGGGGGGGGTGCTGGGCTGCCTGGGTGCCCTCCACCCACCCACGAGAAAAGAAAGAAACACCAAGCCTTGCCGCGCCCATTTGATACCATAGCTCAATTTTGGGACGCTGGCTCATGTCATCACTTATCACATTTCTGACAGTATGTCAGGAGGTACAACCACATGTTACCACTCAAATCGAAGCTTAGAACGATGGGCAGCTTTCTATTGCCATTAGAAACATGTTGGGTCTCAGCATACACTTTTAAAATGGGTATATTTACTAGCTTTTTTCAAAATCATCATATTTGGGATGGAAATATTGCATTAAAATGCCATTTAAGCATATATAGAAGTTTTGAACAAGTACAATAACCATTCCAAACAATTTCCCATGTTTTAATTATGCAGAAAAGTGGTTTCATTAGTCTTGACATAAGTTAAGGTTCAAAAGTTATCCATATATTTGTTAGGACATTTTGATGGTGACAATATAGGGGTCCACATATTCAACGCATGATAACCACCACTAAGCTACGAGTTTGCAATGGTTATCATGCCAAACTATAAAGTAGAGATGTAGTAGAGAAAGTTGGAAAAGTTACTCAAAAACGGTAACATAATGTGACCGTTTCGAAGGCTAAGTCATTGAATCATAGCTTCAAATTGACATTGTTCAGTTTGACCCGCCAGTTTTGGAGATATGGCTTATCGATAAATGTCTTGCACAAAATGAGTTTAGAAAACAGACTTGATGGTTCACTTCTGTGGACTCTAACATTACACCTAGCTACATGTTTAAGCATTTATTTCATATTTACATGTCTTCTGTGGTCTCTAACATTACACCTAGCTACATGTTTAAGCATTTATTTCATATTTACATGTCTTCTGTGGTCTCTAACATTACACCTAGCTACATGTGTAAGCATTTATTTTATATTACATGTCGATTATAGCTCTGACATTTATTTCAGTCATGCTCTAGCATGTGAAGGTTCTGCCTGTGCTATTATCTTTATTATATATTTGTTAAGTTTTTCTCTACTGACCTGAACAGTTAGTATTGCCGCCATGACTGTCTCTGTATCAAACAGAGTCACATTACATATTAGCTATTACTAGTGTAACCAAGTGTAGCAAAGGATTTACTCTTAGGTATGACTACGCCACCTTGAGATCATTCAAGGAATTAACTAACTAGACCAGTAAACTGGGTTCCCCAACATATGCAAGTACATTTATATGGACTTGAGACACAGTTCCAAAAACAGGAAATGTATTAAAACGTTTAAGAATAAGTATACAAAAACATTCATTATTATATATCATGCGAACAATATCCTTAAAACCGGTAGGCTACTAAAGCCAATACACAGGTCAAAACTAAACGGATAACTCTCTACTGATAAAAGGGGAAAACAATGTTTTATTCGGAGCCAGTGGGGCCACTAGGAAAAACAACTGACCAGTCTCAACGGGGAGCTAAGCAGCTAGAAAGCACAGATCTACCCAAAGAACGACCAAGAAACAAATTATTAATGAACTAAACACACGCACAGCAACGCACACAGCATGCAAGAAAAAACCAACCCGGCCGCACCCAAAGAGGTTGATATAACACGGAATGGTCACAATGCTATTCCGTGTATATTGTACTAGACCTCCCGTGAAACCGTGGATATGATACTGATTACCCCCCATCCATTTCTATACGTTGTTATTGCGTGTATACTTTACGGAAATCTCCCCCCATCCACTTCTACGTCAGTGACGTCATGGTGCTAATAAAATATATAAAAACATAATTTGACTGTGTTTGACTGTATACGTTTGTGAGAACGCCTACACAAATGTTCAGATTACAAAAATAAAGTGCCCATGTGTGTATTCATAAATTAAAACATTATAATGCATTATAATTCCTTCAGTGCATGCATTTATTTGATTTGTTTATGTAGGCTATATTTTTTATTTATTTTGTGCCTACCGAAATGTCATGACCATCGTGTTTAATTATTATTAGTAGTAGTATTAATAATAATAATAATAATAGGGTTTCCGTTGGCTTACGGAAGTGACGTTGCTAAGTGTACTAAAACAGCCACAGACCACAGCTACTACATCTCGTCGCAGCGTTATCATTTAGTTCAGTGGAAATTAAGGTAAGAGGGATTAATACCTTTCTTTGCTATGTGTTGTGCGTGAATTAACGAATTAGTGTAGGCTAGCCTGGCTAGATGGCTCGCCGTGAGGTGATAAAGTGATTTACTATGACCTGAAACGTTGTGATATACAATTCTACTTTAGGCGAGCAGGTAGTGAAGTAGACCAGCATGGCTGTGTTGCGTTATGGTAAAGTTATTGACCTGCCAAAGTATGTGACCATCTTGTGGACTTAACGTAACTTAATTGGAGGTCTTTAAATACATTGCCTAAATACCGCTAGATTGAACTCTAAAACATAATAATAAACAAACGTAGTAGTCGTAGTCAAGTCACATATTTCAGCAGGTCACCAATTTCACTGTAACACCACCCACCACCATGCTGGAGTGACCGTGTGCGAGTGGTCGAGATTGGGGCAAGTAAATGAGGGTCCCGACGTGCCGACATACTTATATGTGTATCTATCTGTCTGTCTGTCCCATCCATCACCCCCCCCCCCCCCTCCCCGAATTGGCCCGTGGTCAGTTAATTGTAGAAGCAAATTCGGTTTTTGGTGCATCTCATATGAAGATGTCACTCGTATTACTGTATTTTTGTATAAATAAATAATAATAAAGATGACAATACTAACTTGAAGAGTATTTAGGAATACAGTATAATATGGTGTAGTTGTATGTTAATTATCTCTCTCTCTCTCTCTCTCTCTCTCTCTCTCTCTCTCTCTCTCTCTCTCCACAGACTACATTCAATCTTATTTTTGGTGCACAGTAGGTTATTATATTAACATATACTTTACTATACAGATTGGAGACATTTACATTTTATTCATTAAAAAGGCTACATAGTACCGCTTTAAATAATTGTTTCCCCCCTTTCCCCTAAAACAATTGTAGAAATGCCATCTAACAGCAGAACCTGCCACCACTGCAAGGCCACAATGCCATGTGGGCTCCAGACGTGCAAAAAGGTAGGTAATATATACAGTAAAGTAGGCCTTTAGCATACTGCCATGATTAACAGTCAATGGCCAGAGTCATTAAGTTCAAGTTCAAATGAACTTGATTGACATTAAATAAGCAACACAGTGATGAGAGTTTAGTTTTGTTACACTAGGCAGTGTGTATGTATTTTCGAAACATTTCTGAACTGATGGATTGACCTGTTGAAATAGAATTTGACTACGTTTTTATAAATCACATCCTATTATAGCTAAAAGTGGATATTGAGTCTGTTAAACTCTGGTCAGTCAAGCAGGTGTTTAGGAATTCAAGAAGATGGCAACACTAGCATTGCAATAATGACAGCTTATGGCGTTGTGTGATAATGGACATTGACATTTTCCTGGTGGTGTATTAACTCAACAGCACATTTTTTCCCCCTATTAAACAGGATAACCGCTAAGAGAACCCATTTGTATCTTAATTATACCTCTTATAGTGCTCTCATCCTCTCACTCTCACTCTCACTCTTACACAGTGTGGGGTTCTGTTGGCCAGAAAAGAGAGGCACAACCAAAGCCTAAAGAGGTTTCGAGCCACTTCGAGCCAATGGGCCATTAACACAAAGAAGACTGGAAATGGTTCCAAAACTGTTGACCGTACTGTGGTGATGGTAATACATATTTGTGTCTTTCTATTTTTGTATTTTATTCTAGTATTTTTGTACTATTGTATTTATTTTGTAGTTACTATGGACGCTTTTGTATTATTTACAGACTTGGGTGCATTGACTTGTGTTGTTATTCATAATCAGAATGCTTGTTACATTCAAAATAATTTCTGAGAAATTAAACCATGTATAATCTGCACAGTCTAGGGTTCAGATATAGCTCACTGTGCAATAGACCAATTATCTGTGTACAAACATTGAGACTGGTCTCATGGGTGAGTGTTTCATGTAATCAATTCCCAAACCTGTGGTTTTGGGGGCCGCTGGTTTCAGTTCATTCAACCTCCTCTTGTGTGTTGGCAGTGAGGTGCACCCTATAGGAGACATTTATACTTAATTGCGCAACAGGGAACTTCTGATATACAACTGTTGTGACCTTAGAGGTCTGCTAGTCTGGGCTGTTCTCTGCGCGCGTGACATCTTCGCGGGCCAGAGCATAAATTAGTCTGAGCTTCATGTGCACAAACATATGTGAACGCACCCATAATGGTACCAGAGACTGTTTGGATGGGTTGTAAAGATCAAAACGGATCGTTTGGTAGCACCTCGCACTGCGAGGTATGAGTGAGGCATGAGCTTGTAGATCGGCTATTTTCACTAATTGTCCAATTTGGTATTAAAAGTTCTAAAAGTAACTTTATACATGTGCACTTATACTGTATGTTGGTTTGCTTACTGTTGAGTGAGAAAACAATGTTGCAAGTGCTTGATGAGAACTTTTTAGCTATAGCGAATAGAGGGCAAGACAGGAGTTCTCATTATTGGTTCTAGTGAGCAGAGAGAATCAAGTACACTGTAACCTTACTTTCACTACAGTAAATAACTTGGTGGTTATTATTCATTCATGAATTGAATTTCAAATTGTGTCACCAACTATGCTTTTTATTTTAATTATTGTGCGAATTCGGGCCTGTCTGTCGTTGGACGATGCAAAACCTCTGATCCACGCCTTTGTTTTCTCTTGGCTTGGTTACTGCAATGCACTTTTTTCAACTGACAGACAACTAGTTCAAAATGTGGGAGGCAGAGACTAAAACTACCTGTAAGATGAGAGAACAAATTACTCTTGTTTTAGTTGACTATATTGGCTCCTGGTTGTTTTTGGGATAGTTTTCAAAATTAGTTTTCAGTTGTTTATAAAGCTCTCATTGGCCAGGCACCTTACTACCTCTATGACTTCCTGGCTAGATGTCTCAAACATGTCTCTGCTTTGAGACCTGATGGGGCCATCAGGTCTCGAAGCAGAATTCTGCTTCTCTGTAAAGCACTTTGAGCTACATGTCATGAAATGTGATATTAGTCTGGCCATGCCTAGGCTAATGCATACAGGGCATGTTGATCATCTTTTTTCAGTGAACGGCACCAGCTGAAATAGATGTTCATTGGGCTTTGTAACCCTGCCATTTACAATGTCTCTTAAGTTTGCTTTTATGCTTTTCATTGCTTTAGGTGGAAAAGATGAAGGCGCTGGGCTATGTCCCCATCCTCCTGTGGGGGACGCCTAAGAAGGGAAAGGCTGGTGGCTGGAAGGCCGACGTACTCTTCCCCTTTGAACTCCCTGCAGAGGGAGAAGTGTTGCTGGGTAGGCTCCTTGGCCTCTTTGATGGCCTACTGCAAGGTGAGTTAGAGCACAATATCTATATCCATGACAATGGTCCTGTATTATGTCCAGATGGAGCCAATTTAAATGTCTTAACTATACCTTTTTTGTTTTTGTTCTTTCAAAGCATGCAATTTTTCACAAGGGAGTGAAGAGGGGAAAGACACCCAGGACATGGGAGAAGAGGTAGAGGAGAGAGAGATGGGGAAACAGTTTGCAGAGGATATAGGGGGTATGGATGCAGAGGTGGGGGGTGAGGATGGAGTCGATGGACAAGGCCTGGAAGAAGAGTATATCCTCTTGCAGAGGGTGGATGTAGAGGGTGCAGAGGGTGGTGCAGAGGTGGACGAACATGTGGGGGGTGAGGATGGACAAGGCCTGGAGGAAGAGGATATATCCTCTTCCTCTAGGCCTTGTCCATCCTCAAAGGGTGGTGCAGAGGGTGGTGCCGAGGTGGAAGAACATGTGGGGGGTGAGGATGGACAAGGCCTGGAAGAAGAGTATATCCTCTTGCAGAGGGTGGATGTAGAGGGTGCAGAGGGTGGTGCAGAGGTGGAAGAACATGTGGGGGGTGAGGATGGACAAGGCCTGGAGGAAGAGGATATATCCTCTTCCTCTAGGCCCTGTCCATCCTCAGAGGGTGGTGCAGAGGGTGGTGCCGAGGTGGAAGAGGATGTGGGGGGTGAGGATGGACAACAGGAGGGCAGAGAGATGCTAAAGGAGCAGGAAGAGATGGTGGAGGAAGCTGAGACAGAGCCCAAAAAGAAGAGGAAGAAGGGACCTACTAAAAGGTAAGTGACAATAGAGCGTCGCAGTCCCTCCCCCTTTCAGAACAACGAGTGGCCCAGGAAATAAATCGCAATGCATTTTGACCATAGGCATTTCTTAAATTATTTATTTAAAGACCTTTTAAGCGTCGTACGAAGCCAACTCTTGTCGTGACAAATCATGACGACACACACAATAATTACAAAGAAGAAAAACAACAAAAAAAGTGTTGTAACCTGCCATTCATTTCCTGGGCCACTCGTTGTTCTGAAAGGGGGAGGGACTGCGACGCTCTATAGACGCTGAGCAATTGAGTATATGCAGACCGCAGCCATCTTGCCATTAAGTTAATGGCAGGGTGCTAACTAGCTGCAATTTCCCATTGACAGCCCATACATCCAAACAGAAAAGTCCTATCTGATTGTATTAAATTAAACAATGTCAAACTCACCAGCATATTAAAAGGGATATCTTTGAAAAACTAAAAAGGTCCCGCACAAGTGCCTGACGGTGTGCGTGACATTTTATTGGTTTTTCAAATATACCTTTTTTGAGTGGTGTAAACCACTCCAACAACTGGCTTTGTTAGTACCCGTGTGTGTTCGTACCCAAAATAATTAGCATGGTTACTATGGTCACTGACATTACGTCAGACCACAGCTGATCAGGCTATATAAGACCTTGCACCACTCAGTTCACACGGGTGTGATTTTTAATATAATTATGCTCTTTTGCCTTTTGCTTAAAAACTCACCAGCATTGCAGGTGTATAAAAATCCACCGTAGACATGTTATGAGCCACTTCATGTCTAGAAATTCCTTGCGCAGCTGATGTGTTGGAGTTTGGAAGAGCGCGTTCAATATCACTCAACGGCCGTGCCCTGCAGGACTCCCCCAGGAATCCCAAGATGCCTGCGGTTTGCACAACACAGTCGACTATGACGTGAGAGGACGCTGGCGCTGCTGTCGCCGCTTCTCAGTCTCTGAGTCTTAGTTTTGACTAGATTTTGTTTGTTTTTTCTAGACTTTTAATTTTTTTTTAACAAGTTTTAACAGTGCTCTCAAGACTGCTACATTTTTAACTGCAATCAACCACCCGTCATCTTACCTGCTATCGTGCTGTCATCCATCCGTCCGTCGCTGAGAGGTATGAGGTTTTACTAGCCCTGTGCTACAGACTTCTGCCTTCTCAAAGCCGCCGTTTTACCCCAGAACTAGTCGGCGTAGTTGGTTGGGCTTGCCCGCCTTCGATCGCCACTTGTCTGGCGGTGGTGGCCTATCGACTGGACTGCACGTTCATCTGGACATCGTTGCTGTGAGGCTTCCACCCACCGAGCAGCCCACTGCCCCGGTGCGGTCAGGCCACAGACGCCTGAGACCACTGCCTCACAGCCAGCAGCCCCACAGCCACCCAACGAGCAGGTGACTGTCGTCTCGCCCGGTCTTGTTGACATCTTGGATCAGCTGGTGGCTAACGGCTAAGTCCATACAAACTTTCCATCCCGGCCGGCGTAACCATGCTGCTGAAGTATACCTCCGCCAAGCTGCTGGAGCTCAACAAAATCACTCCAGCATGCATCTCAATAATTCAACAACATGGACTCCTACGACGATCACCATATAAACACAGAGGCGCTCGCCGACAATTTGTTTATTCCCTCTCCACAATTCCATCCATCTGCACAACACAACGCTCCGTCGCACCCAACCCACATCATCAGAGCACTGGCTGCCTGGTTCCTTGTAACACTGGAAACACCGTGTGGCTGCGCGGAAAACGCGGAGTGGATTACAGTGGCAGAGTGGACAACAGTGGAGTGGACTCCTCTACTCCACTCACATGGCTGCAGCAAAACCATGGAGTGGAGTACAGTGGAGTGGACTCCTGTACTCCACTCACCTGGCTGCAGCAAAACCACGGAGTGGATCACAGTGGAGTGGACTCCTCTACTCCACTCACCTGGCTGCAGCAAAACCATGGAGTGGATCACAGTGGAGTGGACTCCCCTACTCCACTCCCCAGGCTGCAACAAAAACGTGGAGTGGATTTCAGGCTACTACGCCCTCTCCAGAGATTCACTCCTTCACCAACTTTGAAAATAGAACTTTTTAATGTTCAGTCTCTTACAAATAAATCAGCACTCATTCACACCCACATCCTGGACAAGGGACTTGACTGCCTGTACCTTGTGGAAACATGGCACCGACCAGAGGACTACACCAGCCTCAACAGTGCCTGTCCTCCGGGATATAAATATCTGGAGAAGGCACGCACTACTGGCCGTGGCGGTGGCATAGCCATTGTCCATAAAGACCACCTGGACCTGTCCCCTGTCCCCCTGCCACCGTTATCTACATTTGAATGCTTTGCATTCAAGTGTAAACCCCCATTCTCCATGACCATGCTCCTCCTCTACCGTCCTCCCAAAAAACAACTCCTCAACCTTCATCTCTGAGATTCATGACCTCCTTACAACCCTCTGCACTACCTCCACCAATGTTATAATCCTCGGCGACGTCAACATCCACGTCGACAATCCATCATGCCACTTTGCATCTGACTTCCTCCAACTGCTGGACACTCTCAACCTCAAACAACTCGTCCATACCCCCACACATAAAAAGGGACATACACTTGATCTGGTTATAACTGACTCCATCCCCATCAATAACCTGGCAGCTTACACACTGGGTGTGTCCAACCACCTGGCTGTCTCCATGGAGCTGCCCTTCCCCCCCTCCCATGCCAAACCCAAACGTCAAATCAGTTTCCGGAACTTTAAAAACATCAACCAAGACACCATAACCTCTGATCTGGAACAACTCTCCGCTGCAACCCCCCCATCAGTAACTGAAGCAGTCGACCACTACAACACCAGTCTGCAAACCCTCCTCGACCTCCACGCCCCTGTCAAAACCCGGACAGTAACTTTCTCATGCTCAGCCCCCTGGTTCACAGGCGAGCTGAGAAAAATGAAGGCGGCTGGGCGGGTTCTGGAACGGCGAGCCGTGGCCACTGGGCTAACTGTGCACAAACAGGCCTACAGGGAGCACCAGAGGACGTACTCAAAGTCCCTCAGGGAGGCGCAGGCACATTTTTACTCAAACATCATCAACAATAGCCCTGGCAACTCTAAAACACTCTTCTCCACCATAAACCACTTCCTGAAACCCCAAACATCCAAACACAGCAACACCACAGTGGAACAGTGCAACACCTACCTGGATTTCTTCAGATCCAAGGTAAACAACATCCGCTCTCTCCTCTCCAGTCCCACTACTTCACCTGTCCCAGTTGCCACCCCACTGCCTGTGATCTCTCTCCCCCTCTCCTGCTTCACCAACACCTCACAGCAAGAGATCGAGGACACTGTCAGGGGGATGAAGCCCTCTACCTGCGCCCTGGACCCCCTCCCCACCAACTTAGTCAAAACTAACATCTGTGCAATAAGTCCTCTAATCACCAACATCATTAACCTCTCCCTCCAAACTGGCCACATTCCATCAGCCCTAAAGACCGCCATTCTCACCCCTCTCCTTAAAAAACCCTCCCTCGACCCAGACAACCTGTCCAACTACAGGCCCATCTCAAACCTCCCATTCCTATCCAAGATTCTAGAGAAGATTGTGTCCACCCAACTCCAAACCCACCTTAACCACAATAACCTCAGCGAAAAATTCCAATCAGGCTTCCGTTCTGCCCACAGCACGGAAACCGCACTAGTGAGGGTCACAAATGACCTCCTGATGGCGGCAGACGCAGGCTCCCCCTCTCTGCTGATCCTCCTGGACCTCACGGCTGCGTTCGACACCGTTGACCATCAAATACTTCTCACCCGCCTCCACTCCATCGGTATCAATAACACTGCTCTCAAATGGTTCACTTCATACATCTCTGACCGGTCAGAATATGTCTCCCTGGGAGGCTGTAAATCACAAACCCAACCCGTCACCTCTGGTGTGCCCCAGGGATCCGTCCTTGGCCCCCTCCTGTTCACCCTCTACCTGTTACCCCTCGGCCGTGTCATCAGCAGGCATGGAATTAACTTCCACTGCTATGCTGATGACACGCAGCTCTACATCAAGACCAGCCCCTCCGCAGCATCTCCAACTCCCCTGTCCAACCTCACAACCTGCCTGGAGGAGACCAAGGCATGGATGAGAACCAACTTCCTGCAGCTCAACAGCAACAAAACGGACATCATCCAAATCGGCACCCCCCACCAGCTACACACATCTCCCATAACCAGCATCAGCTTCTCCGGACAGGACATCCCACTCTCACAAACTGTCACAAACCTCTGAGTAAAAATGGACCCTCAGTTGAACTTTGAATCCCACATCAACTACATATACAAAACCTCCTTCTACCACCTCAGAAACATCTCCAAACTCCGCCCCTCACTCACCATTGCCGACTCCGAAAAACTCGTCCATGCCTTTGTCTCCTCCAGGCTGGACTATTGTAACGCACTCCTCATCAGGATCCCTGGCAAGAGCCTCAGAAAGCTCCAATACATACAAAACAGCGCTGCCAGGATCCTGATGAGGGTGCGTAAGAGAGAACACATCACACCCATCCTCAAATCACTTCACTGGCTCCCCATCGCATCCCGGACCGAGTACAAGATTTCCCTGCTGACACATCAGTGCATCCATGGTACCGCCCCCCCCTACCTCAAAGAACTCATATCCCTTCAGTCATCATCACGCAACCTCCGCTCTTCGAACACCAACCTCCTCAAACCCGTCAAAACCAAATTGCGAACCATGGGCGACCGGGCCTTTTGTTCAGTGGCCCCTGACCTATGGAATGCTCTTCCGGAACAGCTCAGAGCACCACAGTCTACAGACACTTTTAAGAGAGGACTTAAAACTCACCTTTTTAGTAAAGCTTTTCCATAAATTTGTTTTTAACTGCCCTTTGCCTTAGCCTATATGTTATGTTTTCCTGTTATTGATTTTTGTTTTGTTTTCATTTCATTGTAGCACTTTGAGGTTCACTAGAATGTAAAGTGCATTATAAATAAAATCCATTATTATTATTATTATAAAGTCAATCTTTGGGCACAATAATATTTGGCTGTTTTCACAGGCATCTATCTACCAGTGCAATTCTGTAACAGTTAAAATATTCCTGTTACCAAATATACTGTATATCTATATATATATATATATGACCACATAGTCTTTGCAAAGAAGAATTTCGCACATCCACTTTGTTCAGATGTGTTGGGAAATCGCACACTCTGCTCTTGCTCAGCAGCATAAATTTATTTTGAAATATTTGAAATGATGGCGTGGTGTTTGAGAACCTGGCTTGCGAGGCAAAGACCACAGGCCTTAATTCCCATTTCAAATGTTTTCTTTTCCTCCATGCAGCCCGCCTGTGACTGCGAAGAGGACAATGACTGGGAAGAGGACAGAAGGAAAGGAAGGGGATGATGGTATGAATGACTATTGTTATAACCCCGGATTACTGCACGTATGTTGCCATTTTTATGATTGCACTAATAAAGCTTGCCTGCTTGCTCAGGATACATTGAATCTTGACCTTCTGGTCAAACTCATAACATAAACTTCACTGATGCAGAAAGGGTAATACGTGTCTCTTGAGGGCTAAGGCAGTGCATGTCAGTGGCAGCGCGATGTGTTGAATGTGAAGAGTAGGCAGGCACTACGTCCTCCGGGTGGAGGCTAAACAGTACGTGAGCGAGTAGGTTACAAGAGCAGTGTAATACAGAAATGTATGGGAAGGGATTAATTGGTGTTTGTGTTGTGATTTGTGTTTACAGATTGTGACTTTCACAACAATTTGAATAACAAATATGAGATCGTGGCTGTAGACATAAAGAAACGTACCAGAAAGGTTAGTATCTACTGTACCGGTAAATTAACTTGGTTTTTGAAGTATATTTATTGTTTTTTTTAGACATTTAAAGACAACAACAAGACATTACACAACAAGAACATAATAACAAACAGCAAAAGAAAAGAAAGAAAAGAAAAACAGCTCAGACACAACACCATTATAAATAAAAAGATTGAGTATACAACGACATGGCAGGAACATGAAGTATTTGGAACATGTAGAATTATTTTCAGTTTGAGCTCTGATATTAAACAAAATAATTACATTTTGGTTATATGCTGACAGCATTCTAGAAGCTGGGAGTAATTATTTTATTTCCCTTCTTCCCAAGGGCAAGAAAGAGTCCCTGGTGCATTGGGCTCCATGCCCCAAATGGTAACTTTAACTTTGTTTCTCTGATGTAGCCTATTTGTTATACCGGTATATATATTCTGTAAAAGCATCTTACAAACTGATAATTTGATGTAAAGCTTAAAAGCTTTCTTTAGCTGCTTAACAGGATTTCAAAGTCAGAAAATGTGTTATTGCACATTTGTATTGTTATTACAAATTCAGTGGCAGCAGCAGACCTGCTGTTTGTTCCAGATATGTGGTGCATAATAAATAATGAATGCTTCACCACGTTCAAGCAGACCTTTCCTAGCCTGGTAAACCATCCTGGTCACGTGAATTCAGACAGCGTCTGTCAATCACAGGGGCCTGGGTGATTGGTTCTCTTCCACTTTTTCGCACCGGAAGAAGACGTGAATTCACGGGAGCAGGATGGTTTAACATGCAGGCTGACCTGAGGGGTCTGGGTGATTTCATACAGATCAGAAATGTATTTTGGATTTTGTTTTATAGGCCTAGCAGTATTTTGAAATCAATTCTTTGACACTGGGTGCCAGTTTAAGGATGAAAGATGTGTCGTGATATACTCCACTTTCTTGGTATTTAATAGGACTTCATCTGTTTTCATTTCAGCAAAAAAACCTTCCCGCCCTCCTGGATCCTGTCCAAGAATGTTGTGGCCAAATGAGATTTGTATTTATTTTATATATATTATTTTGTACAAATAAATGTACAAATAAATCACTGTTTCATCATTTGCTCAGTAGGGCTGTGTTGACAAGGAACTCACTGCACAATTAGCTGCAGGGGTCAAAGTATTTCACTTAACATTTATAGTAGAACTTTATAGTTCAATTGTTGAATTGTCATTGGTATAGGTATTTTGAAAATTGATAATGATTAGTGAAACGTAGCCTATTACAATTTACAATTCAGGCAATTAGCAGATTACATCAACATAGTACAGCAAACACTTTCTGATCTCCATAAATATCCCATTCTCATAATATTGCTGTTTTGAAGCACTGAAACAATGCCTGTGTACAGCATATATTAAGTATTTAGGGAAAAACATGTCATAACTATTTAGTTAATCTGGTCCACATGCCATACATCTGCCCAAAAGGTAGATCGCGATCTATCTACCAGTAGATCACAATGGCTTTGCAGGTAGACCACATGACATGCCCCTAAAAATATATATTTTATATTAAAAATCAATTTTGGCATTTGCCACTTGAATTAAGGTGACTTGATTGATTGACATCAAAAAGGCCCTGTCAGCTCAAACACAATGCAATACACCAGGGGTAAATAACCTTAGGCACAGGCCAGCATTGGCACAGGGGAGGGTGATCACTCGCACACTGCCATAAGAGACAGATTTTTTTTCTTTTAAAATTAAATATTTCAAAAAAGGTTTAGTCAGTTCAAATAAGTCCACTGACACTCACATGTACAAATTACATCATGCACATAATTGTACATTCATTCAAACTTCTAACTCATGACTGTGGAGGAATTCTGGGACATACTGTAGGTGGGCTACTGCTCTGAGTTTAATAATCATTACATCCTGATGTGAAAGAAAATATTTATAAGCTTGTTATGTGTATCCTACTGTATATGGACACTCAAAATCATTTGGGAATATTTAATTTTGATGTGGTGTCATAATTATATATGGCACTGACTATCACGAAAATGAAAACGGGGCACTTCATGTGAAAAAGGTTGCAGACCCCTGCAATACACAACTCTATGCATCATTGACAGGGGGGATAATGTCTGCTTCAGCCAGTCAATCAGTGAGAATAACATGCAGCTGAGTGATCAGTGAACGGGCACATCAAAGACAGCCTCACGGTTGTACAGAGTTGCTAATTAATGGCTCTGCCTGCACTCCCAGCAAGCTGTGTGTGTGTGTGTGTGTGTGTGTGTGTGTGTGTGTGTGTGTGTGTGTGTGTTGCAGACTTGCAGTGCTCCTCAGTCTGATAGGCTTTCTTTAAGGCTATAATCGACAGGGAATAACCAATTCTTCTAAAACAAAGGGTGTCTATCCATGTCTGAAGCATGAGGAATCCAATGGAATTGGTTTCAAGTCTCTACGACACTTCTAACTATCAAAGGTCACGCCTGTAACCTTTGTACGGCGTTGAGGCCCTTTAAGGCTATAATCGACAGGGAATAACCAATTTTCCTAAAACAAAGGGTGTCTATCCATGTCTCTGTTTCAAGTCTCTACGAAACTTCTAAATATTTTAGATCTTTTTTTAGACACGTTTTTTGGACCCCACAAACAAATATATATATACTTTTTTCCAAAAAATACTTAGTCTGACTCACTTTTTCATGCTGGATTTAATGGAATTGGTCCTGTTGAAAAAAAAAAGTTTTGTTATTTGCCTAGCCTCTCTAAGGCCTCTAAGTCAAAAACCATTGGATATTAGTGGCCCATCTTTTAGTATGTTATATAGCTTGTCAGGACGAACATACACGGTCATGTGGTTACCGTGTGGTTCTCACAATTAGGGTTAGCATTTCACCATTCAGTAAGGTCACACACACACACACACACACACAGAGAGTGAGAGAGACTCTACATCTGACCTCAAACCCTTAAGCCCTAACCACACCAACGGGTCAGTGGGTCACCATGATCTGTGGTCACCGTCTTGACCCTTTTGTGTGGTTAGGGCTTTAGATCGCCATATATGGAGCTGACCTGTTATGACATTCCATGTGTTGATCCACCCCCACCTGACCTTCCTGTTCTCACATTCCATATGTTGATTTGACCTCATCAACCCCTGTACACTCAAGACACACTCCATATATGGCCAGTACAGAATTCATTCCATGTTGATCCATTCCAAAGAGTCAGCACTCACTCGTCCAGCAGTCTGCTTTCACCCAGGCGGATGCGTGCTTCTCGCCCTCAGGGTGTCGTAGGCCTAAAAAGCTTTATAATCACTGTTATAATGAATCAGTGTGATTATCAGTCACTATAAGTGCTCATTGGGCATGCATGTGATGCATTAAAATGTAGTACAACTATGGCATTCATAATACACTTAACAATACTGTGTGCACACCCCATTTACCATCAACGGTGCTGCTGTGGAAAGGGTACAAAGTACTAAGTTCCTGGGGGTGCATATTGCTGACGACCTAAAGTGGTCCACTAAGACCTCAGCTATCACCAAGAAAGCCCTGAAACGACTGTACTTCCTGCGGAGACTGAAACAAGTGAACTCCCCCCCCCCCCCCCCCCCCCCCTCTATTATGACATCATACAGAGGAATCATTGAGAGTCTCCTGACGTACTGCATCACTGTCTGGTATGGGAACTGTACAGATGCTGACCACAAGTCCCTACAGAGGTTAGTGAGAGCAGCGGAGAAGATCACAGGTGTCCCCCTCCCCCCATAGCTGACATATATACAGACCAATGTGTCAGGAAGGCCATGAGCATAATGACTGACCTCTCTTACCCTCTGGTTGAACTCCTGCCCTGAGAGATGAATAGCACTTTGAATGCATCAGCACTTTCTATTGCCAATGTTGTCTGCTCTTTTTACTTTTTAATGTTTTTTTTAAAAGCCTTTGTCTATCGTTTTTAAATGTGAAGCATCATCAGTTGTGGAGAACGGTATTTTGCTCCACTGTATGCCCAGTGTATATTGTGGAAGAGACAAAATCTGATTGAAAATACTTGGGACAAGCAATGATACTAAGATTGTGTTATAAAGAATGACTATTTGAGTAAGTGTAATTATAGTTTTAAGCAGATTATGCCTCGTTCATAATCCATTATAGGGCGACTGAGAGTTCAAATGTTCATTATAATGTATGACATGACCTTTCTAAAGAAAGTGTCCACCCTAAATGCAAAGGAACTAGTATGTAGGATACATGTAGAAAATCTAGCATCCAATAACATTACACAATTTCATACGGTAACTTGCAATGCCCAGTTGTCTTATACAGAGCAGTGGTTCTCAAATCATTAAATTGTCACTTTAGAGATGTGCAGCTACCCTGTATACACACACACACACTTGTACTCTATGTGGAGTGAGAAAAAAATGCTCTTGTTTCCATTTAAGAAAGTTTTTTATTTTATGAAATTACCAAACAGACAGCTGCAGGACACAAATACAAGTACGGGGGGGTGGACAAAAACAGCAGGTACAGTAGACTTCATTCGAGACTCCTTTTCTTCTTCCCTTTTTTTATTATTATTTTTGGCCTGGCAGTGATCTAGAATGGCTTTGGACTCTCCCAAATACTTTCCAAACTGAGATGCTTGAAAGTGGAGGGAACCTAACTAATTTGTGTAGGCCTATCTGAAGGGGAAACTACTCCAATAATTTTCTTGGGGGGGATAATCTTTCACCATTAAAATTGAACTACTCCATGATGACTTGCAAGTGAACAATGTAGTCTGTTTGCCATTAGGCCAATACAACAGTAGTGAATGAAAAGAAGCCTTGAATTAGATACTATTCAGGTGGTAGCTTTATCACATCCAGACGTCATGTTGGCAACGGCTGTTGGTGCCTTTTGATTAAACTGGTAATTTACCTATTTGAGGAAATAATGTCTCCATTGTGTGTTACCCAAGCAATGCAGTTCCCTTCATAGCAAAGCAACTTTTGCTGGCAAATATCAACAACACATCAATAGACCACAGTCGCCATGCCAGAATGTTGGAGAAAATGTACTGGGCATCAGTATTCCCAGGCAGGCAATATATAGTCTCATATCACATCGTCCTCCTCGTCGTCATCGTCCGAGCTTTCTGGTCGCCTCTCTCTTTCCTCCTCCATCTCAGCATCCTCTTCTTCCAACAGCTGGGGATTTGGCCCCAGAATGGCCTTGTACGTTCTCCCTGCAGTCTGCTGTTGATTTTTAAGGTCCTCCAATTTCCTCTTGAGCAGACAGATTCGGCCCCTCGAACCCTCCTCTGTCAATCCAGCTGTAGAAGCTAGAATGTATATGAAAGAACATTAATAAGAATAAAACAAAAAAAAGAGTAATGTGCTATAAAGAGAGCTACCTCGTGTTCTTATTTGATAAAATGTATAGGGATACAATATTTGCAGGGAATTCTGCAGTTGAAATTAACCAAATCCCAACACGATAGCCATCACTTGAGTTGTACTTACTTCCCGTCTGTGACAGAACGGTGCCCATCTGCGTTTGCACCTTTACTACAGAGTCCTGTAAGAAGCCACAGTGCTGCATCATCTCCTTAAGAAGAATCTGCTTTTCCTCTGCTAGTCGTGATGCAAGCATCACCTGGTCAAAGAGCCGCTTCTTTGTTAGAATGTCGACACCATCTGTGAAGATATGACAACATTCACTAGTTGGAAGAAACACACTATTGGAAGGTTTAAGGTTTTTATTGAATGAGAGAATGAAGTGATGAGGGTTGTGATGATGAGGAGGAGAGCGGGGCGTGGGTTCCGGGGGTTCGCCGACCCTGAAGTCTTTGGGGAAGGGGTCGTGTGGCGGTCAGCCCGCGGCACACGTGGGGCGTGAACGCGTGGCGGTCAGCCCGCGGTACGCTGGAGGCGTGATCCCCCGTGGGAACTGTGAGGAAGGGACGAGGTGAGGAGAGATGGAGGAGAAGGAGCAGTGGAAGCTGCTGGTCTTGAGGTGGTGATGGGGATGGTGGCGGGATACGAAAAGCATAGAGGATGCTGGGTTGTCTGAGGCGGGTATAAGTAGGCTGGGTAGATTGGCAAGGAGGGCGGAGGATGGCATGAGGGCATGGTCAAGTGTGTTTCTCCGCCTCCTGAACATCAGTTGTTCCAACTCCATTTCACTAGTTGGAAGAAACACACTATTGGAAGGTTTAAGGTTTTTATTGAATGAGAGAATGAAGTGATGAGGGTTGTGATGATGAGGAGGAGAGCGGGGCGTGGGTTCCGGGGGTTCGCCGACCCTGAAGTCTTTGGGGAAGGGGTCGTGTGGCGGTCAGCCCGCGGCACACGTGGGGCGTGAACGCGTGGCGGTCAGCCCGCGGTACGCTGGAGGCGTGATCCCCAAAAGGACTACGGGGGCGACTACTAGGCCAGGGAGTTGTGGGCCTGTTTGATGTCGTGGAGGGAGGAGCGGATGTAGGTCAGGTATGCCTGGGAAGACCATCTACCTAGCAGGCGGACGGTGTGGTCCTGGAGGCCTCGGCTGGCAGCTGTGGAGGCAGCGCCGATGCGGAAGGAGTGGCCGGAAAAGTTTTCCGCAGGGTAGCCTGAGATGGTGAGGATTTGGCGGAGGTGGAGGAGGAACCAGCCACGGGTAGCGACGGTTCCGTGTTCGTCGATGAAGAGGGGGTCCTGGGGGAGAGCGTGCTGGGATTGTCTGAGGCGGACGTGGTTGGCCAGGGAGAGTTGAGGCGGAAGAAGTAGATGGGGATTGGGCGATGCTGGGAGGTCTTGCTTCGTTTCAGGGTGAAGACCAGTGTGTCGTGGTCGTGGGAAGTTATGTCGGAGAGGCAGGGGTGGATTGCGGGGTCGAAGTTCCGGTTGGCGGCTGTGAACTCCGAGCAGCGGAGGAAGCCGTAGAAGGCGAGGAGGAACATGGATTCGAGGGTGGAGTTGAGGGTTTGGTTGGCGTAGCCGGATCTGACGGTGTGGATGCAGGAGGCCAGGATTTCTATGGTGAGGGGGAGGCGCCGAGGGGGGAGTCGTGGTTCGCCGCGCTGTAGGCCTTTGAGTTGGAGAAGGATTTGGGGGTGCTGAGTGAAAGGATGGGGTGAACCGGTTAGGAGTTTGGTGAAGAAACTGATCCCGCAGAGGTAGACTCGGATTGTGGAGGAACGGGTGGAGAGGGCAGAGGCGCTGTGGCTGATGTAGGCGGAGAGGGAGAGGAGATCGAGGGAAGGGAAGGGTAGGTTGTGGCGGAGATGGAAGGACTGGAAGTTGATCCAAGCTGTCCGGTAGGATGAGAGGGTGGAGTCTGCTATGCTCAGCAGGACGGATTGCTGGGACTGGAGGATGAGGTGGTGGAGAGGATGCTCTAGGGGAAGGTGATGTCGAAAAATGGAGGGACTGGGACCGGAAGGGGATCGCTGTTGCTTGCTGCACTGGGGGAGGTCCATGTAGTTGGAGAGTAGGAGGGTGATGCGGTTGAGCTTGTCGGGGGGCAGGGAGGCTTGGAGTGAGACAGTGTCCAGAGTGATTCCTAGGAATTCGAGGGAGGTGGAAAGGGCCCTCGGTCTTCTCTAGGGCGAGGGGGACGCCGAGGTCATTGAAAAGGGAGGTGAGTGTGGTGAGGCCGGATGCGGGGGGTGCGTGAGGGGGAGTGACGACGAGGAAGTCGTCTAGCAGGTGGGTGACGTAGGGGAGCTTGCAGTTGTTGAGGAGGATCCAGCAAAGGGCTTCGGCGAGGGTGTCAAACAGCTTTGGGCTGCTCCTGCAGCCGAAGGTGAGGCGGACGGCGAAGTAGTAGGCGTCCTGCCAGAAGACCCCAAAAAGATGCCAGCTGTCGGGGTGGAGGGGGAGGACTTTAAAAGCTACGGTGACGTCGGCTTTGGCCAGCTGGGCGCCTTGGCCGGCGAGTCGGATGAGGTTTATGGCGCCATCTATGGTGGCGTATTGCATGGAGAATGGGGGGCTGGGGATGAGGCTGTTGATGCTGGGGGTGGAGGTGCCGTGGGGGGAGGAGAGGTCAAGGATGATCCTCTTTTTCCCTGAGTATTTCCGGGTGGCGATGCCGAGGGGGCTGATGCGGTAGATGGGGAATGGTGGGGTGGGCCGATCATGAATCCGTTTTTTTTTACTTCTTTGGTGAGCAGGGTGGTGACGGAGTCGGTGATGGCGGACTGGAGGTTTTGGCAGATGTGACTGTTGGTGGGGAGGGTGATGAGGCCGGGGGAGAAGCCGTAGTTCAGGCCTCCGAGGAGGAAGCAGGCGGTTGCGGGGTCTGGGTGGCGTGATGTGCGGCGGCCAGGGCGGGGATGTTGATGGGGGTGGAGAGGTGCCGGAGTAGTCAGCTGGGTCTGGAGGGATTGGTGGGGTGTTGGGGGCAGGAGGGGCGGGCATGGGCGCCCCCGCAGTGGGTGCAAACGTGGAGCATCCTGCAGACGGAAGCGGAGCACCCTATGCCGTTGAAGTTGTTGCAAATGGCCTCTGTGCCACAGTAAAGGACTGGGCGGCCACGTACGTCAGTTGTTTGTTTGGAAGCTGGGTATTGGGGGGTTCGTTGCGGGGGCGGGGCGCCGATGGCGAGGAGGGGGGGAAGACTGGAAGCTGGTTTGGTGGTGGGTTTGGTGGTGGGTTTGGCGGCGGTGTGGACGTGCTGACTGGCGGCAGGGTACTGGCTGGTGACGGGGGTGTGGGTGGCGGCGTGGACGCACTGGCTGGCGGGGTGGGTGGGGTTGCCGCAAAGGTTACAGGCGATGGCGAGCCTTCCTGCGAATATCCGGCAGTAGAGTTCCAGGTCTAGTTGACCCCAGTATGTGGCGGTGTTGAGCTGGTGGAGCCTTGCTGCGGCGGTGGCGGAGAACTGGCGGTGGTACTCTAGGAAGAGTGAGCCGCCGAACCTCACGGCTAGGTCTAGGATGGTGGTGTGGTAGTCGTCCAGCTCCTGGCGCCGGGCTGGGTAGGTGGAGCAGATGACGTCTCTGTAGAGTGAGAATGCCAGGCCGAACTCGGCGACGGTGAGGATGGCGGAGCGTGAAGGGGTGGGGTTGCGGAGTTGGATGGAGAGGTCTCCGCACTCAATGACGCGGGATTCTGAGTTGGTGGTGGAGGGACGGAGGAGGGTGGCCAGGTCGATGTCGTTACCTGAGAGAATCTGGTTCCGGAGGGCGGCGCAGATGTTCTGGGGGTTTCTTGCTGGGGCGTTGGGCGGGACGACTGCTGGGGTTGCTGTGGAGAGGGAGAAGTTGGGAGGACGGGGGGGGGAGAGGGTAGGAGGGGTCGGAAAGGACGCTGGGGAGAACCAGCGTAGGGTGGTAGGTAGCCGGGAGGTGAGGGTAGGCAGGGTGAGCCTGTGGGAAAGCAGGAGAAGCCAGGGGGACGGTGGGTGGAGCCTCGGCAGGAGAAGCCATGAGGTGGGTGGGGGGAACCCCGGCAGGAGAAGCCATGAGGTGGGCGGGGAGAACCTCGGCAGGAGAAGCCATGAGGGGGGCGGGGAGAACCTCGGCAGGAGAAGCCATGAGGGGGGCGGGGAGAACCTCGGCAGGAGAAGCCATGAGGGGGGCGGGGGGAACCTCGGCAGGAGAAGCCATGAGGGGGGGAGGGGGGACCTGGGAGGGCGGGTAGGCTGGGAGAGCCTGAGGGAAGGCCTGGATCAAAGCAGCCACGAGAGTGGCGATGGATGGGGGGATGGGGGGAGTTTGAGTGGGGGGGGTGGGGGGGGTGGGGGGTGGTGCGGGCTGCGCGGCGGAGGAGGACGAGAGGGAGGAGGTCAAGAGGGAAAGGAGGGATGTGAGGGTGTGGGGGGCAGGCACTGAGGTGGGGGGGTTTGGGGGGGTCTGGCTGATTGGAGGGATTGTGATGGCGGGGGGGAGGGGGGTGGTTGAGCTGGTTGGAATTGTGCCAACACTGAAGGTGGGGGGGGGAAGAGAGGTTGGGATGACGCGGGACCGCTTGGACCGGCGGGTGACGTCATCGGTGGTGGCCGCGCTGGGAGCGCGCCTCGTGACGTCATCGGTGGGCGCCGTGTTTGAGGAAGTTGAAGGAGTTGCGTTGTTGTTGTTGTTGGTGCTGTCGCAGAAAAGTTTGAACAAACCCGCCTTGTTGGTGGAGCGGACAAACGGAACGTTGAGCAAGCGGAGCTGCTTGTGAAGTCCTACTATCGTCCAGTCGGAGATGGCGGGTTGTGGCGGGCTTGGGTTGCTGGGAAGTTGCGAAGCGGCGGAGCTGCGGGTGGCGGTGAGGACGCGCCTGGAGCGCAGGGTCGCCTGGGTGGGTGGAGGGAGGGCTGGTGCCGGTGGTTGGTGGCGAGTCTCACGACCCTTCCTCTTCTCGGAGCGGAGCTTTCGGATACGGTCCCGAATGCGGCTCCGGATAAGGCTGAGCCTGGATGGCTGAGAGACGGCGGTCTGGGGGGCTGTGGTGGGACGGCTGTCATCGTCGCTGGACGTGTCAGTGTCAGGTATGAGCGTTGGGCTCCCCTGTCCGTCCGTGGGAGGATCGTCCTCCGAGGTGGAAGAAACCATGGCAGGTGAGCCGCTGGTTTTCGTGTTGCTGGTTTGTTTCTGTTGCTAGTATGTGTACGTGCGTGTGGCGTGTACGAGCATACGAAAAGCATAGAGGATGCTGGGTTGTCTGAGGCGGGTATAAGTAGGCTGGGTAGATTGGCAAGGAGGGCGGAGGATGGCATGAGGGCATGGTCAAGTGTGTTTCTCCGCCTCCTGAACATCAGTTGTTCCAACTCCATTTAATAATGATAACATTGATAAATACGTCATACAATAAAGTTCTCAAACAAGGTCATGAAGTCTAATAAGAGATATATTATATTCAACACCTGTGTTCCGTTCCTGCCAAGGCCAAATCATGCTCTCTGCAGCTTTGTTGGACAGATTATGCACGACAGAGCTTACATCCACAGGGCTGACATCAGTTTGTTGGTTGTACCTATAATGTAAAATTTAAATGAGCATTGAGAGAATTTATCCTGAAGATTGAGGCAGAGCAGCATACAGATCACTATAATTAAGATTATATATTTGGCAATCTATTAAGCATTCGAAAATATCCATTACATACCTCTCGACCTCATCTAACAACCGTTTCTTTTCCTGGCCAATCTTCTGGCTGATCTTCTGCCGCCTTTTATTGCGATCTGTAAAAGAGTAGAATTACAAAACACGATATTTTTCAACAAAGAAAGCTGAAATGACACCACACAACCAAATCAGTCCCTTAACAAACACAACAGACATACTGTAAGTACCAGCTAAATCATTTCATTTTAATACATACCATTTTGTCTGTAAATGTAGTGTTTCTTCTGACAGATGCTCACAAAAAGGGATTCTATGGAGAGCTGCAAACCATGCACATCCAAGTCCACAGTCCTGGCTGTTGCACTTCTATGGAGTTACATTTGTCTCTTTATTAACCAAACAAAAGAAAAATTAACCAAACAAAAGAAAAACATTTGAGAGAGAAAAAATCTAAACAGAACAAAAAACTATTTTTAATTCAAACAAATTAAAAACGCAATCAAAAAACATATTTGCAAGCAAAAAAAATAAGATTTGAAAGAAAAGAAAAAATAATTGAGAACCCAAATGGTAACTCTGTCATTTCTCAACCGTTTTGGACGGCGGTGGGCTCGTTGTGATTGTGTCGCCCCCCTGGGGGCGTCTTTAGGGGGCTCAAGGTTCAGGGACCCCGAGGGACCCCCCGGGACCCCCCAGGGACCCCCAAATGGTAACTGTCATTTCTCAACTGTTTTGGACGGCGGTGGGCTCTTTGGAATCGTGTCGCCCCCCCCTGGTGGCGTTCTCAAGGTTTTGGAGGTTCGGGGACCCCCCGGGACCCCCCAGGGACCCCCAAATGGTAACTCTGTCATTTCTCAACCGTTTTGGACGGCTCGTTGTTATTGTGTCGCCCCCCTGGGGGCGTCTTTGGGGGTCTCAAGGTTCAGGGACCCCCAGGGACCCCCCAGGGACCCCCAAATGGTAACTCTGTAATTTCTCAAAGTGTGTGATAGAGAGAGCTATAGTAAGAAGAATATGCAGATGAATATAAATGGTTCTCTCTGTCTCTCCCTCCCATCAATAAAGATCTATCATAAAAATGTCAAGAGTTACCATGTGGAAGTCCCCAGGGGTCCACGAACCTCCAAAACCCTGATAATGCGCCCAGAGAGGCAACACGATTCCAACGAGCCCACCCCCGTCCAAAACGGTTGAGAAATGACAGAATTACCATTTGGGGGTCCCGGGGGGTCCCCGAACCTACAAAACCCTGAGAACGCCCCCAGGGGGGCAACACGATTCCAACAAGCCCACCCCTGTCCAAAATGGTTGAGAAATGACAGTTACCATTTGGGGGTCCCTGGGGGGTCCCGGGGGGTCCCCGAACCTACAAAACCCTGAGAACGCCCCCAGGGGGGCGACACGATTCCAACGAGCCCACCGCCGTCCAAAACGGTTGAGAAATGACAGAGTTACCATTTGGGGGTCCCTGGGTGGTCCCGGGGGGTCCCTGAACCTTGAGACCCCCAAAGACGCCCCCAGGGGGGCGACACAATCACAACGAGCCCACCCCCGTCAAAAACGGTTGAGAAATGACAGAGTTACCATTTGGGGGTCCCGGGGGGTCCCTCGGGGTCCCTGAACCTTGAGCCCCCTAAAGACGCCCCCAGGGGGGCGACACGATTCCAACGAGCCCACCCCCGTCCAAAACATTTGAGAAATGACAGAGTTACCATTTGGGGGTCCCTGGGGGGTCCCTGGGGGTCCCTGAACCTTGAGACCCACAAAGACGCCCCCAGGGGGGCGACACAATCACAACAAGCCCACCCCCGTCAAAAACGGTTGAGAAATGACAGAGTTACCATTTGGGGGTCCCGGGGGGTCCCTCGGGGTCCCTGAACCTTGAGCCCCCTAAAGACGCCCCCAGGGGGGCGACACGATTCCAACGAGCCCACCCCCGTCCAAAACATTTGAGAAATGACAGAGTTACCATTTGGGGGTCCCTGGGGGGTCCCTGGGGGTCCCTGAACCTTGAGACCCACAAAGACGCCCCCAGGGGGGCGACACAATCACAACAAGCCCACCCCCGTCAAAAACGGTTGAGAAATGACAGAGTTACCATTTGGGGGTCCCTGGGGGGTCCCAGGGGGTCCCTGGGGGTCCCTGAACCTTGAGCCCCCCAAAGACGCCCCCAGGGGGGCGACACGATTCCAACGAGCCCACCCCCGTCCAAAACAGTTGAGAAATGACAGAGTTACCATTTGGGGGTCCCTGGGGGGTCCCAGGGAGTCCCTGGGGGTCCCTGAACCTTGAGCCCCCCAAAGACGCCCCCAGGGGGGCGACACGATTCCAACGAGCCCACCCCCGTCCAAAACAGTTGAGATTTGCACCCTAAGCAAGGGTTTAAGACAGTGGCCAATGGAGAGGTGTCTTACATCTTTTCAGCGTAGGACCCGCCTTCTGAACTTTCACCCCTCACACAAATAATCCAAGAGAGAGAAAAAAAAAATCGAGACCAAAGACATAGGTTTTGAGAGAGAAGAAAAAAAATCGAGACCAAAGACATAGGTTTTGAGAGAGAAGGCGTTTTGCAATGAGAAAAAAAAAACTTTCATTCGAAAAAAAACATTAAAAACATTTTATTTAGCACAACACATATTATTATTACCCAAACATTTAGTAAGTATTTTGTTTTATGTAGTTTAATTTTTAATTTTTTCTTTTTTTTAATTTAATTTCTTTTTAATTTTTAAAAGTTTTGTTCTCAATTATTTTTTCTTTTCTTTCAAATCTTATTTTTTTTTGCTTGCAAATATATTTTTTGATTGCGTTTTTAATTTGTTTGAATTAAAAATATTTTTTTGTTCTGTTTAGATTTTTTCTCTCTCAAATGTTTTTCTTTTGTTTGGTTAATTTTTCTTTTGTTTGGTTAATAAAGAGACAAATGTAACTCCATACACTTCCTAAGAAAAAATAAATAAATTCTAGTTAAAATTCTTGTGAAGTGAGTGGTACAACAAGTGTGTGAGTGTGTGTGGGGGGTGGAAGTTCCAGACCCACAGGAACGCACCCAGGGTGCCCGATTACGGCGAGCCGCCCCGCGTCCGAAACGGTTGAGAAATGACAGAGTTACCGTGTGGGGGTCCCTCTACTGTACCCTCTGTACTGTACTGTCACACCCAAAATCACATATATATATATATACAGTTAATATGTGCGTACGTGTTTGCGCACAGGTGTTTGTGCCCAGACACACCCACCCACAGCTCTGTAAGGAAATGTACTCATTGTCAGCAGTCAGATTGATTCTTCCCCCCACACACATTGTTGTGTTGTCCATGTGAGGACATTGTTCTTACCGGCACTGGTGGCCCACTGCTTCACATCCACGACCCACTGTTGCAGCATGTCATCTGTGACCTTAAACTGTTCCTGCAGCTTCACAAGTTCCTCCGTTACCGCCAAAGTCTTCTGGATTGTCTGCAAAATTGCAATACAGAATGCTGTCATTTACAAATGTGTTCATGAAATAGGATTTGAAGTTGAATCATGATCAGTTACACATTACGGCTTTTTAAAGAAACGAATATACCTTTTTGTATCGGGAAGACAACGCGGTGTGTAGGCCATTGGCTTTACGGAGATTCCACCCCATGGCATGGACCGTGAGCATGTCAGTTCTTACTGTAAAGAACACAAATCCAAATAAGATTGTTGAAAATGTTTAGTGTACCTTTGCAGGCTAACAGTAGCAGGGGTTAAATAAGCTTACAAACCTGACTTCATCATATACTTGGTGGTCAAGGCACATCTGGACAGGAAACTGTTGACCTGCTCAACCTCTTCACCGAGAGTGGTCCCAACTCCCTCCTGGTTCCTCGCATTCCACTGGATCTATAGGAAGTATGAACAGTGTGGCCAAACGCATGGTCAATATTGATGCATAGCCATACTGTAGGTCACTATAGTTATATAGTTTGAGTCAGTTCAGACCATTGTTCTGTGGCCAACATTGCCATGCATTGTGACAACCTAAATTACAAATTTACGTCAACATCAAGCAGTATGACGCATCACCTCGCATTTTGTAGTGTGTGCCTTAGCATGCATGACCGACAAGCAGGGTTTCATTCTCAGAAGGGGTCGAAGATGGCCCAGGTTCTCAGACACCTTCTCCAGGTAAGGTACGTATCTGCAGGTCACATCCATGGCCAAGAAGGTGGCACTCTTGTACTCTTGTTGGAGAAACATTGGGTAGGCAAAGATTTCTCCTCTATACATATTCAGACCTTTGGGGGGGTGATTAGGAGCATTTTATTGTGCTTGTAATAATCATGATATATATTATTATGTTCAATACTACATCAATACTAATACTAACCTCTAAGAAGGAATCCGTGCCTACAAACAGCAACTTCAATGCCTTCTTCGTCTAACGTGTTGGCCTGCTTAGACGTCTCCCTTGCAGCTCGCCAGTGCGAATTCCCGCACGTCGCTTTTCCCGCAGTCTACCAAATACATAGTTAGAACATACAGTTTTAATAGTTTATTAAAGACAATTGTGCAGGACTCAATGCTGAAACATAATTACTACAGTCAAGACTTTTTGGCTGAGCAATCTTTCACTCGTTTAAAACGTACACTTGGTAAAACTCCTCGGACTTCCTCGACAAACGTCAACACCTCAGAGTCTTTTGCCAAGAACAAGCCATCAAAGAACCCTGGCTCTGCACTCCTATGTACACACATTTTCAAAACAAGGCCACAAAAGTTAGTCATTACATTCAACAGCTGAAGTGTCATCTTAAATAAACATTACGATAGTGTTTATAGGAATGACAAAGACAAACTAACTGGTTTGTTTGCTGGAACCTGTGCAGTTTTCTGTTGCCATCAACTGAAACAGCCAGCATGTCCGGTGTGCAAGCAGGACAGACAAAGCGTTGTTCATCTCCGTGAAGCTGGTTCTCAACAGACTTGCAGTACATATACTGCAGAAAGCTTGTCTGAAAAGAACCTGCATTCACTTTGCCAGTCTGAAAAGATATAATAATTAATATGACTGCTACATAAATAAAATTAAATAAACTGGCTTAACGACATGACAAACTAATTACTCACTCTTCCAAACTGCTTTGTCCTCTGGTCCAACATGCTTGTGAAGGCTTGTCTAGACAACGCTGGAGCTGATGTCTTCATTGCCTCAAAGGAGTGGAAGACATCCTGGTGGAACAGCGTCTGGCCTTGCATGGTTCCAGGCCAGTAGCCACTTCTAACAAAGTCTCTGACCTCCGGAGACCACTGCTTAGAGCACCGTTTGCACGACAGCACTGGGAGGCGAAGATCATAGCGGCCTGAGAGTAAATGAGACATAACTTAAGTAATGTCTATTAAACACATACGGTGTGTGCATCTACATAGATTAAGACTTAAATTCCTACCATTTATGGTAACCAGTATGATGGCTCTACCAGCTGAGACTGCAACGTCAAACATGTCGCAGGTGCATATCTGTCCAGGATATGCTGTTGGCAGTAAACAATCTGAAAAGGCAAAGGACAATCAGGATGAAATGTTTGGGTTGTGTGAAGGTAATGGGATAACAGTTTTCAATGAGATTATGTTGTCCGTTAATTGAAAAAGAGACCTTGTTCACAGATGGTGTATTTCCCATCACTGAGATTCACCGACTCAGTTGGGGGAATGTATTTATAATAACCACACATGGTGGTTTGACGATTGTGCAGAGTGTGACGTTCATGTACCAAACGATCACACTCTGCACAAAACGACTCTGAAGGCATACATTCCCCACAACGTATGACAGCTTCTCTCAAGTGACAGTGTTGACACGTCTTCTCCCCGATGTCCTCTGCTGACAACATGTTGTCCACATTGTGGTCTCTTGCCTGTTGCCAGCCTAGTTGGACGTCTTTCTGCCTTTGATGCCAAGTGGTAGAGACTGAGTCTGTTGGCTGCTCTACACAATCATACGCAGAGTCCCGAAGAATCTCCTCGAGCATCTGCGTATTAAACTCTTTAGGGGGAGAAACAAGAAAAATAAAAAATAAAACAAACATCACTGCCATAGTCTTCTTTGAAGAGTGCATTTTAAGTAGATTTAGACTCACCAGGTTCTTGATAGCTGAGACGTGGTGTTGAGACAGATGGTGTAGTGGATGTAGCTGGTGTAGTTCCTGTGGGTCCGAATATTTTCAAACTATTAGCCAGCATAAATATCAAAACAAGAATTGATGAACAATTCATTACAAAGCCAAAAGTCCTGCTAAAAGCATAGTAAACCCGAGTCAAACACCAAATTAATGTAATCCGTCTCTGCCGTCACTCATCCACGTAGCCCTGTCCAGTTGAAATTATAAATCTCTTTAGTAGGCTAGATGTATTTGGCCATGTGTCCGTTACTATATTCCTTAAGACGACCGGATTAAGGTTGGTGAGGGGTGCGTTAAGGGTTGGGAGAGGGTTAAGGTTAGGTTTAGGGGTGCTGCCCCGTGGGAGGTTAGGGTTTGAATTACGAAAATGCATTAACCACCGATGCCGTTAACTATTTTTAATCTTTTTTTTTTAAAGTTTTGGCTTCTCTGAAATTCTCTTCCTATTGTACCGCCTCCCGAGCAGGGACTGGCTACGTAGCTGCTTGTCCCTACGTTACTGCCTCACACAGACCACCCTGCCCTGGTGCGGGAGGCGGTACAAGGGGAAGTCAATAAGGAAGTAAAGGAAGAGAGAATTTCAGAGAAGCCAAAACTTCAAAAAATAGTTAACGGCATCAGCGGTTAATGCCATTTTGTACATGTTGCGGCGGTCTCCTATAGCCGCGTTATGCATCTTTGAATCATCTCACCAACACTCAAGCAGCACTGCCGCTCTCCATGAAAGCATCTGCAGCCTATGGAGGGCGGAATAAGCTGTCAAGGACCCTAGGGTACTGTACGTTCAAAGATGGACACATGGCCTACACATTACACAATGGAATTTCACTGTAAATATAGATACACGATTAAATGAGAACAATAGAGCACAATTTGCTATGAAACTTTGAGGATTTGACAATATACTAATTTGCTGTTAGGTTACCATTTCAACTGAGAGAGAGAAATTGCATATGTTTTTGTATGTAGGCATAATGCATTTTATAGTGATATATGTGGTAAGCACATGTGAGCATTTTTGTTTATTAAAACCTGTGAACGAAATATTGTGTCATAAATTCTTAAATTGTAGAGCCCATGGGCCTTCTTCTCTTCATAGTACTGGTCAATTATATTATGAACAAATTTCACATTATGAAAGAGTAATAATTATGTTGGTGAAATGGGTATGTAGAAGTGGGAAGATCTCTGTTACTGAACAAACAATATAACAATGATTACTAGAGCTATTTTAACAACACATATCCCATGTTACAAGTTACAGCACCTTTAACATTTCACAACCTGAACAATGACTTAAAAACTTAAAGTTAAAGGTACAGGGTTTGCAGTACTTGTAAAAGACAATATGTAAAGGCTTGTGTACTATTTGCAATACAATAGGGGGTGGGTGGCACTTTGTGTTTTGAAAACAACAGTTTTGAAAAACTGTTTTTCTTGTTGTTTCTTCACCAGACATACCACACATCTATGTTACTGAAATCATGTAAAAAAATCCTCTTAATGGCTCTGCTGCAGTAGCACTCGATTAATATCCACTTATTCAATATTTTTAGACTGTACATATATTATCCAGATAGTCAGATACTCTATATTGGATATAGATAGATTCAAATATTAAATATTAAGCTTACAAAGCAATCTCTCAGATTATTTCTAGATTGTTGCATAGAGCATGACCTGGGGGAGGAGTCAGAGAGGAATGCAGCCGTTTGTTAGTTTGTTAGTTTGTTAGTTTGTGATTGGTGGCTGATGATTCTATTGTTCCACTCTTTGGCCAATCAACACCAAGCAGTTAGTGGTTCCACCTCAGTCTCTCTAGTATAAGAAGAGTTTGTAGTTATCCGTTCTCCACAACTCCTCCAGGATATCAATCCTTTCTGATCTCATCTGACTGTGGACTCCAGACTTCAGCTGAAGATGAACTCTACCAATGCCACCATGAACAGTTCTGCTCAACAGGGAGGACCCAATGATCACCAAGACCTCTGTAAGTTACTTACTGTGTTTATATGGATATACAGCATGCCATAAGGATGTATTTTGATATAGTCATTTGTTTGTTTTGATTTTTTTTAGCATTGAGTACCTGTTTATGTATTTTATAAAATATAAAACTATTGTACAAATGAATTATAAATGGATGCTAAATTGATTATTGGCACTATTTTAAGTCCAGGGATGCCTCTAAACAACATTTCCTTTGTCTTTGTTTCCAATTCAGTGTTGCATCATCAGTCTGGTTTCCATGTTCTACCAGAGGTGAATGAACAAAGAAGCTTGGCTAAGCAAAAATGCCACTGCTGTGATCAGTGTGGTAAACGCTTCCCTACAATGTCTAGAATTAAAACACACCAGATAATTCACACTGGAGAGAAACCCTATGGGTGTGATCAGTGTGGGCAGCACTTCTCTGACAAGTTCAACCTGAAGAGACACCAGAGAATTCATACTGGAGAGAAACCATATGGACGTGATCTGTGTGGACAGCACTTCTCTGACAAGTTCAACCTGAAGAGACACCAGATAATTCATACTGGAGAGAAACCATATGGATGTGATAAGTGTGGACAACACTTCTCTCAGTTGTCCGACCTTAACAAACACCAGAGAATTCACACTGGCGAGAAACCCTACGGTTGTGATCAGTGTGGACAACATTTCTCTCAAATGGCACACCTTAAAAGCCACCAGACAATTCATACTGGAGAGAAACCCTATGGATGTGAACAGTGTGGTCACCACTTCTCTAAAATGGCAAACCTTAAAAGCCACCAGAAAATTCACACTGGAGAGAAACCCTATGGATGTGATGATTGTGGACAACACTTCTCTCAGTTGTCCGACCTTAAAAAACACCAGAGAATTCACACTGGAGATAAACCCTATGGATGTGATCAGTGTGGGCAGCGCTTCTCTGACAAGTCCAACCTGAAGAGACACCAGATAATTCATACTGGAGAGAAACCATATGGATGTGATCAGTGTGGACAACACTTCTCTCAGTTGTCCGACATGAAAAAAACACCAGAGAATTCACACTGGAGAGAAACCCTATGGATGTGATCAGTGTGGACAACATTACTCTCAAATGGCACACCTTAAAAGCCACCAGAGAATTCATACTGGAGAGAAACCCTATGGATGTGATCATTGTGGGAAACACTTCTCTCAGTTGTCCAACCTTAGAAAACACCAGATAATTCACACTGGAGAGAAACCATATGGTTGTGATCTGTGTGGACAACACTTCTTTCAAATGCCAAGCCTTGAAAGACACCAGATAATTCATACTGTAGAGAAACCCAAATAATTGTGTTATGTGAGGAAAAGCTTTTAGTAATTAGCTCAAGGCCGGTGTGCGAACTACATCTCCTTTCAGATTAATTGAAAACACCCGTATTCTGGTGACTGATTGTCATAATGTTTGCGGGTGAGTGATTTGTATTACTTTTAATTCATTTTTTGATTTTCCACTTGAGGCATTTCTGTCTTTTTTCCTTATTTGATTTTATATTTGACATTGCACTTTGACATCACAATATGTATTCTCTCTCTTTCCTACTCATCATGTTCTCAAATGGCCAGTTCTCTGGTTACCATTTCAACTGAGAGAGAGAAATTAGCATATGTTTTTGTATGTAGGCATAATGTATTTTATAGTGATATATGTGGTAAGCACATGTGAGCATTTTTTTTAATTAAAACCTGTGAACGAAATATTGTGTCATAAATTATTAAATTGTAGAGCCCATGGGCCTTCTTCTCTTCATATTACTGGTCAATTATATTATGAACAAATTTCACATTATGAAAGAGTAATAATTATGTTGGTGAAATGGGTATGGAGAAGTGGGAAGATCTCTGTTACTGAACAAACAATATAACAATGATTACTAGAGCTATTTTAACAAAACATATCCCATGTTACAAGTTACCGCACCTTTAACATTTCACAAAGGATAATAATAATAAGTTCTGTGTGTTCGACCTATTTCTGTAGTTCTGCTGAAACTCAGAGTCAAAGAGGTGTAAAATGGTCTCAGTTCATCCATAATGTGATCATTAACAGGTGATCTGTCCAATGATAGGCAACCAGTGACCATTAACATGTTTTATCTCTGCATTTGAATGCATTGTCTATAGTGAATAAAGCATCAGCCATCATCATTTAGCCTGTTTACATTTTAACTGGTGGGAAGAAATGTGGGGTTTGTTCATTATTTAGCATTTGAAAAAACATTGAATAAAAGTGCAGTCATCACAACCATAGTTGGGTGTAATGAGTAACGGAAAATCTCGTTACTGTAACGACACTACTTTGGTCGGTAGCGAGTAATATAACGACACTACTCCTCCAAAATTGATAATCACACTACAGTTACTGGTCGCTTTAGTGCTGCAGTTACTCGTTACTTAATTGCGTCATGTGGCTGCTTTCAGCAGTGTTGCTTTGGACTAATGCACACAACGGAGATGAGTTGAACATGAACAGTAATGGTGCGCTGGAGTCGCGGACTAGAACATGTCAAATTTACGTCGTTTCGGTATTAAAATCTCCGCAACAGCACTGCTCAGTGCTCACAGCGTCTCTCTCACTGTCACCCCCACTGTCACAGAGACGGAGCAGTTGGGTGTTGCCATGTCCGCTTATTATAAGCGACTTTGTGGTTGTTTTATAATAGCCTAGCCATGCTTCTTTTGGGCTTGTTTTCATAGACATGGCTGCTTGTTTCTCTTCCAGAACCTGGCAACACTGCCAGCTGGGAGGGTCTTGTTTGTTGTAGAACGTATGTGCTCTCAGAGTCACAATCACTAGTTAGTTAATGCAGAGATGAATAAACCAAATATGCCGACATGAAAAACTACATTTAATGAGCATGGAGCAGGGAACTCCACATCATAAAGAAAGGGATCCTAAAGCACTGTGAACATATAGGCTACTGATTTCTCTCAGTCTCATTATTTTTATTTGAATATATTTGATTTGATTGATTGAAGAATTGATTAGAAGTTTGCATAGAAAAAGTTTTACAAGGTCAAGAGAACCACTGCACTAGACCGTTTTGGAAAGGCCCATTTTGTTTTATTCCTCCACAACCTGGTAAAGAGCATAAAGAAAGATGTTGTGTATGTCCTCCTTATTAGGATTATAAAGATTTGTTAAGTGGTAAATTATGTGACAATGCGACATGCGATTTTATGGAGTAACGCAAAAGTAATGTAACGAGTAATGTAACTAGTTACTTTCTCCAGGGAGTAATAAAGTAATGTAAGGCATTACTTTTTTCAAAAGTAATATGTAATATGTAGTGCCTTACTTTTATGAGTAACGGACCCCAACTCTGATCACAACCCTATTGAAACTAATTCATTGCCCCTCATTCCCTCAGAGCAACACAACCTGAACAATGACTTAAAAACTTAAAGTTGTCCAGGTTTACACAAATTCAGTTGTTGCTGTTATTGTGTCTGTTGTTAAAAACAATGTAATGATGGATATAGGATATAATTATTATACGGATAATGACTTATCCTGATCATTAATTAATAATGCCTTACACTATGGACACATGGCCTACACATTACACATTGGAATTTCACTGTAAATATAGATAAGCGATTAAATGAGAACAATAGAGCACAATTTGCTTGATTTGACAATATACTAATTTGCTGTTAGGCCTTGACCAGTCCTGTACAGAAACCCCACCACTGTCTTCTAAAGTCGAATTGGAACTAATTGAACTTACATTGCAACTTTATAAAATAAAAATATAAAGGTACAGGGTTTGCAGTACTTGTAAAAGACAATATGTGAAGGCTTGTGTACTATTTGTGAAGACTGTTTGCAATACAATAGGGGGTGGGTGGCAGTTTGTGTTTTGAAAACAACAGTTTTGAAAAACTGTTTTTCTTGTTGTTTCTTCACCAGACATACCACACATCTATCTTACTGAAATAATGTAAAGACATCCTCTTAATGGCTCTGCTGCAGTAACACTTCATTAATATCCACTTATTCAATATTTTTAGACTGTGCATATATTATCCAGATAGTCAGATACTCTATATTGGATATAGATAGATTAAAATATTAAATATGAAGCTTACGAAGCAATCTCACAGTTTATTTCTAGAATGTTGCATAGAGCAAGACCTGGGGGAGGAGTCAGAGAGGGGTGGAGCACATGCAGCCGTTTGTTAGGTTATGATTGGTGGCTGATGATTCTATTGTTCCACTCTTCGGATCATGAATGAATTAATGTCTTCTATACTAAAGTGGAAACAAATTGAACTTACATTACAACTTAACACATACAATAATAAAAGTACAGGGGGCTGTATATACTTGTAAAAAAGGTGTGAAGGCTTGTGTACTATGTATAAAGAATGTGCAATCATGGGGGTGGGAGGCAGTTTGAGTATTGGGAAACACATAGGCCTAACTGTTTTTAGTTTTGTGTGTGTTTGTGACCATTTCAGCCAGTAACACGCATTATCAAATCAAGTATCAATCAAGTAATTAATCTTGTTCCAAGATGAATTAAGACACTGGGATGTAAATCACAGTATGATCAGTTGTTTCTTCTTTGATAATGCGTGTTACTGGCTGAAATGGTCACAAACACACACAGAACTAAAAACAGTTAGGCCTATTTGTTTCCCAATACTCAAACTGCCACCCACCCCCATGATTGCACAGTCTTTATACATAGTACACAAGCCTTCACATCTTGTCTTTTATAAGTATATATACAGCCCCCTGTACTTATTATTGTATGTGTTAAGTTGTGTAGTGGCTGAGATTGTAAGATTAATCCGATATGATTAATCAGCAATATGATATTCCAAAATCATAATAAAATGAATCGGGAATATTCAATGCTTTTCAGCGCATCATTAAAAACGTCACTTCTGTCGGACGTGAGTTGTTGAACGGCTTGTGAATAAATGAGATGCAATAGATTTCCCCTTTCATAAGCAACTTTCAGATATACAGTAATACCATGAATCAAAGAAACTGCTTCAACGAAGATTGATTGTATTATCAAAAGGGGTGTTTATTATATCAATTACTGGTTACAAATGATATGAAAACCACATAGCAAATGAGCGAACACGTCATGAGATTGTTTCCATTTGGGCATGAGCCACAGAGAAACAATTAAATGCGTATTGTTTTATTGCGTTTAGTCAGGCAGGTATACGCGATTCGTTGTTGATATAGCCTACACAATATATGTGTCAGGCAGTAATCAAGGGCGAATGCGTTCTTTGGTCCCGTCTGATCGAACGCAATACACAACTGAAATAGGTTCGCTTTTAAAACACGTTGCATTAATTAAAAAATTAAACACAGCAAGGAAGAGGGAGGAGAGGAGGAGATGAGTAAGAGTAACGCCTCACAAAGAGAGAGAGAGAGAGAGAGAGGGTTTTAGGCTTCAGTGGTCGGTGTGTCTAAAGGTCTCAGTCGTATCATAATCTAATAAAACATTTAAGATCTCTATTAAACCAATGTCGTTTTGAGGCTGGATGTTTTAACAAACAGTCTCCGACCCACCTGGTAGTAGAATGCCTTCACCGGTGGATTCCTTAAGCGTTTCTGTGCAGGAAAAGTTCATTCACTTGCTGGTGATGCTGCGCACGAGGCTAACTTTTACTCTTAGTTAAAGTATAACAAGTCAGTGTCTCAGAGTAAAACTCGCATTAAACTGGTATATTAACAAAGGACTGCTCTTAACGTCCTGATCGCCGTTAGACTAGGCGGTTGTCCTCAGCTGCGCGTAGGCCCGCCCGTGGTTGATGTTGCTATCTGCTCCGCAGAGCCATCGCCGTAAAAGAGCGCATAGGCGGCGGTCCTGTTTGGGCCGTGGTTCATGCGCGTGGGCCTGACAGGATTGATGCGACCTGCTTCACAGAGCTATCGCTGAACAAGAGCGCGGAGTCTTGATTAGACCCACATTATATTAAAAAGAGGACTAGGCCTACACACACATCATGGGAGGCGTTTTACTTTGTTCTTAAACTGCTAACTTAACGAAACTGTTAACAATTAACAATGGACAGTTTTACGACACACCGGGATCTTCCTGTGTCATTATTCATTCCTATCTCGGTCGACCATCTAGTCACCCTCACACACTCCTCTGAGTGTAAACACAGATGGGCACACACACACACACACACACACACACACACACACACACACACACACACACACACACACACACACACACACACACATCAGAAATGCGTCGTCACAAATCAGTGGTTATAAGATGAAATATGACAGCAAGTAATCATCAGTAAGCACATTACACTTTTCATCAGATGTGCGTGTCTGCTGAATACACATTTATCAGTGGTGCATGTGTGATGTGTATCAAAAGTCCAAACTCGGCGTGCGTGCGCAGTCGCATGTGGCGTCTTCATTTGGGGGTCAGTATTCGGTCACGAAAGTAAACCTTGTGGTCACACTAGATAGCGTGACAATTGTAAATAATCGACCCTCCTTGGTCAGGTCTGGATTTTGTCATAAAGCTGCACTCAGCAAGTGGTCCAAACAAGGGGTCATCTTGAGGGCTATGTTTTCCTGTCATTGTCTTTACAAATTGCACAATTGTCAAATAACCACCCCCCTCCTCACGCTACATAATCCCCCCTTAGGACACATGAGGGGACACGAGACAACGTCTGTGGACCTTCATTTGGCCTATTTGCATATCCCGCATTTCATTTGTGACAAGTTGTCAATTTGAGGCCAATGTGTTGTCAATGTCCGTGGCTTTCTCTTGGGTGCCCAGTGTAGTATCTGTGGCACAGGGGAGCGGTAGGAAATCAATGCCTGTAATGTTATTTCAGGCGGATGCAGAGTTCCGCTAGGTGCAGTCGAATCCATGAGGAAAATAGAGGCATGAGGCAGTGTCTGTAATGTCATTAACCTGGGTGCAGGGCTTCCTCTGCCTGTATCAGCATCCATGGGGAAAAGGGAGGCAGAGAGAGCGACAGAGAGAGCGACAGAGAGCAATGTCATTCAGGTGAGGCCAGGTCTCGCTCTGCACGGAAAGCATTCGTGAGAGAAAGGGAGAGAGAGCTTTTTCCGAGCACGATCCCAGGAGAGAAAAGCAACAGTGTCTTTTCAGGTGTGGTGCAAGGTTCCGCTCTGCACGGAATGATATCCATGATAGAGGAGGAGGGAGCGGTGTCTGTAATGTCATTCAGGTGGGTGTAAGGTTTTTCCTGAGCACGGCCGGCTCCCAGGGGAAAAAAAAAAACATCAATGTCAATCATGTCATTGCAGGCGGGTCAGAGTCTCATTTAACCCATCATGCACCCAAAACGACATGGTTTCTCCTAAGTCATTTTACACTGAGCTCCCTCTTCTATTTGTAAAGTTGTGCTGGTCTAAAGACTGGCAAACCAGGGTGATAGTGAGAAGAGGAAATGGAACAAGGGCCAGAGTAGAAGAAAGGAAATAATACTTTCGTTAAATGATAACCGGATATAAGGAGCAAAAATGGCTCAACATCTAGTGTAAATAAACATTTTGTCTGGTAAAAATAAGACTTAAATGAAAACAAAAATATATGGAGCAAAATGGCTCAAAATCTAATGTAAGTAAACATTTAAAAGAAAAAGTGTAGCTACATTTGTGACAGATTAACGTATCTATTTGTTTGGATTTTGTTCCACTATAGTGAGGTTGTAGTTTGCTCATGTCTCACACTGAAGCAGGGCGGAGTAAAAGGTCAACCCTTCCTCATAGGAGTCAGTATTCTGTATAGGCATTTTGAGGTAGCTTTTATAGTAATATAATAAAAAGGGTTAAACTTAATAGACTAGATATAACACGACCAAGCGCTCTACAATGTGCATGCCGGTGAGTTCTCTCGCCTTGGCCTCAGGGTCGGTCAGTTCGGTGATTGTCTGGGGCATGTGTAATTTGATCTGGCCCTGCGAGGCCGTTTTGTCATAGGAAGCTTTCCTGACTTCCATGCTTTTTGCCAAATTTTCCTGAGAAGATCTGGCAAATGGCCCAACCCAGTCTATCTGGAGGTCTGCCCATGGGAACTTAATTCCCCTCTCTTGTGAGGGCACTCTGGGGTTTGGACTTGAAGTTTGGGACTGACAGCAAGTCAGACAACCTCTCACGTAAACAACCACATCTTGGTGCATTTTGGGCCAATAAGCTATCTGACACAACACATCGCAGGTTGCCTGGACACCCCGATGTCCAGCAGTTGCTGAGTTGTGGCCAAAGCTTAATAGTATCCCCCTGTGGTGCTTGGGGATAACTAAAAGCGGTGCCGCATATAAGTCTACAGCATACACCAACAGGCCCTCGCTCAGTGACATGCAGTCCTTTGCTAACAGCAGTTGTGCCAGGTACTCTGTGGAGTCCCTGTCTACATCTGGGATAGGTGATGGGGTATCACCAGCAAGGAGCGCCATCATGTGGGCTAGGGCTGGATCAGCCGCCTGTAATGACACTAGATCGAAATGCCTTTCCACAGGGGCCAGTTTACTATAGTCAATCGGAGGTTCGTCGTACAGAGTCAGGGGAACTTTGCATTGCCTCACACCTGAGGGCGGGGCTGGTTCCGTTGGGGTCCACATCATGTAGATGTCGGTGAACCCGCAATCGAGAGAAACCTTGGCAAAGACAGACTCGTGCTTATACAACATCTGCCGAAAATCTGTGTGGAATTTTGGATCTGCGGTTGAGTCCCCCAGCGCCAGAGTTTGAGTTATTTCTGCGTCGAACTCTGGCAGTGGTGGAGGACCGAGCACGTTTACCCTAGCCAGGGTTGCCGTGCGCTTCTTGTGCGCTGCGGCTGTGCCTTCCTGAGAGATGTTGTAAATCAACATGTGCTCCTGATCATCAAATTCCATCCTGCCCACTAAGGGCAGTTGATAGACTATAAAGGTCGCGCCTGAGGGCAACGACGTGGTCACATCAGGGGACCGTTGGTCCCACTGCAGTAACGCAGGGCTTTTGCCCATGATCGGAATGGTCAGGCTCAACCAACCTAAGTCTGTTACTTTGCGCAGAGTGACGTCGGCATCCAGCCGGTCGGTCACCAATGGGTCTGTAGACCTTCCTTCCACACCCATCATGGGTGTGTCTTGGGAAGTCAGACTCTGCCGCAACTGGGCATTTCCCCCCCCCAAAGGAGGAATCCCCGGCGGGGAAGGTGGGGAACTAATGCCCTGTAAGAGAGTTATTTCCAGCTGTGCCTTGATGAGGTCACTGCTTGTCTGGTTGGCCTTATCAGTCAAATCCTGTACTTGCTGACGAAGTGCTTTGCCTGTCGCAAGATCCAGCTCCCATAAACGGATTAAATTTCCCAACAAATGTCCAGCTAATTTATCGCGTTCGGCTTCAGTATAGCCTCTGGTTTCAGCATGTGAATTAGCTAGAGTTTGGACATTCAAGTGGGTCATGGTCACATCCAATTGATTCACGCAAGGCGTGTCATCGAAAAATAGACCAGTGGTGACCTGGAGTCCTTTGATCATGGCTATGATTGGATCCATGCTAACCCTCTGACTGCTGTGGTTTTAGCACTTAGTAATTTGAAAGCTCTCGGAAGTATAACAATACTCAAAACTCCACAATGCTGTTTGACACCGGGAGGTAGAATGGACAAGTAGCGTCCCTCCACTGTCTATCAAGCAAAAACAGCAATGTAAGAATGCGCACAAATGAAACAAAGTGGATATATATTTGTTTTAGTTTTGTTATTTATTATTTACCTATTAACCCCCCTTTTATTTACCCTCTTAATTCCTATCAAATAATCAAAGCGATAATTTGAAAAGGAAGTAAGAGAGCAAATAAAACTGGAAAAAAAAATCAAAAACTAAAATTCAAATAAAATTCAAAATAAATTTTAATCCAAATTTATTTTTTATTTAAAAAAAGTAATTAAGGAAATCCAATTAAAGCCTTATACATGTTGCAGGTATCAATGTTTAATCGAAACAGTGAGTAAGTAACTCATTTACCCAATCAAAGCTATTTGTCAAAACTGAATTAATTGAAAACATGAGCAAAGAGCCCACTATTCAATTAAAACTATTTGTCAAAACGGAATTAATTAAGCAATGAGAGTCACTGATCATTAACAGCTTGCAACTAAGACCATTCGCGAAAAAGGAATTAAATTCAACTACCGGGTCAATCAAACCCACCAGTCGATTCCTTCCCTTCACGAAATGGAGCCAGCTAAAACAATGGTTAAGCGATCGCCTAATTATAACCCGTACAGGTCTAATCAAACGATCACACAGCCACAGTTGAAACTCTTTAGAATTTAAATTGTGAAAACCCCAGGCGAAGCTAGGATTCTGCAACGGCAGGGTGTGATAAAACAATCCTAATTAGATTTAAAATAACAAAGTTCCCCACTTTTCAAAACGTTTCATTCATTGTGCATTCAAAATGACTGTTCTCCACCTGAACCATACGACAGTGGAACGGAGCAGTACCACAAAACCGCCACACAGAGCACAAACAATCAAACCAGCAGTACAGTGTCCCTGAGTAACACTATACTTCAAAGAAACCACAAATTGAGCAGCTCCGCACTTATGCGATTGCTGATACTATGTGAACAAACGCATGCAAATAGAACCAGTGAGTGTGTGCTGCTATTTAAAAACAGCGTACTTATGACACACCAAGATCCAAACGTCTTAATGCAACATGCAACATGCACGTACCACGTTGTGACAGTGACACCAGCTATGGCCACTAGATGGACGGTTGGCTGGGATTGTCACACAGTACGGGCAAAGGGGCTGGCCGTCGGCACTCTTGGCCTGTCACGGCTTGGGACTTCCTATCTAGGGGAGGTACGATAGTCTGAAAACCAAAATGGCGATCTAGCAGACTAACTTTTTTCCTTGTCAGGTCCCTGACAAAAGGGGTGTGTGGTGAGTTGAGTCACGTGACTTCACACAACACACAATATGGCGTGTACTGAAAAACAGTATATAGAGCACCCGGTGAAAACCACCGATTAGCCCACTCGTTCACTCCTGGTTCAGCAATAACAATATCACAATAACACTACTTTACGGGAACATTTAAGTTAAAAGGTCATACTTAACGTAGTCTTTCTGTCCTTACCCTATGTGTAACATTCAATCGTCTATCGTTTATACAACCCAGGTTCCAGTCACCTTAGTTATGAACACATTACATGAACAAAGCTGAAAGCTGACTAGCATATAGATTCGTTGTTTGACTAATTCTCGGATAGCGAGTCCGTGGCTTAGCACAACAGGGTCTTAGGAAACAAGTAAGTATAACCCGTGTTAGTTTCCCTTTTCACAAACCGTCACCCATGCAGAGGGTTCGGCGTAGCGATTAGGGATGTCGAACGCTTATTACGTCAGCCTTTACAGCGACGTGTGAAACATGAGCAGCAAGGCCACAGCTGCGTTGAACTTTGATTCAATATGAAATGTACACCGATGTCACATACAAAGGGGAATCATTAATACCTCAAAAGCCGTCCTATTTAAGTGGGCACCATAAACGTCAATTAATGACAGGGCGCCATTAAACAAGGGGGCACCATAATGTCAATTAATGACATGATACCATTAAACAAGGGGGCACCATAATGTAGTGGCTGAGATTGTAAGATTAATCCGATATGATTAATCAGCAATATGATATTCCAAAATCATAATAAAATGAATCGGGAATATTCAATGCTTTTCAGCGCATCATTAAAAACGTCACTTCTGTCGGACGTGAGTTGTTGAACGGCTTGTGAATAAATGAGATGCAATAGATTTCCCCTTTCATAAGCAACTTTCAGATATACAGTAATACCATGAATCAAAGAAACTGCTTCAACGAAGATTGATTGTATTATCAAAAGGGGTGTTTATTATATCAATTACTGGTTACAAATGATATGAAAACCACATAGCAAATGAGCGAACACGTCATGAGATTGTTTCCATTTGGGCATGAGCCACAGAGAAACAATTAAATGCGTATTGTTTTATTGCGTTTAGTCAGGCAGGTATACGCGATTCGTTGTTGATATAGCCTACACAATATATGTGTCAGGCAGTAATCAAGGGCGAATGCGTTCTTTGGTCCCGTCTGATCGAACGCAATACACAACTGAAATAGGTTCGCTTTTAAAACACGTTGCATTAATTAAAAAATTAAACACAGCAAGGAAGAGGGAGGAGAGGAGGAGATGAGTAAGAGTAACGCCTCGCAAAGAGAGAGAGAGAGAGAGAGGGTTTTAGGCTTCAGTGGTCGGTGTGTCTAAAGGTCTCAGTCGTATCATAATCTAATAAAACATTTAAGATCTCTATTAAACCAATGTCGTTTTGAGGCTGGATGTTTTAACAAACAGTCTCCGACCCACCTGGTAGTAGAATGCCTTCACCGGTGGATTCCTTAAGCGTTTCTGTGCAGGAAAAGTTCATTCACTTGCTGGTGATGCTGCGCACGAGGCTAACTTTTACTCTTAGTTAAAGTATAACAAGTCAGTGTCTCAGAGTAAAACTCGCATTAAACTGGTATATTAACAAAGGACTGCTCTTAACGTCCTGATCACCGTTAGACTAGGCGGTTGTCCTCAGCTGCGCGTAGGCCCGCCCGTGGTTGATGTTGCTATCTGCTCCGCAGAGCCATCGCCGTAAAAGAGCGCATAGGCGGCGGTCCTGTTTGGGCCGTGGTTCATGCGCGTGGGCCTGACAGGATTGATGCGACCTGCTTCACAGAGCTATCGCTGAACAAGAGCGCGGAGTCTTGATTAGACCCACATTATATTAAAAAGAGGACTAGGCCTACACACACATCATGGGAGGCGTTTTACTTTGTTCTTAAACTGCTAACTTAACGAAACTGTTAACAATTAACAATGGACAGTTTTACGACACACCGGGATCTTCCTGTGTCATTATTCATTCCTATCTCGGTCGACCATCTAGTCACCCTCACACACTCCTCTGAGTGTAAACACAGATGGGCACACACACACACACACACACGCACACACACACACACACACACACACACACACACATCAGAAATGCGTCGTCACAAATCAGTGGTTATAAGATGAAATATGACAGCAAGTAATCATCAGTAAGCACATTACACTTTTCATCAGATGTGCGTGTCTGCTGAATACACATTTATCAGTGGTGCATGTGTGATGTGTATCAAAAGTCCAAACTCGGCGTGCGTGCGCAGTCGCATGTGGCGTCTTCATTTGGGGGTCAGTATTCGGTCACGAAAGTAAACCTTGTGGTCACACTAGATAGCGTGACAATTGTAAATAATCGACCCTCCTTGGTCAGGTCTGGATTTTGTCATAAAGCTGCACTCAGCAAGTGGTCCAAACAAGGGGTCATCTTGAGGGCTATGTTTTCCTGTCATTGTCTTTACAAATTGCACAATTGTCAAATAACCACCCCCCTCCTCACGCTACAGTTGTAATGTTAGTTGAATTTTCCACTTTAGTATAGAAGCCATCATCATTTAGCATGTTTACATTTTAACCTTGGGAAAGAATGTGGGGTTTGTTCATTATTTAGAACCATTCATTCCCTCAGAGCAACACAACCTGAACAAAGACTTAAAGTTGTCCAGGTTTCCCAGGTTTAAACAAATACAGTTGTTGCTGTTATTGTGTCTCTGTTGTTAATAACAATGTAATGATGGATATAGGATATGATTATTATAAGGATAATGACTTATCCTGATTTATCTTGACTTATCCTGGTCATGAATTAATAATGACGTAACCCTATGGATGTGATCAGTGTGGACAACACTTCTCTACAATGGGAAACCTTACAACACACCAGAGAATTCATACTGGAGAGAAACCCTATGGATGTGATCATTGTGGGAAACACTTCTCTCAGTTGTCCAACCTTAAAAAACACCAGATAATTCACACTGGAGAGAACCCATATGGTTGTGATCTGTGTGGACAACACTTCTCTCAAATGTCAAGCCTTAAAAGACACCAGAGAATTCATACTGTAGAGAAACCCAAATAATTGTGATATGTGAGGAAAAGCTTTTAGTAATTAGCTCAAGGCCGGTGTGCGAACTACATCTCCTTTCAGATTAATTGAAAACACCCGTATTCTGGTGACTGATTGTCATAATGTTTGCGGGTGAGTGATTTGTATTACTTTTAATTCATTTTTTGATTTTCTACTTGAGGCATTTCTGTCTTTTTTCCTTATTTGATTTTATATTTGACATTGCACTTTGACATCACAAGATGTATTGTCTCTCTTTCCTACTCATCATGTTCTCAAATGGCCAGTTCTCTGGTTACCATTTCAACTGAGAGAGAAATGAGCATATGTTTTTGTATATAGGCCTAATGTATTTTATAGTGATATGTGGTAAGCACATGAGAGCATTTTTTTTTAATGAAAACCTGTGAACGAAATATTGTGTCATAAATTCTTAAATTGTAGAGCCCATGGGCCTTCTTCTCTTCATATTACTGGTCAATTATATTATGAACAAATTTCACATTATGAAATAGTAATAATTATGTTGGTGAAATGGGTATGGAGAAGTGGGAAGATCTCTGTTACTGAACAAACAATATAACAATGATTACTAGAGCTATTTTAACAAAACATATCCCATGTTACAAGTTACCGCACCTTTACCATTTCACAAAGGATAATAATAATAAGTTCTGTGTGATCGACCTATTTCTGTAGTTCTGTTGAAACTCAGAGTCAAAGAGGTGTAAAATGGTCTCAGTTCATCCATAATGTGATCATTAACAGGTGATCTGTCCAATGACAGGCAACCAGTGACCATTTGCAGGTTTAATCTCTGCATTTGAATGCATTGTCTATAGTGAATGAAGCATCAGCCATCATCATTTAGCCTGTTTACATTTTAACTGGTGGGAAGAAATGTGGGTTTTGTTCATTATTTAGCATTTGAAAAAAACATTGAATAAAAGTGCAGTCATCACAACCCTATTGAAACTAATTCAGTGCCCCTCATTCCCTCAGAGCAACACAACCTGAACAATGAATTAAAAACTTAAAGTTGTCCAGGTTTACACAAATTCAGTTGTTGCTGTTATTGTGTCTCTGTTGTTAAAAACAATGTAATGTAATGTAACAATGTAATGTCATATAGGATATGATTATTATAAGGATAATGACTTATCCTGATTTATCTTGACTTATCCTGGTCATGAATTAATAATGACGTACACTATGGACACATGTTTCTGCACACAGTATAAAATATATATAAAATATAGATAAGCGATTAAATTAGAACAATAGAGCACAATTGGCTATGATACTTTGAGGGTTTGACAATATACTAATTTGTTGTTAGGCCTTGACTCGAACACAAATTGAACTTACATTGAAACTTAATACAATAAAACAATGTACTATTTATGAAGACTGTTTGCAATAATTTTAGGGGGTGGGTGGCAGTTTGTGTTTTGGGAAACAAAATTGTTTTGGAAAACTTGTTGTTGTTTCTTCACCAGAGCTGGTTCTATGTTGCTGACATAATATGCAGCAATCCTCTTAATGGCTCTGCTGCAGTAACACTTCATTAATATCCACTTTTTCAATATTTTTAGACCGTACATATATTATCCAGATAGTCAGATACTCTATGTTGGAAATAGATAGATTAATATATTAAATATGAAGCTTACAAAGCAATCTCGCAGTTTATTTCTAGAATGTTGCATAGAGCATGACCTGGGGGAGGAGTCAGAGAGGAATGGAGGACATGCAGCCGTTTGTTAGTTTGTGATTGGTGGCTGATGATTCTATTGTTCCACTCTTTGGCCAATCAACACCAAGCAGTTAGTGGTTCCACCTCAGGCTCTCTAGTATAAGAAGAGTTTGTAGTTATCCGTTCTCCACAACTCCTCCAGGATATCAATCCTTTCTGATCACATCTGACTGTGGACTCCAGGCTTGAAGCGAAGATGGACTCTACCAATGCCACCACGAACAGTTCTGCTCAACAGGGAGGACCCAATGATCACCAAGACCTCTGTAAGTTACTTACTGTGTTTATATGGATATACAGCATGCCATAAGGATGTATCTTGATATAGTCATTTGTTTGTTTTGATTTATTTTAGCATTGAGTACCTGTATGTATTTATAAAATATAAAACTATTGTACAAATGAATTATAAATGGATGCCAAATTGATTATTGGGTGATATTAACTTCACACTATTTTAAGTCCAGGGATGCCTCTAAACAACATTTCCTTTGTCTTTGTTTCCAATTCAGTGTTGCATCATCAGTCTGGTTTCCATGTTCTACCAGAGGTGAATGAACAAAGAAGCTTGGCTAAGCAAAAATGCCACTGCTGTGATCAGTGTGGTAAACGCTTCCCTACAATGTCTAGACTTAAAACACACCAGATAATTCACACTGGAGAGAAACCCTATGGGTGTGATCAGTGTGGACAACACTTCTCTACAATGGGAAACCTTACAACACACCAGAGAATTCATACTGGAGAGAAACCCTATGGATGTGAACAGTGTGGACAACACTTCTCTAAAATGGCAAACCTTAAAAGCCACCAGAAAATTCACACTGGAGAGAAACCCTATGGATGTGATGATTGTGGACAACACTTCTCTCAGTTGTCCAACCTTAAAAAACACCAGAGAATTCACACTGGAGATAAACCCTATGGATGTGATCAGTGTGGGCAGCGCTTCTCTGACAAGTCCAACCTGAAGAGTCACCAGATAATTCATACTGGAGAGAAACCATATGGATGTGATCAGTGTGGACAACACTTCTCTCAGTTGTCCGACATGAAAAAACACCAGAGAATTCACACTGGAGAGAAACCCTATGGATGTGATCAGTGTGGACAACACTTCTCTACAATGGGAAACCTTAAAAGCCACCAGAGAAGTCATACTGGAGAGAAACCCTATGGATGTGATCATTGTGGGAAACACTTCTCTCAGTTGTCCAACCTTAAAAAACACCAGATAATTCACACTGGAGAGAACCCATATGGTTGTGATCTGTGTGGACAACACTTCTCTCAAATGTCAAGCCTTAAAAGACACCAGAGAATTCATACTGTAGAGAAACCCAAATAATTGTGATATGTGAGGAAAAGCTTTTAGTAATTAGCTCAAGGCCGGTGTGCGAACTACATCTCCTTTCAGATTCATTGAAAACACCCGTATTCTGGTGACTGATTGTCATAATGTTTGCGGGTGAGTGATTTGTATTACTTTTAATTCATTTTTTGATTTTCTACTGAGGCATTTCTGTCTTTTTTCCTTATTTGATTTTATATTTGACATTGCACTTTGACATCACAAGATGTATTGTCTCTCTTTCCTACTCATCATGTTCTCAAATGGCCAGTTCTCTGGTTACCATTTCAACTGAGAGAGAAATGAGCATATGTTTTTGTATTTAGGCCTAATGTATTTTATAGTGATATGTGGTAAGCACATGAGAGCATTTTTTTTAAATGAAAACCTGTGAACGAAATATTGTGTCATAAATTCTTAAATTGTAGAGCCCATGGGCCTTCTTCTCTTCATATTACTGGTCAATTATATTATGAACAAATTTCACATTATGAAATAGTAATAATTATGTTGGTGAAATGGGTATGGAGAAGTGGGAAGATCTCTGTTACTGAACAAACAATATAACAATGATTACTAGAGCTATTTTAACAAAACATATCCCATGTTACAAGTTACCGCACCTTTACCATTCCACAAAGGATAATAATAATAAGTTCTGTGTGATCGACCTATTTCTGTAGTTCTGTTGAAACTCAGAGTCAAAGAGGTGTAAAATGGTCTCAGTTCATCCATAATGTGATCATTAACAGGTGATCTGTCCAATGACAGGCAACCAGTGACCATTTGCAGGTTTAATCTCTGCATTTGAATGCATTGTCTATAGTGAATGAAGCATCAGCCATCATCATTTAGCCTGTTTACATTTTAACTGGTGGGAAGAAATGTGGGTTTTGTTCATTATTTAGCATTCGAAAAAACATTGAATAAAAGTGCAGTCATCACAACCCTATTGAAACTAATTCAGTGCCCCTCATTCCCTCAGAGTAACACAACCTGAACAATGAATTAAAAACTTAAAGTTGTCCAGGTTTACACAAATTCAGTTGTTGCTGTTATTGTGTCTCTGTTGTTAAAAACAATGTAATGATGGATATAGGATATAATTATTATACGGATAATGACTTATCCTGTATGTAATAATGCCTTACACTATGGACACATGGCCTACACATTACACAATGGGATTTCACTGTAAATATAGATAAGCGATTAAATGAGAACAATAGAGCACAATTTGCTATGAAACATTGAGGATTTGACAATATACTATTTTGCTGTTAGGCCTTGACCAGTCCTGTACAGAAACCACACCACTGTCTTCTAAAGTCGAATTGGAACTAATTGAATTACATTGCAACTTTATAAAATAAAAATATAAAGGTACAGGGTTTGCAGTACTTGTAAAAGACAATATGTGAAGGCTTGTGTACTATTTGTGAAGACTGTTTGCAATACAATAGGGGGTGGGTGGCAGTTTGTGTTTTGAAAACAACAGTTTTGAAAAACTGTTTTTCTTGTTGTTTCTTCACCAGACATACCACACATCTATGTTACTGAAATAATGTAAAGAAATCCTCTTAATGGCTCTGCTGCAGTAACACTTCATTAATATCCACTTATTCAATATTTTTAGACTGTGCATATATTATCCAGATAGTCAGATACTCTATATTGGATATAGATAGATTAATATATTAAATATGAAGCTTACAAAGCAATCTCGCAGTTTATTTCTAGAATGTTGCATAGAGCATGGCCTGGGGGAGGAGTCAGAGAGGAATGGAGGACATGCAGCCGTTTGTTAGTTTGTGATTGGTGGCTGATGATTCTATTGTTCCACTCTTTGGCCAATCAACACCAAGCAGTTAGTGGTTCCACCTCAGTCTCTCTAGTATAAGAACAGTTTGTAGTTGTCCGTTCTCCACAACTCCTCCGGGATATCAATCCTTTCTGATCACATCTGACTGTGGACTCCAGACTTCAGCTGAAGATGAACTCTACCAATGCCACCACGAACAGTTCTGCTCAACAGGGAGGACCCAATGATCACCAAGACCTCTGTAAGTTACATATGGATATACAGCATGCCATAAGGATGTATTTTGATCTAGTCATTTGTTTGTTTTGATTTATTTTAGCATTGAGTACCTGTTTATGTATTTTATAAAATATAAAACTATTGTACAAACGAATTATAAATGGATACTACACTGAAAATAGTGAATATGCCCTGCCATTTATTTGAATTGTTTTTTATGCTTGATCATGATGATACTAAAATTACTTTTCTGAAGTTTTTCATCTATCCATTGGTATAATGTAATTTAAAAGGGTTCGTTCAACTTAAATATGTGTTATGTTGGTTCAATTTAAATGGAATACTCGTATTAAAGCATTCACATTCCTTTGTCACGTGATGCTGTCACGTGATGCTGACGTCACTCGGTGCGCACAGTTGGACGGTCGGCGCGCGGGCAAACAACATTTATGCAGCCAGCGGGTGTTTATATTCACAAACCACGGTAAGAAATATGAAAACATGATTGAGCGTTTTTGTTCAAATTATTGTTATATAAATTGCTGTTTTACGAACATAACATTTTAACCAAACAGTAATAATGACTACTATAATTTGTGTGTGTTGGTCACTCCACTACTCCTACAAATTAAACTGAACTAAGAAACTGAACCAAATGTAGATATTTTCTATGCATGTATTTACTGAAATGGCGTTTTTGGTTTTGCAACTATACTATGTTGTGGTGTCTGTGAATGCTATAGCATGATGTGACTGATGTGGCTACTAGCTAACTTGGTGTGGCTATAGCTAGAACAGCAACTTGAATCAGAGTTGCCGTGTTTAGCACTTGTTGTATGAAATTAGTTTAGTTGAAACGTGAGTTGGCTCGTAGCCTATATGTGTTGCGATAGTTTTGTGTGGTTTTGTTCGCCATTATCATTATTATGATAGCTTGAGTGAATGATGCATGCACAGGATTAGAGCTACCAGAGCTATAGCTACTGGTGTAGCAATGGCGGCAACGCCGGTGGCCGGCTCTGGCCACCGGCTCTGGTCCATTCCATTGCTACTGGTGTGGAAATGGCGGCAATGCCGGTGGCCGGCCGCATGCGTTAGCCTTAGCGTTTAGCTGCAAGCTAGCCCCGGTCCAGGGCTAGCTGCAAGCCACCCATATGAAGTGAGCGGCACTCTTAACATCATCCATTCATTGTCATTCCATTTCATCCCATTCATGGGAATTTAATGTAGGACAAAAATGGCTGATAGCCTATATGACATTAATTCTCCATTCATTGTCAATGGTATTTAGGACAAATCTAGACTATAACTGAATATATGAGGGGCTGGCGCTCCTCAAATTGTTGTTGTATGTCTACCCAGAGGAAAGTAGAATCCAAGATTGAGAGCTTGTCTATGTCTCTTTTGTTTCTCAAGCCATAAATGAGATCAATGTGATACAAAAATGAGATCTCAGCTATGGCTCCTGTTTCTCATCCTTTTCTGCTGAGAAACATGTCTCGGGTGAACGATCTGGTGAGCTATACAGGAGATCCCAATAATGGCTCAAATGTTGCTCAATTCAGCAGAATTGTTGTGTCTCAAACTTTGCTCAGACAGAGCCCTCAATATTATCTCATCTAAAGCTCATTTAAGCATTACACATCTCCCACCTCCAGGTAGACTCCATCACACAGCTCTGTCTCCTCCAGGTAGACTCCATCACACAGCTCTGTCTCCTCCAGGTAGATTCCATCACACAGCTCTGTCTCCTCCAGGTAGACTCCATCACACAGCTCTGTCTCCTCCAGGTAGACTCCATCACACAGCTCTGTCACCTCCAGGTAGACTCCATCACACAGCTCTGTCACCTCCAGGTAGACTCCATCACACAGCTCTGTCACCTCCAGGTAGACTCCATCACACAGCTCTGTCTCCTCCAGGTAGACTCCATCACACAGCTCTGTCTCCTCCAGGTAGACCCCATCACACAGCTCTCCCACCTCCAGGTAGACTCCATCACACAGCTCTGTCTCCTCCAGGTAGACTCCATCACACAGCTCTGTCTCCTCCAGGTAGACTCCATCACACAGCTCTGTCTCCTCCAGGTAGACTCCATCACACAGCTCTGTCTCCTCCAGGTAGACTCACTGTAAGAAATCTTACACAGCAACTAGTCAATTAAATTGGTGTAACAATTTACACTCATTATTATTAAGTAAATCTAAATAGCTTGGAATTGAGTAAATCTAATTCAAACTAGAAACAAAATTTCAAGAAATTTTACTGGGTGCCTGAAGCTCGCCAAGTCTGTGCAGCATTTGAGCCACGGACCACCATTTGATGACATTTAGCCTCTCAGAAGGGTCCATTTGGTTACATGTGAGCCAGGTCTCCCCATTGACTTTCAATGAGGTATTTTGTATTAGTGCATTGCGCATTACGTTGCCACCAACATTCTAATGCTAACATGCTACCATGCTAACATGCTAACATTTTAATGCTAACATGCTAATGCTAACATGATATCATGCTAAAATGCTAACATGTTGCTAACATGCACATGCTAACATGCTAATGCTATCACGCTAACATGCTATCATGCTAACATGCTAACATGATAATGCTAACATGCTAACATGCTAACATGCTAATGCTAGCATGCTAATGCTATCATGCTAACATGCTAACATGCTAATGCTAACATGCTAAAGCTAACATGCTAATGCTAACATGCTAACATGCTAATGCTATCATGCTAACATGCTAATGCTAACATGCTAATACTAACATGCTAATGCTATCATGCTAACATGCTAATGCTATCAAGCAAACATGCTAATGTTAACATGCTAATGCTATCATGCTAACATGCTAATGCTATCATGCTAACATTCTAATGCTAACATGCTAACATTCTAATGCTATCATGCTATAATGCTATCATGCTAACATACTAACATGCTAATGCTAACATGCTAATGCTAACATGCTAATGCTAACATGCTAATGCTAACATGCTAATGCTAACTTGTTAACATGCTAATGCTAACATGCTAACATGCTAATGCTATCATGCTATAATGCTATCATGCTAACATACTAACATGCTAATGCTAACATGCTAATGCTAACATGCCAATGCTAACATGCTAATGCTAACATGCTAATGCTAACATGCTAATGCTAACTTGTTAACATGCTAATGCTAACATGCTAACATGCTAATGCTATCATGCTAACATGCTAATGCTAACATGTTAATGCTAATATGCTAACATGCTAATGCTAACAAGCTAATGCTAATATGCTAATGCTAACATGCTAACATGCTAATAGTAACATGCTAATGCTAACATGCTAATGCTAACATGTTAATGCTATCATGCTAACATGCTAATGCTAACATGCTAATGCTATCATGCTAACATGCTAATGTTATCATGCTAATGCTATCATGCTAACATGCTAACATGCTAATGCTAACATGCTAATGCTATCATGCTAACATGCTAACATGTTAACATGCTAATGCTATAATGCTAACATGCTAACATGATAATGCTAACATGCTAATGCTATCATGCTAACATGCTAATGCTAACATGCTAATGCTAACATGCTAATAGTAACATGCTAATGCTAACATGCTAACATGCTAATGCTAACATGCTAATAGTAACATGCTAATGCTAACATGCTAACATGCTAATGCTAACATGCTAATGCTATCATGATAACATGCTAATGCTAAGATGTCTGAGCTGTAAGGGTCCATTTGGTTTCGTTCAGGGGGGCGGCCCGGTTCCGGCGAGCCGCCCTGCTTCTGAAACGGTCAAGAAATGACAGAGTTACGTGTTTCCCCGATTTTCTCCATTGACTTTCAATGTGTGTGTGTGCGTGCACATGTGTGCATGTGCGTGCATGTGTTTGAGAGGTGGTCAACTTGACCTTAGCCTCGATACCCAGGCTTTCATTTCGTCTGCGCGAAAGATGAAAGCCTGGAAAAAGCCGTGGGCTGAACCAGTCTAAAAGTGGGAGTCAACCCTTCCGGGTGGGCGTCGCTCTAAATGATGTGACGTAGCGCTGCACTAGGGGGGAGAGGAGGGGCCGGGGGTGACGGACAGATCGATGAGATCCAATCAGGGTGCGCGCATTTCTGAGGCGCGACCCGCCCCTCTAGACCAGAAATGTCTCTGCTTAGGTCAGGCTAACTTGACCTTGAATCATTAACAAAGTATCAATTTCACCTGGGCTAGGGCTAGTCTATGCGAATGCAAACACTATTGAAAGTTAAAACCACACTGACTCAGTGAGATAACGTATGTCCGAACAAATTGCTCTATCGCAAAAAGTAAACGTCAAATGCGATTTTTGTTTTCGCCGTGAGTGACCCGAGACATTGAGGTACGTGGTATTGGTACGATAAAAAACGTGGTTATGAGAGCGAGTTAAGAAATTGTGTTTGTGATGAAAAAAGTGCTGACTCATTCTGGCATTTAACATGGAGTTGTATGACACATTATGATGGTACACCTGTCGCTTTCAGGGCTGTAGTTCACGTACCGTATGAATCTGGGCTGTGGTTGTGACATTGGGTGAAAGAGGACGAGTGTGGCTACAAAATTACCGAAACCCATGCGTGTAAAGTTAATATTTTGGCCGTGAGGACGATTTGTTCGGAGAATTTCGCTACAGTCTTCACAATGTCTTGTCCCTCTGACCCGCTCTCTCTCTGGCCGTGCGACACTCTAAATCGAGATTTTTGCTCAGACCACACACACTTTGAACTGCGATAGCGGGCAAACCGTGCAACGTATTCGAATTCCGTCTGAACCACAACAAAGTCGATGGCCTCGTGTGCTGTTTGAGGTTTAAATCGTGTTTCTACGTAACAGTATGCCAGAGTAATGTGGCTCCAAAGTAACGTGTCGTTTTCTGTTTTTACCCGCGTTTCCCCATTGACTTTGCATGGGGCATTTTTCGCGTCGTTTATTGCGAATTACGTCGGCACGGTAACCCGAAACGGAAAGAAAAGCACAAGCACACCATTCCCGGCCGAGCCGCACGTTTCGATGTATATATTGTGGGGCTTTGGTAAACCGTGCGGCCGGCCATAGACGTCAAAGTTTCGTGTCTTGATTATTGCGATTAAGTATGTGTTGCGGATTTCAACCTGTGTTTCTGCCATTGCATGGCAGGCACCCAGAATTAATCATTTATTCCAATGCATATATTTTGAGTAGATGTAAATAGAATTTGAAAAAATCAATTAAATCTAAGCTAAAATATTGTGTATATATTAATCAAAAATAATATACTCTTCCATAAATATAATTAAAAAAATCATTAACATCTAAGCAAAAATATTAAGTTCATATTAATCAAAAATACACTCTCCCATTAATATAATTAAAAATATTAATTAATATCCAAGCAAAAATATTGAGTTCATATTAATCAAAAATAATATACTCTTCCATAAATATAATTAAAACGATTATTAACATCTAAGCAAAAATATTAAGTTAATATTAATCAAAAATACACTCTTCCATTAATATAATTAAAAATATTAATTAATATACAAGCAAACATGGGACACTTAATTTAGCATTGATTTCATGATGTGACTGCAAACCTGTAGTGCAAAAATCATCATAGAACTGACTGATAAAACTATTGTGGCCTTAAACCACTAAACTTGTACAACATACAATACCCAACATACCCACTGATAAGTAAAATTGACTAAAACAATTGTGACCTTCAAACAACAAAGGAAACACCAGCACGATTTCACATGGTTTATTACAAAGTGCAGTAATAGTTACTAGTTACAGTTACTGTAAAGTGCATAAAACGAAATGCACGAAATGCAACCATGGTCTGACTACCATGTAAAAACCTGAACGGCAGTTGACACAAACAAAGTGCATAAACATTTACTGTAAAGTGCATAAAACAAAATGCACGAAATGCAACCATGGTCTGACTACCATGTAAAAACCTGAACGGCAGTTGACACAAACAAAGTGCATAAACAGTTACTGTAAAGTGCATAAAACGAACTGCACGTTAATGCAACCATGGTCTGACTACCATGTAAAAACCTGAACGGCAGTTGGCCTTGGAACAATCGCCAGTGCCTGTAAACTGTATCCATAGTTGACTTGAAATGCTTAAGACAGAAGCTTCATCTTGAGGTTCAGGACCTTTGGGGTTAGCTTGCCAGAATCCAGCTCCAAGAAGAGTTTCTGGAAAATCTCGAAGGTGTACTTTAACAGCTTCCAGGACAATGCAGACGTCTGTGCTGTCACTGGTCGAAGAGGTACACACAGTGATCCCAACTGTGAGCCGCTCCTGTATCTCCTCCAAGTTGTCGGTGTCCTGCAACATGAAATTGCCATAGTTTAATAAAACACCCACATATTATGTAAGCATAGATATCAAACTAACAGACCCTGGCCTGAACCCTCAATCAAATGAATCATGTGGCCAGCCTGCAACAGTCATCTATGAGACTGGTTGTCAAAGGGATTCTTGAGGAGAGTGCCATCAGTGGGGGGGGGGGGGGGGGGTGAAATATTTACTACAGGTAGTTCTGACCATTGACCATCTTCTGGTTGAAATACGTTAGTATCTAGCCATGCTGAATTGAGCATAAAAACACACCTAGCCGTTAATTTGAGAACAGAGTTTGTCAGAGCAGCAGCATTATGGACTTAAGAATGGAACAGAAAGGGCAGGTATACACCTGAGCCAAATATTTCCTGAGGTGGTACTTCAGTATAAAAAGGTTGGGAACCAATGGTCTACACCACACACTCGTCCACTTTAAAAAAGGAAGGATGATTATAATGACCATGTGAGGCTTTATGCTGCCCAATTATAATATTCCACAGCATGTACAGTTTCTTCTGGAAGAAATGTTGTTCATCCATCCAGTACAGTTCAAAGATGTGTAGTGTTGATAACAGATGTCTCAAACATCTTCATCAACCTACTAGACAACATGAAATAAGTTCACCTACGTTGAAAAATGTGATGAGATTCCCTGCATCTTCTCGAACGTACTCCATGAGGCCCTGAACCACAACATCTCTGTCCTTCTCAGGTACACCGTGCTGAGAGAGAGAGAGAGAGAGAGAGAGAGAGAGAGAGAGAGAGAGAGAGAGAGAGAGAGAGAGAGAGACCTATATCAATGATTACAGTGGTATTTACCCCATTTAGACCTGAGGACGATTCTACAAATGCCTTCTAAATCCTGACAAGTTCTGAAAAACCTCATGTCTCTGTCAGTGGTTCTCAAACTATTTCATGTCAAGGACCCCCAAATATATATGTAATTGGCCGCCAACCCCAATCTGAAAATATGTTTTTCCAGGGACCCCCCCAGAAGCAAAGATTTGAGTTAAAAACATTCAATCTGAATTCACAGATTTTTCAATAATAGCAGACTTACAAGTTCATACTAGTGCTGCACTCGGTGCCACGCTATGAGCTTGTAGATCTGCTATTTTTCAACAGCTAGAGCATAACATAATGCTTAAAACACCAAAAGGGGTTCACACTTAAAGAGCGAGTGAGTTTAGATTTGATCTACCTCCAGCAGTCCCAATATGCTCTTCAGCCTTTCTCCCTGGGCTCCACCTCTGGAACGGAAGAGATCCAGCAGCTTGGGAGTGTACCGGTCCAACGCCGACATGAAAGTAGGCTCCAGCTGCACGGTGGTAATTCTCATGAATTCTGCACTTATCTGAAATACAAAAGGTACAAAAAGACAAGGCAACAAAGATATCACGTTAGTTGTAAACTGCATGAGTAAGACATTACGGTTGACTGATGTCATAATGCATGAGGTATATAAATTACTTAAATTTAATATTATATATATATTATTTTTTTAGGGGCGTTAGCCCCCATATGTCCAGCTTTGAGGGCCTGTGTAAACAAACATTGAAGACAAAGTGAGGACGCAAATTGTGATTGGCCAGCATGAGATGATGTATGATGACATGATAAGAGCACACCTCACTTCAGACTGGTATTGAGGATAGTTTAAGGTTTGTGTTCTGAACACAGACATTAAATGCCATTGAGAATGAATGGAGAATCTACGTCACATGTTTGAGCAAATCGGCATATGTATGTCAGTGTGTCTCAGTTGTTACATATAAGATAACATTTTGAAAAAGGACTTAAGGTTTTCAGAAAACGTAGGTTAGGTTTTAGAATGGGCCTCAGGTCTAAACAAAAACTATCTGATTAAAATGGCTACTCACCTGAGCGTGCTCGAATAAGGCAGGCCAACTCTGCATCATCTCCCGAACACTTGGACTCTGTTTTATCACCACCTGTCGTCTCAGGGCAAAGGTGTTGGCCATCATGCGCTTCCAGGTCTTTTCATTGTTCTTCTTTTGGTACTCAATCAGCAACTCTTCCCTTTCTTTCTCCATACTTTGCTCAGTGTGACCTTGAGCGAACTCTGGGATAAAAATGACCTCACCTCTTCTTGGCTTTTTAACATTTTTTGCAGACTTTCTATCCTCTGGGTTTTTATGCTTGAGAGCATTGCATGAAACATCTTTTATCACCAATTTTGCCAGCTTTGACCTGTAGTTTAGCATTTTGTTGTTGATTGTGGGCTCCCATCCACCGCATCCATCATCAGACACCTTATCTGACAGACATGGGTGTGCTTTGATAAGCGCAACAGCAACAGCTCGTCTCTCACTTTTAGTTGGATAGCCTTTATATCCATAAATTGTTTCAGCTAGCTTTTCAAGTATATCCCTCTTGTACAGGATGTAAGTTGTCAGTGTGCCGTGGTTTCTGTAATCTGCATTGGCTTTTTCAAGGAACGATTCAGTGTGGACAGAGAATTTTGGAATGATGTAGTCAACTGGCCATGGCTTCTTTTGGCTACTTGTTGACACTGTCAGGGAATCCGAGTCCTCGGAGTCCTGTGTGGTGTCCTCTTGTGTGTCCTTGTCACTTGAGGCAGGCATATCAGATTCTGTGGTGGTACTTTCACTGCAGCTTTCAGCGAGTGGTACTGTATACAGTACAACTGTCTCATGTATCTCTACTTTAATTGTGTATTTGTGTTTAATGTCGGTAGTGGATTTGAGATTAAAGAATGTGTCGGGAAATTCAGGGTGTGAATAACGGAGGTTGAATTCTTGGGAGATGCCACATTTCTCCTGGACAGCCAACTTCAACTCCTCTACTGTACATGGTATGCCAGATGGAATAGTAAGCAACTCCACCTCTTGACCACAGATCACCTTGAGCAGTGCTGGCTGTGCGTCTATATCCATGGCAGGTTAGTTACTGCAAAACAATTCAGATAATTTTAATTCGTTAGTTCCATTTAAGTCAAAGATTTGTTTCCCCTTCTTTTTGTACCGTCATCTCGCCCCCTTTCACTCAGCAGCCATGTGTAGTCTAGACCAGTGGTACTCAAAGTGGACCCCAGTGACTCTAGGGGTATTTTTCGGGGGTTCTAAATTCACCCGACATACTGTAACATAATACTGTAAGCTATACAAATGGGAACCAACAGATCAATTTGTATACTGTCAAGAGTTGAGGGAAGACCTTGAAATGTACAAGTTTGAGAAACATGAGTCTCCGATTCCCAAACACTGGGTCTGTACCCATTTGTGGGTCGTGGACACATTTTTATGGGTCCACACATTTGATTCCTACATTTTGTTTATGATTTCAAAGATTTTCAAAAAATATTCCCAAGAAAAACAAAGATTTACATGAATTACAAACAAGTTGTATATATATTTTGTAATTTTATAAAGAAAAACAACTCAGAAATTCCATAAAATAGACATGCATGTTGTGAGCTTGTAGATCAGCCATTTTCACTAGGTTTGGTCCTGTGCAAAAATCTAATTTTATCTTTTGGATCATAGGCTAAACGGTTTGGGAACCACTGGTCTAGAGCAGCTCTAGGCAGAGTGTAAGCCTTCTAAACACCCTGATGGAGAGGAACATCTAATCTGTGCTACAGATGTAACGTTTCAGTGTAACAAAGCGCTTTTGTCCAAGCTTGTACGCTGTAAGTGGATAGAAATCTCTAAGAGCCTGCTGATGAACGAGGTGGAATACAGTTTCCCTACATTTCTCCAAAAGAAAAGATCGGAGGTGCTCCTGGTACCAAGCATCGAGTTTCTTGACCACGAAGTAAAGGCTACCTTCTAGGATCAACACTTGGATGATTTCAACTAAGTCTGGATTGTCTCCTGTAGAACCATAGAGCAAGATCATCCCAGCTGAATATCGCGTCCCATGGTACGTTACTGTTTTTGACAGCTGAACACTTGATAGCTGAGGGAACAGTCTCATTACGGATGCTTGGATTTCACCATGAAGTAGTTCCAACGGCAATGATGACACTTTATTAACTATGAGCTTAGGCTTACTGCTATTCATTTGCCAATTGTAAGCTATCATCAGCTGATGTTTTGTTGCAAGTGACAACAAGACATTTATGAAATTGTTTGAACGCCTCGCAACTTGTTTAAAAAACTTATGTTTCGCTTCAAATCTCATTGTCCACAATCCAACAAGAGGACCAAATGCTTTTACAAGCCATGGATAGTGCTCTACAAAATGGTGTTTGGGTTTCAATTTCAGATCAGGGAAAAGTTCTTGTAAACTGTGACGATGCTCAGTTATTAGCATGTCAAGGTAACCAAGGCTGTCAAGGGAGTGAATAGGGGCAACGGAGAGCTCTACAATGTCCTTCAGTGTCATCAGAATTCCCCATGCTGGATCATCAGGGGGTATCCTTGAACCAATGATTAGTGGCAGTGACCTTATGAGTGCCCAATTCTCATGTGCATTTCCTCCTATAGTGCCTTGTTTTGCAAAATTTAGTGGAATCTTCTGAGGTTTGTCAAGGTTGTCTGTGAACTTGAAAGGAAATTCCTTGATTAAATCATTCAGTTTGTTTAAACTGAAATATATTTTTTCCCGAATGAAAAAAGACAGACAGTGTGCCAGTTCTTGAGGAACAATGCCTTCAAAAAGGTCATGGAGTACATCAGGGGGGTAACCTCTGACACAACTGAAGTGGCTCAGATTCTTGGTCAGTGGGCAAGCTCTCTTGACCCCATAGCAATGTGTCATGGTGGGGTTTTCTGCCAGCGTTCTAAGATGCAAATTATGGGCTTCCTCTGTTCGAGGTGGAAACTCTCCACTGCGTACCTCCTTTTGACAGAATTCAGAGTGATGTCCTAAGCAAAACCTGCAAATGTAAGGACCTGTAAAGTTTTCCACAAATCCACCAAGAGAGTGTGCACCAAGATTGTCTGCTGCTACACAATACACTGTCCCTTTAATGTTCTTTCCAGCACTAGGAACAAAAACTCCTTCTTGTTCCAAGACAGACAGATCTTTCAAAAGAGGCTTGAGAACTTTATCATACCCAAATCTCTTGACATCATTAGCCTTGCAGAGAACGGCCAGGTTTATTGCATCAAGTGTAGAGCGATCTCCAGGTGGTACATTTGCCAGGACCCAATAAACTGCAGTGATCTTGTGTATTTTGCGTGATGTGCCTAGTGGGTTACAAAGTTCCAGGTCGTCCGCATACAATAACAATGCTATTCTTGGTTCTTCTACAGCAAAAAATGGATTTTGTTTGAAATATTCCCCATCTTGATACGATTCGTACCGACCAGAAGGGCTTGTTTTTTTGTTTAAAACTTCACGTGCAATATCCTCATTGCTTAATAACTGTTGCAAGGTCTTAAGTATGGGCACATACTGAAAGCTTAGTTTCTCCTGTTTATGTAGATTGTACTCGACTGGCTGGATATATTCTAAATGGTCCTTGAAATACTGCCTTCTCCTATACACAGAACCAAATGGCCCATCTGCTCCCAGTGCTTTGCTTATAGGGTGTGACTTGCAAAGTTCCTCTACCAATTCAGTTACAACATCCTCTTCCACAGACTCTTTCAAATGTGCATTGACTAGCTGATGTATTGCTGGGGCCGAAGCAGTGTGCATAAAATGAAGCTCCTCAACCAAGTCGTCAATACATTGACCAGAAACGTTGTATACACTCTCCAACTTCAAGAGAACTGAGCCAATCCTGTCTTCAATTGAATCTGCTTGCATCTGCTGCATTGGAGCATTTACACTGGCATCCTCACCATTACCATCATCTAAAACTAAATCAGCATCTTCATTTAATGTTTGGTGTTCCGAATAGATATGTGGCTTAAAGTTCTTCAGCAAATGAGGGTGCTTTCTGCTTCTATGGGTGGCAAATGTCCCAATTATATTGTACTCTGCTTTACATCCATCAAAGGGACATTGTACAGTTTCATGATTCCTTAAGTGACTGGCCAGATGTTGGAAATATTCTCTCTCTGTGGATATTTTTCTTGAACAATTGGCACACGTGAAATAGTGTCCAGTTCCTGATATGTTAGCTTCTGCTTCATCCTGATGGAATCTAGACAAATGTGTCCGGAGACCACCCGGTGTCTTAAAAGAGCAGGGGCAACTGTAGTGTAGACATGGTATATGTCTAACTTCAAATGTCCTATGCTGTAAACGGTAATGGCTGAGAAGGTTAGCCCTGGTTGTCCCTCTGAATCCACACTTCTTACATTGCCACACCATCTGTAAACACATAAGATAATGTAGCTATAACACATGCTACACAATACTTATTTTCAGATGAAAAACTACTTTGTTTGACATTTCTAGGCATTTCTAACTCACCACAATATGTCCTGTTGGCCACTTGGACACTGGAAAGTACAAACAGCAGGAAATCTACGTCACCTGAAGGAGACAAAAAGACATGCTGTTCTCAGTTGAGCACAAGCCTCTATTGGACAAATGGAACCAAATGGACCCATTTTTACACTCTCAGAGTTAAACATTTATTTTACAATATAAATGCACACATCTATACATTTCCCCATTGACTGCAGCAGCCCCCTGAAATTAAAATGTTTACTTAATACATGATTGTAAACACCAATCAAAGTGAACACTGTGTTGTGAGCTTGTAGATGATGACACAGATCGAAATGCAGATGCTGTGGCATAAAATTACTATATATTTTTTAAAGCTGTAACTGAACAGTAAACACTACAGATAAGTTTAATGCTAATCCAACCTCACCTCAGTCACCACAATGTCCAGTTGACCACTGGGAAGTATGGACAGCAGGAATTATATGTTGGTCACCTGAAAAGGGAGACAAAAAGACAAGCTGTTCTCAGTTGAGCACAATGCGGATGCTGCGTAAACACTACTGTGAAATAAATATTTTTTAAAGGGGTCCGGGGACCCCCATGAGTCCTTGAGGGAGTCCACAGCTAACTGGGAGCCTCTGGGAGGCTGCTGGAGTGTTGCCATGTCTGTTTATTATAAGCGGCTTCTTTTTCTGTAAAGTTGCTTGTAAATATTGGTAGTTGTGGTTGCTTTTCTTGTTTCTAAAGTGGTTATTTGGGCTTTTCTCCTAATGTTGTTTAAACCAGTGATCCTCAAACAGCACATTCCCATGTCAAGGATCCCCAGATGAATGCATTTGCCCAAATAAGGACGGCTAATCCAAAAAATAAATTAAAAATTTCCAAGATTACTTTTGAAAATAGCAGATCTATACCAGCTCACAATGCATCACATTCATTCATTAAAACTATTAACTCTGACTGCAGGGGGATATATAATGATCATTATAACAATGTGCAAGAAAATATTTAAAAATAACTTTATATTTGTGGACAATCAAAATATGTTTTTTATTTTAATGTGGTGTCATTAAAATTAATCTGGATATGGCACTCACTATCTAGAAAATAAAAACATGGCACTTAATTTAAAATAGGTTACAGACCCCTGTTATATGCGCTTCTTTTGGGATTATTGTTATAGACCCATTTACTTGTTTCTATGAGACATGGCAACTGCGATTTTTTGGGCGTCTTTAGTTGGTAAAATGTTGAGATTAGAAACGGACATAATTCTTTCATTTCTCAACCTTTAAAAAAAATAAAAACATCTCCATAATCCTTGGGAAATCTGCTTTCATACGCTGTATCACACCCGATTCAAGTCTTCTTCAATAAAATGCTACGAGCGAAGACAATATACCATCGGGCCACACACACACAATAGCATGCTATGGGGGGAAAACGTTCTTATTTAGCAGCCATATTAGCATGTTCTCTAGGCTCTAGTATCACATATTGCCAAAGTTAAACAGCACTGAACAACTGATCATTGTTAAGCAAAACGTTCACGGACGTTCTGCTTTTGCCCTATGCCCACTTCAATGCGTTGCTGAGATTACACAGACGGAACAAATTTGAGGAGCTAACGAGCAAACTAGTGCTACACTGCTAGTGTTCGTCGTAGCCTGCCTTCAAACTCACAGATTCAGACATTGTGGAGCATTTTTGGTCATACGACAAAATAATAGACAGTGGCGGTGCTCACAAATACCATGTTTTGGGACCTGTTTTGGGCATGGTTAACTACATGTGAACAGTTTAAGCAGCATGGAGAAAAGCCTGGTTACCGAGGCTAGCATGAGCCAAATAAAGCCTTTTGGGTAGACTTTGTTAATCGACACAGTATGTACAAAGAAAAGCTCTGCATATATTCGACATATTAGTATTATCATTATATTTGGCACAGTTAGACTCACGTTAACTCGCGCCCGAGCAAAAAGAAAGAACAAACAACACAGCCATTTCCCCCCATCCAAATGCAGCTCTAAAATCGAACAATAGCCTATTAACCCACTGATTTTACATGTTTTAACTTCACATTTACAACAAAAAAGAAGAGCACAATACCTTTATAATGTCTTGCACTGCATGTGAAATTGTGAACCGGCCGGCTTCTGCACTGCTCCATCCAAGACGGAAATAGATTTGTGTGGGAAAACATACCGCGGTTTTGCACCAGGGGATTCTGGGAGTTCTCTTGCGCAATTCTACAAACTACTTAATGAATTCATTTGAATTCATGCAATTTTCTCAGAACGATTTCAGACCTTAAAAATTTATAGATAAAATTAGGTTAGATTAAAATGTAATCATCAGAATAAATATATTGTATTTAACAATAATGAGTGGATTCCATATATAGACATTGTTATGTAATGTTACCTCAAATAATATGCACAAAATAAAGCAAACAATTATATTGATTACATTTTACTTTAGATATTCAATTAATATTACAGCAGAAAAAAATCATTTCTGACAGTGTCCATCACACAGCTCTGTCACCTCCAGGTAGACTCCATCACACAGCTCTGTCACCTCCAGGTAGACTCCATCACACAGCTCTGTCTCCTCCAGGTAGACTCCATCACACAGCTCTCCCACCTCCAGGTAGACTCCATCACACAGCTCTGTCTCCTCCAGGTAGACTCCATCACACAGCTCTGTCACCTCCAGGTAGACTCCATCACACAGCTCTGTCACCTCCAGGTAGACTCCATCACACAGCTCTGTCTCCTCCAGGTAGACTCCATCACACAGCTCTGTCTCCTCCAGGTAGACCCCATCACACAGCTCTCCCACCTCCAGGTAGACTCCATCACACAGCTCTGTCTCCTCCAGGTAGACTCCATTACACATCTCCCACCTCCAGGTAGACTCCATCACACAGCTGTCTCCTCCAGGTAGACTCCATCACACATCTCCCACCTCCAGGTAGACTCCATCACACAGCTCTGTCTCCTCCAGGTAGACTCCATCACACAGCTCTGTCTCCTCCAGGTAGATTCCATCACACAGCTCTGTCTCCTCCAGGTAGACTCCATCACACAGCTCTGTCTCCTCCAGGTAGACTCCATCACACAGCTCTGTCACCTCCAGGTAGACTCCATCACACAGCTCTGTCACCTCCAGGTAGACTCCATCACACAGCTCTGTCACCTCCAGGTAGACTCCATCACACAGCTCTGTCTCCTCCAGGTAGACTCCATCACACAGCTCTGTCTCCTCCAGGTAGACCCCATCACACAGCTCTCCCACCTCCAGGTAGACTCCATCACACAGCTCTGTCTCCTCCAGGTAGACTCCATCACACAGCTCTGTCACCTCCAGGTAGACTCCATCACACAGCTCTGTCACCTCCAGGTAGACTCCATCACACAGCTCTGTCACCTCCAGGTAGACTCCATCACACAGCTCTGTCTCCTCCAGGTAGACTCCATCACACAGCTCTGTCACCTCCAGGTAGACTCCATCACACAGCTCTGTCTCCTCCAGGTAGACTCCATCACACAGCTCTGTCTCACACAGCTCTGTCTCCTCCAGGTAGACTCCATCACACAGCTCTGTCTCCTCCAGGTAGACTCCATCACACAGCTCTGTCACCTCCAGGTAGACTCCATCACACAGCTCTGTCACCTCCAGGTAGACTCCATCACACAGCTCTGTCTCCTCCAGGTAGACTCCATCACACAGCTCTGTCACCTCCAGGTAGACTCCATCACACAGCTCTGTCTCCTCCAGGTAGACTCCATCACACAGCTCTGTCTCACACAGCTCTGTCACCTCCAGGTAGACTCCATCACACAGCTCTGTCACCTCCAGGTAGACTCCATCACACAGCTCTGTCGCTACAATTATGTTGTGTGTTTCCTACTCCTTAAAGGTTTCACATGTGACATTAATTCATTTATTTTTAATGTCACAATGACACAATCCCTTTAATGTTTTGCAAATTCATCCATCCATTCATCTTCATCCGCTCATCCGAAGTCGGGTTGCAGAGAGTTCCAGACTTCTCTTTCCTGGGCCACGTTAGCAGGGGAACCTCCCCTGTTGTTGCTACCTTGTCGTGGTGGTGAGGCTTGTGTGCCTCTGTGACCCTGAGGACTATACCGGTGGGGGTTATGCCCCCGGTAGGTACAACCAAGCCCGGCGGGTTTCAGGTTAGAGGCCAGTCCAAAAGCAGCATTGCCATCAACCATTAGCAGTAGGATGGTTGGAGGAAGATTTGACGGATTTATGCATTTGTCATACATATGAATGGTGTTTTTGATGTTATTCTATGAAGTCACAATATTTAGATGAAATGGTTCATGAAATACTGATCAGTGTGTTTGATATCATTAACAAACAACAATGTAAATATTATACATTTTGGGGAAAAGTAATTTTCGTGATATGCAAATGTGGGCATATTCAATATATATTAAGCTAATTTGCATATTCAAATTAAGTTTCAGAGAAACTTGTAATACAAAAAAGTTTAGTTTTCATGTTAAGATTAATTGTGGAATGTTTCATTGTGATAGGACAAAAGAAAAAAAAAGCCTATTAGGGTGTTTAGTTTTCTCGAGGTATTAGCACACATCTTGAATTGATTAGAATTAAACATATTTCCGCATCTAGGATTTCTTAGGACTTTTAGTATGTTATTCTAGACACCTCATAGAAATGATATCTGTTGAAAAAAAATCTCTTTTAATTAGTCTGACTTTTGGGTCTAAAATGGGCTAGATTGCCTGGCCTATAAACACTGGGGCCCCCCAGGGGTGCGTCCTTTCTCCACTTCTCTACTCACTATACACTCATTTCTGTCAATCTCACTTTAGTACAGTTATGATGTATAAGTTTGCTGATGACACATCCTTATAGTAGGTCTTATTACCAACGAGGTTGAAACCGACTACCGCAGAGCAGTAGAGGAGCTGGTGAGATGGTGTGAGAGTTACAACTTGATTATAAACATCTCTAAAACCAAAGAGATGTACATAGATTTTAGGAAAAATAAATCGAGTCCCCTCCCACCCCTCTTCATCAATGGGGAAGAGGTAGAAAGAGTTTCCTCCTTCCGGTTCCTAGGGACCACCATCCATGAATCCTTATCATGGGATCTTAACACCAGTCTCATAATAAGCAAATCACACCAGCGTCTCTATTTCCTGCGGCAGCTTAAGAAGTTTAAAGTCAGCCAAGCAGCCATGACTCACTTCTATAGGGCCACTATTGAAAGTGTTCTCACCTTCTCCATGCTGGTCTGGTTTGGTCACACAACCTCTCAAGACAAATTAAAGCTGGAAAGAGTAGTACGTCGCGCATCAAAAAAAAAACACCTACACTTTCCTCACTCTATTCCACCAGAATAATTAGGAAGGCAAATAAAATCATTGCAGACAACTCCCATCCTGCACATCACCTCTTCAATCTCCTCCCATCAGGCAGGAGATATAGAAGTATCCAGAGCTCAACATGTCGCTTCAGGGATAGCACTTACCCTGTAGCCATTAGACATCTGAACTCATAGTATACACATATAGCACTTTAAAAAACTGAATGTAATTTCCTATGCTGCTGTTTTTTTGTTTCTGTATTGTACTGTCCTTCTTGTTTGTGTATCTATGGTTGGCTGTATATGTTGAGTATGAACCAAGACAAATTCCTATCAACTTGTTGACATGTCAAATAAATTATTGCATCTTGAATCTTGAATCTTGAACACATTGACAGCATCCAGATGTGATCATGAGTCTCACCCTCTCTGAGTTTCCATGTGAGGTAGACAGTCAGCTGTACCAGCAGGAGGCAGACAGACAGAAACAGCAGCAGGACTAACAGACAGACAGGTAGAGAGCTGTCTGTCTGTCTGTCTGTCTGTCTGTCTGTCTGTCTGACTGTCTATCTGTCTGTAGAGCAGAGCCAGGTCAGCCCAGGGTCCACTCAGCACCTGCATACTGTCCCTGGATGGAAAATAGACATCATATTACAATAATAATAATATCTCAAATGTATATGGCGCTTTGATGCTATTAGTGATACTATAATGATATAATTTTAATTTACACAATTTTGTCCCAAATTGTGGGCGGGGATATAAGATATTCTGTGTATGTGTATCTAGTATATGTAATATTTCTAGTAGGCATACAAGAGGTCCAATGCAAGAGGTCAATGAGACCATGCAGTCTAATGCACATTAAGACGTCTAGACTATACAGTACCTTTGCACTGCGGGAAAAGACAGCTCAAACTCCAGAAGTTGAACTTGACAACCTTGATTTAGCTGGAAACACAATCTTTACAAGCCTTGAGCACTTCCAGAAGTTCTGCCCCTCTCAAAAATGTTAGTTTGTCTGGGGAATTCAGACAAATACGGTAGGCTACCACTACTGACGAGGTGAACTTTGGTTCAACTATAGTCAAACCTTGTGATTACTTGGAGGATTATCAACTAGGCCCAGTACCCCCCACCCTCTCTCTCTCTCTCTCTCTCTGTGTATGAACTTTACCCTTTATTTGTACATTATGTTAGAAAACACACTCAAACACATAAACCACACTGGCTTGTGTAGCTGGAGCTCTTGAAAAGTCATACTGGGCTCCTCCCTTTTCATACCAGACATAATATACTGTATGTAGACACTGCCATGCTTTATGGGCACTGGTACAACCGTAGTCACATATTTCAATATGTCATGAGTTTTGGTGATGCTAGCTTTGACAGGAATGAAATTAAAGCTCTCCGATGGTCTTACCAAAGTCCACTTTGGTGGTTTCTTCATGAAACATTCTAAATCATGGAGAATTACTGTCAACTTAAGCAAGTATGATACAAAATACATTATCTTTTAACTATGCTCTAAAGAAACACTTGTTACAGCTGACCACATGATCGGAATGTTATTCTTATTATGTTGTATTTCATTTTATAGAATAAATTGTAATTATGTATTTCATGTATTTAATCTTGTAGAATGTATTGTAATTATGTATTTATGTATTTTTGTAAGCATTTTTTATGGACCCCAGGAAGATTAGCTGTCAACCTCAATTAAATGATGTCACTCGCAAATAAGTATATGTAAACAATTTTCATAACGCAGCAGCAGAAGGAAACAGCAGTAGAGCTGCCTCATTGTTCATGAGACATGTGTGAAGTAATTGTGTGTGTGTGTGTGTGTGTGTGTGTGTGTGTGTGTGTGTGTGTGTGTGTGTGTGTGTGTGTGTGTGTGTGTGTGTGTGTGTGTGTGTGTGTGTGTGTGTGTGTGAGATGAGATATACTTTATTAATCCCAGAGGGGAAATTGAAGCGTTACAACAGCATGAAGTGCATAAAAGCTAAAAACTACTGGACAGACAGAAGAACACAAAACAGACCCAAATGGACATAAACACACAAGACCAGGACCACCAAGGACCATATGCCATTTACGGGGAGGCAGTTCCTATGCATTTGCATTGAATAGTCTGATAGCAGTTGGCATAAAAGAAAGTCTGTAACGTTCCGTGTGTATCCTCGGGGGGAGTGTGAGCCTAGGCTGAAAGTGCTCTTCCTATCCCGCAGCACACCATGGAAGGGGTGGGAGGGATTGGCCAGCATGGAGTCCACACACACTCACAGTGTGTGTGTGCGTGCGTGCGTGCATGCGGATGAGGCGTATCACTGGGGCTATGTGAACTGGCACAGTTGGGTGATTTCCCCATCAGAGGAGGAGGAGCCAAGCAGTGTTCGAGCACCTTCATACGAGAAACAGACCTTTTTCATGTCTAAATAAGGCCAGTTTGTTGTGTTTCCTCCTCCTGACCTTAGAGTATATATATTTATAGAGAAGGCACCCAGAGGAAATCTTGAGGCGAAATGGACATAGTGGCCGAATGAAGGTATTGCAGCCTGGCCCCAAACACATGAACGCGCTGTCCGTTGACTATCATTGTACACGTTCACGACGGACGACGCTCGTGCGCGTTCAACGGCAGCGCGTTCATGTGTTTGGGGCCACTCACCATTGCAATCCGTCCCAGAATGCACTCTGTTCCTACCAGGAAGGAGGAGTGAATCCGGCTCATGCGCTTTTGAGCAACTTAATGCAAGTGGATGGGAGGAGAACTCGGGTGTCTTCTCTATAGATATATATACTCTATGCTCCTGACACATAGCAGCAGGTTCTCATTGCTACAGAGACGTGCTGTGGCCTGGGTGTCATTCTTACGTCATCTGAGTTCCCCTCTCGCTTAAAAACATGCCACAGCGAGAAGGTTTGAGGATGTGGCGAGCACTTGCTGCACTTCACTCTCATGTCTCACTGTCATCACGCTAAAAAAGAATGTGAACACGTTGGGATCCTTTAATAGCTTTTTAAATCAGCCAAATATGCTACAGTATACTGTCCTGAACTGAATATAACATGGGGAAACAACAATATATGCTGTAAAACATTTCATATTAGATATTTTGTCTAAAAAGAAAACTGAGGACATACTTATGCACATGATGACAGTGTCTGAACCAGAGTCGGCCTCAAATGGAGTTCTTGAAAAATCATATACTGGACACGCATGTCCTCCCAGTTCAGCCTTTTAATACCAGACATAATGTATACATAATAGACACGGCCATGCTTCATTTTATGAGCACTGTTTGAGTTCATTTAGAAAATTGGGGCTGCTGGCTATTTAGAGCAGGGGCTAATGAATTCTGGTTTACATAGAAGTCAGTCTATTGGCTTTGTGGGGAGAAACACCATTCCCCCCCGCCCCTGCTTATTATACACAATCAACCCGCCTAAATATTACAATGTCTCATTTATATCTTTGTGAACCACGTACAGTTGCTCCGTGCCCTGCAAAAACATCTTCCCTTTTCTGTCATTTAACATAAAGTGTTCTTCTGGTGTTCTCAACTCAAAAGTCTTCAGAGCATGATCGGTGCAAACAAAAAAGGACCCAAAAATATCAAATTAAGTCACTCACAAATGCATGTATACCACTTTAAATAACGTAGGCCTACAGAAGTTGAAGGAAGCGAGCTTCCTCAGTGTTTCTGAGACATATCTAAGGGGGTGTGAAATCTGGTTTTAAAACATGGCGAACACATGCACGCCACACTTAGTGTGTGAAGTGTGAACATGCTAGAATCTGTTAGGCTTTTTAACAGGTTAATAAGCCATAAATCACCAGGGCTTTATCTATATCTCTGATAGTAGGCTAATCATCACTTAGTCACTCGCTATACAGTTTTTCACTATACAGTATAGAGCTTTTCTTCAGTAAAAGTCTCCCCGTCCCTCCACCTAAATACATGTTCGGGTGAGTTGCCATTTTTCAACCAATCAGGAGAGCGTAACAGCTTTTGCAGTTCCAATTTTGTCTCATTTATTTGTGTCACCACTTTCACCAATTCTAGTTTAATCAGTAGAATTGTTAAATAAAGAGTTGAATAATGCTCTTGTCAAGTAAAGTTTTATTAAAAGCTTTCATAAAAAACAGGGTTAAAATACAGCTATATAATATTGCACTACTACTTTCTCTACAGCGGCTAGGCCAAAATAGCAGCTCTAGAAGCTCATTACCTTGTGGCGCGTTGTGAACTTGTAGATTTGCTATTTTTGAAGACTATTTTCTCTTCACCTATTATGACTAGAATAATAATAATGAATAATAATGCAAGGTTCATGTGGTTAAAGACTAACAATATGAATATAAGATCAAAAAGACATGATATGAGCGAACAAGCAAAAACAAATGGCATATATATAGCAAAATAGAATGACATCATTTAGCTTCACCATCAGAACTTATTGGGTCAGTTGGATTTTTTTCTTTTAGCAAATAAAATTATATGACCCCAAACATATACTCTTTTCATTTAATGAAGGGGATGCCTGGCTTTTTGGCCAGACTAGTCCGCGGAAGGCAAAAGAAAAAAATGCCACCGGCAGATTTGCGTCTGGCCACTGCAAGGCTAAACAGAAGGAAGGTACAGAGGTCTAAAACCCAGTTCGTCACATGTCCGACACATGCATGCAGTTGCAACTTGCAACCAGTTGCAACAAATTGCAGTGGTCTGACTCTGAATTGACCCGTAGCAGGTAGGCATAATTTTGGTTGTGACTAGTTCAATTGCGAAGTGGACTGGGCTTTGGCCTTTCATGATCAGAGGTCATTCTTGTGACTATCGGGAGCTTGGACAAAACAATCCCATGAGGTCTTTCTGATTGACTTGAATGAGCCCTTGTGGAGCGTTAATGCTCTGAGCCCTGCTGATCACTTTGACTGTTCATCAAATGTGCCTCTGTATGTATGTGGGGCCTTTTTAGTTTCAGCCACTGAAATACAGGGTCAGGCTAATGAACAGTGGGTGTACATTAATATAGTCGCATCGCAATGCGTTGTGACCTTGTAGGGGCAGTACTGGCTCAGGGGTTGGCCGGATGGAAACCGCGAGTGTCCCAGTTCGAACCCTGTGGGCTCCCCCAGAGTTAGTGTCGAAAGTGTCCTTGAGCAAGACTCTGAACCCCTAATTGCTCCCGATGTGCTGGTTGGTGCCTTGCATGGCATCGGTATGAATGGGTGAATGTAATGCACAATCTCTGTAAAGCGCCTTGGATAAAGGCGCTATCCATCCATCCATCCATCTTCAACCGCTTATCCGTAGTCGGGTCGCGGGGGCAACAGCTCCACCAGAGTGCTCCAGACTTCCCTCTCCAGAGCAACATTATTGACTTCCTCCTGGGGGATTCCGAGACGTTCCAAGGCCAGTGAGTCGATGTATTTCCTGCAACTGCGCCTTGGTCTGCCCGGGGGTCTCCTCCCAGTGGGACGTGCGTCGAGGACCTCCCTAGGGAGGTGCCCGAGAGGCATCCTAACCAGATGCCCGAACCACCTCAGCTGACTCCTTTCCAGGCGAAGGAGTAGCAGTTCTACTCCGAGTCTCTCTCGTGTGACTGAACTTCTCACCCTATCTCTAAGGGAGATGCCAGCCACCCGTCGAAGAAAACTAATTTTGGCCGCTTGCATTCGCAACCTTATTCTTATAAAGGTGAAAGGATAAAGGCGCTATATAAATAAAAATTTACCATTTGTAGATAATCTATTTTAACATGTTTTAAAAATGATAATAAAAAATAAAAAAACGTTTTGGACATTTTACAACCCAACATCCTGCATGAACCTGCCCTCAGGGCTCTATTCTTGGTCCTCCTACATTTTCTTTCTACATCAAATCGCTTCATCGAAAATAGAACTACTCTGACTGGGGTCGCCCAGGGCTCTAACATTTTCAGGTCAAGGACCCCCAAATGTATGTAACCGCAGACCCCCCATCTAAAGGTCTTTATGTCAGAGACCCCCATAAGAGACTTTTTCTTAAGTCTAAATTATAAATGTGTAGATTTTTCTAAAATGTACAAAGAAATTGCCAAACTACAATTCTATTTAATTATTTTTTTTAACTGGCGACCCACTGGAACCGCACCAATGACTCCTAGGGCCCCCCGCACCACACTATGAGAACTTCTTCCCTGTGAAAATAGCTGATCTACAAGTGCACAATGCATCGTGTTGTGACACGCTGCAGGCTTGTAGATCTGCTATTTTCATAAGGTGTGAAAGCCAAATTATTAACATGATAAAGCATCATAGTTGGTCGTTTGTGTACTACTAATTACTGCTGTAGCAGCAGAACACTGAACTGCAGTTTCCCCAGATAGCAAAATATGGGTGAATCAACGTTGAAATGTGGTTAGGCAGAAATATTGAATCCACATTGAAACCCGACGTTGAAATTATATAAAAAGTGCAAAGAGAGTTACATGTTGAATCAACATTAGGTTTTCAACCATAACTGACAATCAATGTTGATTCAACCATCATCTAAATGGTAATCTACATGCACATTTGGGTTGATTTTATATTGAATCAATGTTAGGAATCAACATTGATTCAACCATAATCTAAATGGTAATCTACATGCACATTTGGGTTGATTTTATATTGAATCAATGTTAGGAATCAACATTGATTCAACCATAATCTACATGTAGATTTGGGTTGATATTATATTGAATCAACGTTAATGAATCAATATTGATTCATGTACATTTTACATTAAAAAATATTAATTTTCTAGGCATTAGAAAAGTCCATTAGAAAAGGTTAGTTTTTCACCAATAACTTTCTGCTGATATAGGTCTACACATCATAACATTACAACAATATTACCAACATTGTTGGCAGACAATAGGTAGGTTGTTTGTGTGAAAACAAACTTAGAGATGAGAACATGGTATTAATATTACGTCAATTACATTTTATTAAAGAAAACAGTCACAGGTCAAAATAGACAGCCAGCAATGTGTCCCTGGGAAACATTCTAAATTAGGTGCAGGTGATAGTGACAAATATTGTTTGTGATAAAGGTCGATGGGCAATAGCACACCTCTCAAAGCCATGGTGACACTGTCAAACCTTCCACATTTAAAGATTGTACAGAATCTATAGATCGTTCAATTTATTTTAAGAGGGTGGGGGTCTTATCACACTACCACCGTTATAAATTCCACAGACATGTTTGACAAATGTTTTTTTTAAACAATAAAATAAAAATAAATAATAAGTTAACTGCAATAAACCAAGGTTGATATAGGGCATAAAGATCTTCCTTCATGAAGGACTTTGCAAATCAGGGTCCACAGGCTAACAACTGTCCATTTGGTCGTCATATAACAGCGACACAAAACTGTAAACATATTTGACTGACAAAACAACAGTCTATTGGCATGGAAGAACAGTGTCCATGAAGGTAAGCCTTGTACCGGTGTTCACTCTCCATTCCTACATGCTGCCACTCCTACATTGACTTCTAATTGTCGGAATGGTGGTATGCTCCATATTTGTAAACATCCCACCATTCCGACAGAAAAAAGTCCCACCATTCCGACAGGGACCCGCGGCAGACAAAGTCCCACCATTCCGACAGATCACTTTCACAACTATTTATTTATTTATTATTATTTATATTTATATTTATATTTATGTATTTATTTATATTTATCATTATTATTATCATTATTATTATTATTATTTATTTATATTAATATAAATAGTATTATTTATATTTATTTATTTATTATTATTTATATTAATATAAATATTATTTACATGTATTTATTATTTTATTTATTTATTATTATTTATATTAATATAAATATTGTTTTTTATATTTTTTATTTATTTTGTTTATTCTTTTTTATTTTTTTATCAATGGTTTATTGATTATAGTACAAATGGTTCATCCTGCTTGAATATTATCGAATGTAATAGCATGAATTACTCAATTGAATTATTAATTTAACTCTGAATTATATTTGATTATTTCTGAAGATGATAGGCCTATACAGTATGTCCCAGAAAGAAAGTCACATGCCAGCAGAAAGAAAGTCACATGCCAGCAGAAATATGCCTTCAACTGAGTTTTATTATAACAAAACGGGACCTAGTTACTAGTTCCATCCATGCCACGTTTGGCAGAACATGTGCTTTATGTACAACATATATAAATAACATATATTAACACTAGAAACAAAATTTCAAGAAATTTTACTGGGTGCCTGAAGCTCGCCAAGTCTGTGCAGCATTTGAGCCACGGACCACCATTTGATGACATTTAGCCTCTCAGAAGGGTCCATTTGGTTACATGTGAGCCAGGTCTCCCCATTGACTTTCAATGAGGTATTTTGTCTTAGTTCATTGCGCATTACGTTGCCACCAACATTCTAATGCTAACATGCTAACATGCTAATACTAACATGCTAGCATGCTAACATTTTAATGCTAACATGCTAATGCTAACATGATATCATGCTAAAATGCTAACATGTTGCTAACATGCTAATGCTAACATGCTAACATGCTAATGCTATCATGCTAACATGCTAATGTTAACATGCTAATGCTATCATGCTAACATGCTAATGCTATCATGCTAACATTCTAATGCTAACATGCTATATCATGCTAATGCTATCATCCTAACATGCTAACATGCTAATGCTAACATGCTAACATGCTAATGCTAGCATGCTAATGCTATCATGCTATCATGCTAACATGCTAATGCTAACATGCTAATGCTAACATGCTAACATGTTAACATGCTAATGCTAACATGCTAATGCTATCATGCTAACATGTTAACATGCTAATGCTAACATTCTAATGTTAACATGCTAATGCTATCATGCTAATGCTATCATGCTAACATGTTAACATGCTAATGCTAACATGCTAATGCTAGCATGCTAATGTTATCATGCTAACATGCTAACATGCTAATTCTAACATGCTAACATGCTAATGCTAACATGCTAATGCTAACATGCTAACATGCTAATGCTATCATGCTAACATGCTAATGCTATCATGCTAACATTCTAATGCTAACATGCTAATGCTATCATGCTAATGCTATCATGCTATCATGCTAATGCTAACATGCTAATGCGATCATGCTAACATGCTAATGCTAACATGCTAATGCTAACATGCTAAAATGCTAATGCTGTCATGCTAACATGCTAACATGATAATGTTAACATGCTAATGCTATCATGCTAACATGCTAATGCTAACATGCTAACATGCTAATGCTATCATGCTAACATGCTAATGCTAACATGCTAATGCTATCATGCTAACATGCTAATGCTATCATGCTAACATTCTAATGCTAACATGCTAACATGCTAATGCTATCATGCTAATGCTATCATGCCTTCATGCTAACATGCTAATGCTAACATGCTAACATGCTAATGCTAGCATGTTAATGCTATCATGCTAACATGCTAATGCTAACATGCTAACATGCTAACATGCTAACATGCTAATGCTATCATGCTAATGCTATCATGCTAACATGCTAACATGCTAATGCTAACATGCTAATGCTATCATGCTAACATGCTAATGCTAATATGCTAATGCTAATATGCTAACATGCTAACATGCTAATGCTAACATGCTAATGCTAACCTGCTAATGCTAACATGCTAATGCTAACATGCTAATAGTAACATGCTAATGCTAACATGCTAACATGCTAAAATGCTAATGCTAACATGCTAATGCTATCATGCTAACATGCTAATGCTAAGATGTCTGAGCTGTAAGGGTCCATTTGGTTTCGTTCAGGGGGGCGGCCCGGTTCCGGCGAGCCGCCCTGCTTCTGAAACGGTCGAGAAATGACAGAGTTACGTGTTTCCCCGATTTTCTCCATTGACTTTCAATGTGTGTGTGTGCGTGCACATGTGTGCATGTGCGTGCATGTGCGTTCGTGTGTGCGCGTGTTTGAGAGGTGGTCAACTTGACCTTGAATCATTAACAAAGTATCAATTTCACCTGGGCTAGGGCTAGTCTATGCGAATGCAAACACTATTGAAAGTTAAAACCACACTGACTCAGTGAGAGAACGTATGTCCGAACAAATTGCTCTATCGCAAAAAGTAAACGTCAAATGCGATTTTTGTTTTCGCCGTGAGTGACCCGAGACATTGAGGTACGCCGTGTGCGATCGTGGTATTGGTACGATAAAAAACGTGGTTATGAGAGCGAGTTAAGAAATTGTGTTTGTGATGAAAAAATTGCTGACTCATTCATGCATTTAACATGAAGTTCTATGACACATTATGATGGTACACCTGTCGCTTTCAGGGCTGTAGTTCACGTACCGTATGAATCTGGGCTGTGGTTGTGACATTGGGTGAAAGAGGACGAGTGTGGCTACAAAATTACCAAAACCCATGCGTGTAAAGTTAATATTTTGGCCGTGAGGACGATTTGTTCGGAGAATTTCGCTACAGTTTTCACATTGGCTTCTCCCTCTGACCCGCTCTCTCTCTGGCCGTGCGACACTGAGAGTCGAGATTTTTGCTCAGACCACACACACTTTGAACTGAGATAGCGGGCAAACCGTGCAACGCATTCGAATTCCGTCTGAACCACAACAAAGTCGATGGCCTCGTGTGCTGTTTGAGGTTTAAATCGTGTTTCTACGTAACATTATGCCAGAGCAATGTGGCTCCAAAGTAACGTGTCGTTTTCTGTTTTTACCCGCGTTTCCCCATTGACTTTGCATGGGGCATTTTTCGCGTCGTTTATTGTGAATTACGTCGGCACGGTAACCCGAAACGGAAAGAAAAGCACAAGCACACCATTCCCGGCCGAGCCGCACGTTTCGATGTATATATTGTGGGGCTTTGGTAAACCGTGCGGCCGGCCGTAGACGTCAAAGTTTCGTGTCTTGATGATTACGATTAAGTATGTGTTGCGGATTTCAACCTGTGTTTCTGCCATTGCATGGCAGGCACCCAGAACTAGAAACAAAATTTCAAGAAATTTTACTGGGTGCCTGAAGCTCGCCAAGACTGTGCAGCATTTGAGCCACGGACCACCATTTGATGACATTTAGCCTCTCAGAAGGGTCCATATGGTTACATGTGAGCCAGGCCTCCCCATTGACTTTCAATTTATTTATTGCGCATTACGTTGCCACCAACATTCTAATGCTAACATGCTAACATGCTAATGATAACATGCTAATGCTATCATGCTAATGCTATCATGCTAACATGCTAATGCTATCATGCTAATGCTAACATGCTATCATGCTAACATGCTAATGCTAACATGCTAACATGCTAATGCTAACATGATATCATGCTAACGCTAACATGCTAATGCTATCATGCTAACATGCTAATGTTAACATGCTAATGCTAACATGCTAATGCTATCATGCTAACATGCTAATGCTATCATGCTAACATGCTAATGCTAACATGCTAATGCTATCATGCTAACATGCTAATGCTAACATGCTAATGCTAACATGATATCATGCTAACGCTAACATGCTAATGCTATCATGCTAACATGCTAATGCTAACATGCTAATGATATCATGCTAACATGCTAATGCTAACATGCTAATGCTATCATGCTAACATGCTAATGCTAACATGCTAACATGCTAATGCTAACATGTTAACATGCTAACATGCTAATGCTAATATGCTAACATGCTAATGCTAAGATGTCTGAGCTGTAAGGAAAAAATAATCAATAATTAGCAGACTTGGCAACCTGACTGTAGAAAGTAACAGTACAGTAAAGAACCTGGGGGTTATTATTGATTCTGAATTGAATTTTAATTCACACATTAATCATGTTACCAAGATTGCCTTTTTTCACCTTAGAAATATTGCACGAATCAGAGCCTATCTGTCCTTGGATGATGCAAAAACACTAATCCATGCCTTTGTTTTTTCTCGGCTTGACTATTGCAATGCACTTTTTTCAGGACTCCCTAAGAAATCGACTGACAGATTACAACTTGTCCAAAATGCAGCAGCTAGAGTCTTAACTAGAACTAAGATGAGAGAACATATTACTCCAGTTTTGGCAGCACTGCACTGGCTTCCGGTTGTTTTTAGGATTTACTTTAAAATTCTGTTACTTGTCTATAAAGCTCTCAATGGTCTCGCACCTCCGTACCTCCGTGACTGCCTACCTAGATATGTCCCTAGCCGCCCCCTCAGGTCCTCCAATGCTGGCCTACTTGAAGTGCCTAAAAAAAAGTGCACAAAAAAGTATGGTGAGGCAGCTTTTTGCTTCTATGGCCCAACAGCCTGGAATAAACTTCCATTCGAGCTCAGACACGCACCCTCTGTAGACATTTTTAAATCTCAACTCAAGACTCACCTCTTCACCCTTGCTTTTAGTTGAGTTTTATTTTTATTTTTTTATGTGTTTTTATTTATTTTATGTTCTTATATTCAGTTTTGTTCTCTGCTATTGTTTTATCATTTTAACTACTTGTGTTTTATTGTATTTTATTTTTGTCCTGCCCTGTGAAGCACTCTGAGCTGCATTTATGTATGAAAAGTGCTATACAAATAAAGTTTATTATTATTATTATTATTATTAAGGGTCCATTTGGTTTCGTTCAGGGGGGCGGCCCGGTTCCGGCGAGCCGCCTTGCTTCTGAAACGGTCGAGAAATGACAGAGTTACGTGTTTCCCCGATTTTCTCCATTGACTTTCAATGTGTGTGTGTGCGTGCACATGTGTGCATGTGCGTGCATGTGCGTTCGTGTGTGCGCGTGTTTGAGAGGTGGTCAACTTGACCTTGAATCATTAACAAAGTATCAATTTCACCTGGGCTAGGGCTAGTCTATGCGAATGCAAACACTATTGAAAGTTAAAACCACACTGACTCAGTGAGAGAACGTATGTCCGAACAAATTGCTCTATCGCAAAAAGTAAACGTCAAATGCGATTTTTGTTTTCGCCGTGAGTGACCCGAGACATTGAGGTACGCTGTGTGCGATCGTGGTATTGGTACGATAAATTACGTGGTTATGAGAGCGAGTTAAGAAATTCTGTTTGTGATGAAAAAATTGCTGACTCATTCATGCATTTAACATGGAGTTGTATGACACATTATGATGGTACACCTGTCGCTTTCAGGGCTGTAGTTCACGTTCCGTATGAATCTGGGCTGTGGTTGTGACATTGGGTGAAAGAGGACGAGTGTGGCTACAAAATTACCGAAACCCATGCGTGTAAAGTTAATATTTTGGCCGTGATGACGATTTGTTCGGAGAATTTCGCTACAGTCTTCACAATGTCTTGTCCCTCTGACCCGCTCTCTCTCTGGCCGTGCGACACTCTAAATCGAGATTTTTGCTCAGACCACACACACTTTGAAGTGCGGTAGCGGGCAAACCGTGCAACGTATTCGAATTCCGTCTGAACCACAACAAAGTCGATGGCCTCGTGTGCTGTTTGAGGTTTAAATCGTGTTTCTACGTAACATTATGCCAGAGCAATGTGGCTCCAAACTAACGTGTCGTTTTCTGTTTTTACCCGCGTTTCCCCATTGACTTTGCATGGGGCATTTTTCGCGTCGTTTATTGCGAATTACGTCGGCACGGTAACCCGAAACGGAAAGAAAAGCACAAGCACACCATTCCCGGCCGAGCCGCACGTTTCGATGTATATATTGTGGGGCTTTGGTAAACCGTGCGGCCGGCCATAGACGTCGAAGTTTCGTGTCTGACTAATAATTATTAAGTATTGGTTGCGGATTTCAACCTGTGTTTCTGCCATTGCATGGCAGGCACCCAGAATTAAGTATTGGTTGCGGATTTCAACCTGTGTTTCTGCCATTGCATGTCAGGCACCCAGAATTATTACGATTAAGTATGTGTTGCGGATTTCAACCTGTGTTTCTGCCATTGCATGGCAGGCACCCAGAACTAGAAACAAAATTTCAAGAAATTTTACTGGGTGCCTGAAGCTCGCCAAGACTGTGCAGCATTTGAGCCACGGACCACCATTTGATGACATTTAGCCTCTCAGAAGGGTCCATATGGTTACATGTGAGCCAGGCCTCCCCATTGACTTTCAATTTATTTATTGCGCATTACGTTGCCACCAACATTCTAATGCTAACATGCTAACATGCTAATGATAACATGCTAATGCTATCATGCTAATGCTATCATGCTAACATGCTAATGCTATCATGCTAATGCTAACATGCTATCATGCTAACATGCTAATGCTAACATGCTAACATGCTAATGCTAACATGATATCATGCTAACGCTAACATGCTAATGCTATCATGCTAACATGCTAATGTTAACATGCTAATGCTAACATGCTAATGCTATCATGCTAACATGCTAATGCTATCATGCTAACATGCTAATGCTAACATGCTAATGCTATCATGCTAACATGCTAATGCTAACATGCTAATGCTAACATGATATCATGCTAACGCTAACATGCTAATGCTATCATGCTAACATGCTAATGCTAACATGCTAATGATATCATGCTAACATGCTAATGCTAACATGCTAATGCTATCATGCTAACATGCTAATGCTAACATGCTAACATGCTAATGCTAACATGTTAACATGCTAACATGCTAATGCTAATATGCTAACATGCTAATGCTAAGATGTCTGAGCTGTAAGGAAAAAATAATCAATAATTAGCAGACTTGGCAACCTGACTGTAGAAAGTAACAGTACAGTAAAGAACCTGGGGGTTATTATTGATTCTGAATTGAATTTTAATTCACACATTAATCATGTTACCAAGATTGCCTTTTTTCACCTTAGAAATATTGCACGAATCAGAGCCTATCTGTCCTTGGATGATGCAAAAACACTAATCCATGCCTTTGTTTTTTCTCGGCTTGACTATTGCAATGCACTTTTTTCAGGACTCCCTAAGAAATCGACTGACAGATTACAACTTGTCCAAAATGCAGCAGCTAGAGTCTTAACTAGAACTAAGATGAGAGAACATATTACTCCAGTTTTGGCAGCACTGCACTGGCTTCCGGTTGTTTTTAGGATTGACTTTAAAATTCTGTTACTTGTCTATAAAGCTCTCAATGGTCTCGCACCTCCGTACCTCCGTGACTGCCTACCTAGATATGTCCCTAGCCGCCCCCTCAGGTCCTCCAATGCTGGCCTACTTGAAGTGCCTAAAAAAAAGTGCACAAAAAAGTATGGTGAGGCAGCTTTTTGCTTCTATGGCCCAACAGCCTGGAATAAACTTCCATTCGAGCTCAGACACGCACCCTCTGTAGACATTTTTAAATCTCAACTCAAGACTCACCTCTTCACCCTTGCTTTTAGTTGAGTTTTATTTTTATTTTTTTATGTGTTTTTATTTATTTTATGTTCTTATATTCAGTTTTGTTCTCTGCTATTGTTTTATCATTTTAACTACTTGTGTTTTATTGTATTTTATTTTTGTCCTGCCCTGTGAAGCACTCTGAGCTGCATTTATGTATGAAAAGTGCTATACAAATAAAGTTTATTATTATTATTATTATTATTAAGGGTCCATTTGGTTTCGTTCAGGGGGGCGGCCCGGTTCCGGCGAGCCGCCTTGCTTCTGAAACGGTCGAGAAATGACAGAGTTACGTGTTTCCCCGATTTTCTCCATTGACTTTCAATGTGTGTGTGTGCGTGCACATGTGTGCATGTGCGTGCATGTGCGTTCGTGTGTGCGCGTGTTTGAGAGGTGGTCAACTTGACCTTGAATCATTAACAAAGTATCAATTTCACCTGGGCTAGGGCTAGTCTATGCGAATGCAAACACTATTGAAAGTTAAAACCACACTGACTCAGTGAGAGAACGTATGTCCGAACAAATTGCTCTATCGCAAAAAGTAAACGTCAAATGCGATTTTTGTTTTCGCCGTGAGTGACCCGAGACATTGAGGTACGCTGTGTGCGATCGTGGTATTGGTACGATAAATTACGTGGTTATGAGAGCGAGTTAAGAAATTCTGTTTGTGATGAAAAAATTGCTGACTCATTCATGCATTTAACATGGAGTTGTATGACACATTATGATGGTACACCTGTCGCTTTCAGGGCTGTAGTTCACGTTCCGTATGAATCTGGGCTGTGGTTGTGACATTGGGTGAAAGAGGACGAGTGTGGCTACAAAATTACCGAAACCCATGCGTGTAAAGTTAATATTTTGGCCGTGATGACGATTTGTTCGGAGAATTTCGCTACAGTCTTCACAATGTCTTGTCCCTCTGACCCGCTCTCTCTCTGGCCGTGCGACACTCTAAATCGAGATTTTTGCTCAGACCACACACACTTTGAAGTGCGGTAGCGGGCAAACCGTGCAACGTATTCGAATTCCGTCTGAACCACAACAAAGTCGATGGCCTCGTGTGCTGTTTGAGGTTTAAATCGTGTTTCTACGTAACATTATGCCAGAGCAATGTGGCTCCAAACTAACGTGTCGTTTTCTGTTTTTACCCGCGTTTCCCCATTGACTTTGCATGGGGCATTTTTCGCGTCGTTTATTGCGAATTACGTCGGCACGGTAACCCGAAACGGAAAGAAAAGCACAAGCACACCATTCCCGGCCGAGCCGCACGTTTCGATGTATATATTGTGGGGCTTTGGTAAACCGTGCGGCCGGCCATAGACGTCGAAGTTTCGTGTCTGACTAATAATTATTAAGTATTGGTTGCGGATTTCAACCTGTGTTTCTGCCATTGCATGGCAGGCACCCAGAATTAAGTATTGGTTGCGGATTTCAACCTGTGTTTCTGCCATTGCATGTCAGGCACCCAGAATTATTACGATTAAGTATGTGTTGCGGATTTCAACCTGTGTTTCTGCCATTGCATGGCAGGCACCCAGAATAAAAAGGACAATTGGTGAGCTTTAGAGGTGCATGGATACACATTGTATTGCCTAGATGGAGCCAGGCTAGGCATTTGCTCCTCTTTCCAGTTCAGTCTAACTGGATGCTGACTGTAGCTTTTGTTACTGTAGGCCTGCAGAGTGATTACAAAAAACACACACACACGTGAAGTGAGGGGCACTCTTATCATTCCGGCCAACACTCAAATTTGTCCATTAACTGTCGGTGGGAATGCAATGTTTGTGTGGGACAGTTTGTGCACACACCAAAAGCTGGTCATGGGAGGGGCCCCTCAAAAAACAGGAGGGTGGGGGGGCAGGATAATAAGAAATTGTATGGGATATACACTCTTATCTTCCTCACTCTTATTTTTGTGTCTTTCAGCTGCTGCTCGGCAGTTTGACCCCAAGCTGACCAACCAGGACTACAGCGAAACTGTCAAGAAGTGGCTTCGTTATGCGCCAGACAGGGAGGGCGGCATCCCAAGGAACCCAAGTGACCCAAACCAAGCGACTCAAAGTCAAGCGAACAAGAGTCGCACTTAGGGTACCCCACACACGGTTTCCCATACGGTACAAGGGGGTGCATCCCTCCATTCCTACATGCTGCCATTCCGACATCCCCCCATTCCGACATGCCCCCATTCCGACATGTTGCCATTCCGACATCCCCCCATTCCGACACATTTTAGTCCCACCATTCCGACAGTCCACAAATCTTAAATGTATTTTCAAGGCAATTTTTTAAGGGGTGTGTAGCAACTTATAATGTAATAATCAGCTCATAATTTAATTAAAAGACGAGCACATAACTTAATAGATTTTTCTATAATGTAATAATGTGTTACATTAAGAACCTCCACATAGGCGACTCATACTGTAATAAAACTTCATAATGCAATAATGTCTTTATAATATATGAGCTGATTATGAGTTTTTATTACATTTTAGCCATGATACTGACATGACACTGACCATGACACTGACATGATACTGACCATGATACTGACCATGATACTGACATGATACTGACCATGACACTGACCATGATACTGACATGATACTGACATGATACTGACCATGATACTGACCATGACACTGACATGACACCGACCATGACACTGACATGACACCGACCATGACACTGACCATGACACTGACATGATACTGACCATGACACTGACATGATACTGACATGACACTGACCATGATACTGGCATGACACTGACCATGACACTGACATGACACTGACCATGACACTGACCATGATACTGACATGATACTGACATGATACTGACATGATACTGACCATGATACTGACATGATACTGACCATGACACTGACATGACACTGACCATGACACCGACCATGACACTGACATGATACTGACCATGACACTGACATGATACTGACCATGATACTGACATGATACTGACATGATACTGACCATGACACTGACCATGATACTGACATGATACTGACCATGACACTGACATGATACTGACATGATACTGACCATGACACTGACCATGATACTGACATGATACTGACCATGACACTGACATGATACTGACATGACACTGACCATGACACTGACATGATACATGATACACTACTTTAGTGATGTAAAGGCAAAACATACAAAAAATGTCTCAGTAAGGTTACATGGTGTGGGACTGTGGGTTATCATGAGAGTGGTTACTTGTGGTAGAAAGAATATGTGCTCTCTACTACAACTTCACAGCTTCTGACAAGCTCAATCAGGAGGGCAGGAGGGTAACTTAGACATCAAAGAAAAAGAGCACCAATCACAAACATTAAATCAAGGACTGACCAATCTAAGCAAGGCAGTAAAAAGAGTACTCAGCTGCACTAATTATGAGATGAAACACTGTTGCATAGAATAGGCAATCAACATGAGATCAAACACTGTTGCATAGAATAGGCAATCAATATCAAACACTGCACAATCAAGAAATTAAGGTAATCATGACATGACCTCATTAAGTGGCTCTTACAACCTGTGTAGGCTAGTATAAAGGGCAGCACCTCTTAGCAACCTGTAAGTCTTTCCAAACCATTTTGGATCAGAGGAGGAACAGTTGAACAGGAACAGAGAGGAGGATGGCATATATGCAGATAGCCAACAGCCGGGGGGGCAGAGCCCTAGTACTTGACAATTATCGTTTTTTGCGCAATAGGTAAAATATACTGGCGTTGTGCAACAGCAGGATGTAGGACAAGGGTCACTACTAATGCCTTTGATGTGGAGTCCGATGATCCTGACATCGCAATTATAAATTGGCCTGGCCAGCATGGTCATCTAGAGGTGACGGATTTGGTGGCCACCACTGCTCTGATAGAGCAAATGCTTCGGCAGGTGGCCGCCGATCCGTCCCTCCCTTCAAGAAGGGTCTATAACATGGTAAGACATTTTTCTGTAGCACAATGCTTGTCATACTTCTCCAGGTCCATAATATTTCAGATTTTTATTGAAGGGACAGCCCCTTGAGATGCAGCATCTCATTTTCAAGAGGGACCCATAAAAAACAAAATACAGAAAAGCATACTGTACACAAATACACAGAATATGCAGTATACAGATACAAACAGATATACAAATACATACATATATACACAAATAGCTTGCTCGCCATCTTCCACCTACACCACCAACCACCACATAATACACAGTGTAGATAGGGTCACAGTGCAGATATCTCAGGGTCATAAATGGTTACAGTCAGGTTAGAAGCATAGACAAGTTGAGTCTAAATGTGAATGTAAGGAGGTCCTGAAGCAACTATATGACGAGATGGATCTAAGATATAGAGGGAGGTTGTTCCAATCGAATGGGGCTTTGTAGGAGAAAGACCTACGCCCAACCACTTTGTAGATTTTGGGGATTTTAAAGTAAGGGTATTGTAGATGTCTTAGTGGATAGGATGAGGTAGACTGAGTCAGGTACTGTTTTAAGTAAGCAGGGCACCTAAAATAAATGCATTTATAAGTGAAGAGATACCAGTGTAGTTGCCGTCTTGATTTAGGCTGAAGCCAATTGAGTGATTTGTACATGAGACAGTGGTGGGTATCATATGGCCATCTCAATACAAACCTGCACAGGGAGTTGTATAAAACATTTAAAGGTTTAAGATGAGAGTCAGTCGTGTTCAGATACACAACATCTGCGTAGTCAATAATGGGAAGTATCACTTGAGCAATAATTCTTTTCCTAACATCAAAGGAGAAGCAATTAATAGAACGGTAAAGTGAGCTTAGGCAACCATAGGTTTTTTTAGTAACGTAGTCTATGTGTGGTTTAAAGGTAAGCTCTGGGTCGAGCCACACTCCAAGATATTTAAAGGAGTCAACTTTCTCAAGTTGAGAGCCATTTGAAAAACTAATGCCTATTCCAAGTGTGCTTGCTTGACTGTGTCGTGTGCCAAACACCATGCTGCAGGACTTTCTCATATTCAACAGTAATTTATTATTGTGGAGCCAGTTCTGAACAAGGTTGAAATCGGATTGTAAGGATGATTGAATATGGGTTATGTCAGAGCCAGAATAATATATAACAGTGTCATCAGCATAGAGCTGAACTTGACTGTGTGAGCAAATGTCAGGTAAATCATTAATAAAAATAGAAAAAAGGAGTGGACCCAAGGTGGAACCTTGTGGGACACCTTTACCAATAATAGAATAATCGGATTGGGTACCTTGTGAAACAACATACTGGCGCCTATTATGGAGATAAGCATTAAACCAGAGAATGGCATTTCGCTGTAAGCCAATGGCATGGAGCTTGTCAAGAAGTAAATAATGGTCAACCACATCAAAGGCTTTGGATAAATCTATAAATATTGCTCCAGTAAGGAGGCCTTTACTGGAGGATAGGAGTACGTCATTGGTGAACTTAAGCAAGGCTGTAGTGGTGGAGAAATGTGGTCTGAAACCTGATTGGACTGGGGACAGGATGTTGTGGAGACTCAGATAATGTGAGAGCTGATTATAGATTAGTTTTTCAAATATTTTTGCAGTGGTACAGATAATGGAAATGGGACGATAGTTATTGGGATCAGATGTGTCCCCACTCTTAAAGATGGGGGTTACTTTCGCACATTTCCATATTGATGGAAATGAGGAGGTTGACAGAGAGAGGTTAAATAAATCGGCAAGGGGATACATGAGAATGTGAGCAGCAAGTTTGATGAATTTGGATTCAAGGCCATCCGGACCAGCCCCACAGCTTTCCTTCAGTTCACAGATGACGCGATGTACATCTACAGGTGTGATTTTTTTAAATGAAAAGGATCCATTGTGTGTATTAATTGTAGGAGGGCCGGCTGTGATATAAGAGTTTGCATCTGGGGTGTTGGCACAGATAGAGGAAAAGTGATTGTTAAGGGCTTGGGAAATATGCAGTGGGTCAGATATTATATCATTATTAATTTTGAGGTGTTTTATGGAGCTTTTATTGTTTTTGTTAAGAAAGTGATTCAATTTATTCCAAAACTGTTTGGGGTTATGGAAGTCATGTCTGAAGCTATTTTATAGTGATCTGATTGTGCATTCCTTGTTTGAGTTTTGCATTGGTTTCTGAGAAGTCTGTAATTTTCCCAGTCAACAGGATTATTGGATGTGCGGTGTTTGAGCCAGGCTTTGTCCCGTTGTTTGAATAGGTTAAGTAGTTGTGGGTTGATCCAGGGTAGACGTCTACCTTTTACTCTGAGTGTTTTGAAGGGTGCATGTCTGTCAATTATACTGGTAACTTCGGAATGGAAGAAGTTCCATGCATCCTCAGCAGAGGGAATTATTTGAAACCTATCCCAGTTGATGGCAATTAGATCGTTGTTAAAGCTGTCTATATTGAGATTTCTGGCTTGTCTTACTGAAATATATTTAGGGGGAGACTTTGGGATTTTTATTTTCCATATACAATAAACGATGGAATGGTCACTTAGAGCATCAGACATGACTCCTGAATTTAGAATCCTGTCGGGATTACTGACAAGAATCCAGTCCAGCAAAGATGAAGACCCACGATAATCGACCCTTGTGGGTTCTGAAATTAGCTGAGTAAGATTTAAACTAGAAAATATATTTTTGTCATTGGAGGAGGCGCGGCTACTCCAGTTCTTATTAAAATCGCCAAGAAGTATCAGTTCCTTTTGTCTCCCCAAGGAGTTGATGGTTGACAGAATACAGTTAGTTGAGTCAGCTGGGGCAGAAGGGGGTAGATGTTTCCGATGATTAAATGTTTATTGTCGTGAAATATGAGATTAATAAAAAGGCATTCAAAGTGAACAGGATCTACAGTAGGGGTGAGACGCTCAGAGGTTAAATTAGAGGAGACATATGTGGCTACCCCACCAGCTCTAGTAGCCCTATCCGCTCGATATAAGACAAAGTTTTCTATTTTTATTTCATCATCGGTGATTCCACTATGTAGCCATGTTTCAGAAATAGTGATAATATTAGGGTTGTAGAGATCGACCCAGGCTCTAAGCAGAGTAATTTTTGGTGCGAGGCTTCTTATATTGAGGTGAATGACCTTTAACCCTTTTGCGGAATCAATAGTACCTTAAACAGAAATAAAGATACATCAGTGGAGCAGTGAGAGGAGGTTCCGGTAGAAAGTGGGAGCAGCAAGCAGGACATACATAACAATTAACAGATAACAAAGAGAGAGACTCAGACGAACAAGACAAAAACACAGACAGATGAAGAGCATATATAACATTAAACACATAAACAGAAAGAAAAGACAGAGAACAAAAATAGCCCACTGCCATCCGAGTAGACCCTAAGCCCATAGGCCCAAGGATCTGGGTAAGTAACCAAGGGTTAGCCAACAATTCCCCCGCCCAAAGATGAGGAGAGAGAGAGAGAGAGAGAGAGAGAGAGAGAGAGAGAGAGAGAGAGAGAGAGAGAGAGAGAGAACACCACTCATTGGATATTGTCTGAGAGAAGACAGATAGAGGCAAAATAGTAACAGGAGGACAGTAATAATGAAAATAATAAGAGAAAATACAGTTAAATATAAGAATGATTAAAGAAAAAGGAGATAAAATAAAATAAATAATAGTAGTACTAGATGTGTGTATACACACGCACGCACGCACGCACGCACGCACACACACACATAAAGTACATACATACACAAAGTACATTCCTATAGACAAGGATGAAGGCAAGTGAGACCCAACTGAGTCAGGAGTACTTATCTACAGCCATCTGCAGTGTTACGTTGGTTGATTTGGAGTCAGTCACTGGTAGTCATGGTAACGTTGTCACACCGCTGACATCATCACAGAGCGACAGTGTTTACAGCAGCAGGCGAGCATGCTGCAAACACGCTCATGACGTCACGATCAGCAGGTTGTGATTGTTTACAGTGGCTGTGGGAGCACGCTGGCTCGGTAGCTCCTCTTGAGCAACGTGCAAGATGTTTTCATCACCACCACCACACAACCAATACGTGATGCGAGGATTCCTGTAGAGATTTCCATCAATGTACAGCTTGTCGATGACGAGACGAGTCCTCATGTCCCTTTTCCTTGCATCCGCCATGATCGGATAGAGCGACCTCCGCCGAGCCATGATCTCCGCTGGGAATTGGTCGCTGATGGAATAGCTGGTATTCTTCAGTTCTTTACCCTTGGACATGACGGCAGATTTCATCTTCGAGTCGGTGACTTTGGCCACGATGGGACGGGGCCTTTCCTGATCAGCTCTGGATTTACCCAGGCGATGAACTCTGGAGAAACGAATGGCTTCAACTTCCTCCGACTCCATTTTCAAATTGTTTTTCAAGAATGTCTTGACGAGTACTTCAGACTTCAGGTAAGTCTCACCTGGTGCTTCAGAGAGTCCGTGAATGATGATGTTGTCCCTCATGCTTCTGCATTGTAGATCGAGAATGTCTTTAGCCATGTTAGCGTTTTCTTTTTGGAGTTCACCTGTCAGGCATTTCAGACTGTTGACGTCTGTTCTGAGTGAGGCGTTGTCGGCCTTTAGCACCTCAATGAGTGCGTTGTTGAACTCGACAGAGGCTTTCAGATCCTTGACATCAGTTGATAACTGCTCAAGCAGATCCAGCTTCTGGAGTTGTTTCCGAATAGCCGATAGAGACTCGCGGATGTCACTCGAGTCATCCATATCACTTGAGCCCATCTCACTCCTGTTGCGTTTGGTGTCAGGTTTGTTGTCCGCCGGCATGTTGTTTTGGTGCTGGTAATATTTGTCAATATAGGCTTCCAAACCCTGTACCGTGTTGTCAGGAGAATCCAGTTTGAAGGTGGTGAGGTCGATTGGTGATCAAACAATGTTAGAAGGCATAGTTAGGAGGTTTTGTCGCGGCGTATAGCTCAGCACTTCATGCTAACGACTGTCAGACGGGTTGCCAGGTCTGAGATAAAAATATGAACAAAACATAACCCTTTAATGTTATTAAATTAGATCCTGAACCAGGCACCCAATATGGTGGCTATGCCTCCATTTGAGGCTGTGAGATCGAGGCTTGAGAGAAGACGGGCCAGCCTCATGCCCCCCATCCCCCGTACCTTCTGTAGAGTGGCCGTGGATGGACAATGGGCTGTGAGCTGGGGGGGAGACCAGTTTCTGTCAAAACACCTGGCCATCCCCAATGGCTACCTGGTCTTTGGGACTGATGAAAACTTCAGGAAGTTAGCCCGGTGCCACCAGGTTAGAACCCACCCCCCAATGAACTTTGTATCAGTTAAAATTAAATCTATAATGATAGTTGGAAATATTTTGTTAATTATTGTTAGGGCCTGTGTTGCCTTTGAGGCATATGTACACTTGAAGTAATATACTAATTGTTGCCTTGTTTCTATTGTTTTTTTTTATAGTAGATAAACAGAACTAGCTGTAAACTATTTTATTGTGAAGGTTTGCATTTTATTTCTTAGTCACTCCTGTCAGCACCTGTTCCCCCCAGTACCGTAATCCTGTTTGCTCATTTACAAAATCCTGGACAGTCTGTTCATGTATGAATTCAATATTTGAATTTTGTTTTAGATCTACATGGATGGGACATTCAAAACGTGCCCTAGGCCGTTTTACCAATTCGTTACTGTCCATGGCCTGTACCTGGACAGGACCCTCCCATTTTGCATGGTGCTCATGACAGGGAAGACCCAGGAGATGTACTCCAGTGTGTGTGTGTGTGTGTGTGTGTGTGTGTGTGTGTGTGTGTGTGTGTGTGTGTGTGTGTCTTTGCACATTCACTGTATCCTTGCTTTAGTTTTTGTGGGAAATAAGTAACCCATTTAGCTGTCTGTCTGTTTCTGTCTGTCTGTGTTTCTATCCTTCATCCCTCCTGTCATAAATCTAACAGATGGATGCCAGAAGCAGTGGACAGATTTTGAGGCAGCAGCGATGAATGCGCTACACGCCGAATTGCCTGGAATCCGCACCACTGGGTGCTATTTTCACTTTTGCCAAAGTTTGTGGCGAAAGATCCAGGAACTTGGCCTGGTAGGTCAGTGGCAGTGCATTTGTTTGATAAATTACATGCTAAGACGGTCTGGGAAACTCTTTTGATATTTTGAATGCATGTTCAATTCTATTTCTATATAAAGTTTACCCGATGAAACAGGCATAGGCTTTACTATGTGTGTTCTTTATGAAAGCATATGTCAACTTTTCTAAATTGTACCATGAATAACTGTCTCAAGACCGTGTATGGCTCTCTGGGACTTCAAGTTCAAAGAGTTCAAGTTCTCAATTACTATTGAGTGTTTCACTTTAATCTCAGTAAATGTTCAGGGAGATAATTCTTATTTCTTTACACAACTTTTGCAGCTCCATACCGTCAAGACCGGCAGCTCAAGAACTGGGTCAGGAAGCTCATGGCCATAGGCTACCTGCCTGTTCTTGTTGTGAGAAACAACTTCATGCTCATGGCCACATCACAGGACACCAGACAGCTGAGGCACACGTACCCAGAAGTGCGCGATTTCCTCCAGTATGTCCAAGACACTTATGTGTCGGCCAATGCCACGTTCCCCCCAGCAGTCTGGAACGTTTATGGCCGTGGGTCTGAGAATCGGACCAACAACCGAGTTGAAGGTACAGTAATAACTTATATTTCTTTACTGTAATGGTTAACATAGCTGCATAGGAAATATTACAGATTCTATTTACAATTTGTGAGGAGACAGGAGGTGTGTTGTAGCCTTGTGGGACCATCATGATCTAGGATTACTGTAAACTAAAGAGTTTGGCTAGAGGTCAATCAGGTTAGAGGATTTCATAAAAATAAGGAAAAGCTTTTTCCACCAGCTGTTGTTCGCCCTTCTTCTGTCATTATTACATATGTTTCAATATACAGTGGAAACGTATGGCATCATGACAGAAAAATGACACTCGTAAGTCAAAAGTGAGGTTACATCTGTGCGTCTTCTCATGCAGAATTGGTTCAATTAGTTAAATGTTACTGAGCAATGTGTGAAAAGTGTAAATGGACCATATATGACATGTGTGTTACATTTACACATCTATGATTGTTTCAGCTTTCCATCACAGATGGAATGCAGGCATGGCCCGACCCCACCCCTCCATCTGGGTCTTCATTAGGAGGCTCAAAGATGAGCAACGCCGTTTGGAGCATGTGCCGAGCATGCGCCGAGCGCGACGACCGCCCACCCAGACAAAGGAGGAAGTGGAGGCTGCTTGATCAGAGGCTGCAGCGGCTGCGGACGCAGTACCATCGAAATGTTAGAACCTTAGACCAATACTGGGAGGCAGTGAAACATGTTATTGTTAATTTTGAATAGTAGTATAAATACTAGGTGAAGGTCAGTAGGGCCTAATGTTTCTATGGAGGCCAGCCCCCAGGGTTAGTTCCAAATATATTTACATATGTACGAAAGGTCAGTAGGGCCTCATTTTTTCATGGAGGCCAGCCCTCAGGGCTAGTTCCAACAAGACTTACATGCTCTATAGGTCAAGGTCAGTAGGGCCTAATTTTTTCATGGAGGCCAGCCCTCAGGGCTAGTTCCAACAAGACTTACATGCTCTATATGTCAAGGTCAGTAGGGCCTAATTTCTTCTGAACTAAGATGTGCATATACCCTTAAAACAGCCCATATTACTTATTCAATACCACATAATTTATTTTATATTGCACTTGAACAATACCCATCTGTAATCTCTTTCTTATTTTATTTATTTGTGGCTGCTCTTTAACAAGTTGGAATGTAATTGTTTGTTGTACTGTGTTATTGTTGTGCACTCATTGCACTCATTTATGTTATTCTGGGTGCCTGCCATGCAATGGCAGAAACACAGGTTGAAATCCGCAACACATACTTAATCGCCGCAATAATAATCAAGACACGAAACTTTGACGTCTATGGCCGGCCGCACGGTTTACCAAAGCCCCACAATATATACATCGAAACGTGCGGCTCGGCCGGGAATGGTGTGCTTGTGCTTTTCTTTCCGTTTCGGGTTACTGTGCCGACGTAATTCGCAATAAACGACGCGAAAAATGCCCCATGCAAAGTCAATGGGGAAACGCGGGTAAAAACAGAAAACGACACGTTACTTTGGAGCCACATTGCTCTGGCATACTGTTACGTAGAAACACGATTTAAACCTCAAACAGCACACAAGGCCATCGACTTTGTTGTGGTTAAGACGGAATTTGAATACGTTGCACGGTTTGCCCGCTATCTCAGTTCAAAGTGTGTGTGGTCTGAGCAAAAATCTCGATTTAGAGTGTCGCACGGCCAGAGAGAGAGCGGGTCCGAGGGAGAAGCCAATGTGAAAACTGTAGCGAAATTCTCCGAACAAATCGTCCTCACGGCCAAAATATTCACTTTACACGCATGGGTTTCGGTAATTTTGTAGCCACACTCGTCCTCTTTCACCCAATGTCACAACCACAGCCCAGATTCATACGGTACGTGAACTACAGCCCTGAAAGCGACAGGTGTACCATCATAATGTGTCATACAACTCCATGTTAAATGCATGAATGAGTCAGCAATTTTTTCATCACAAACACAATTTCTTAACTCGCTCTCATAACCACGTTTTTTATCGTACCAATACCACGATCGCACACGGCGTACCTCAATGTCTCGGGTCACTCACGGCGAAAACAAAAATCGCATTTGACGTTTACTTTTTGCAATAGAGCAATTTGTTCGGACATACGTTCTCTCACTGAATCAGTGTGGTTTTAACTTTCAATAGTGTTTGCATTTGCATAGACTAGCCCTAGCCCAGGTGAAATTGATACTTTGTTAATGATTCAAGGTCAAGTTGACCATCTCTCAAACACGCGCACACACGAACGCACACGCACGCACATGCACACATGTGCACGCACACACACACATTGAAAGTCAATGGAGAAAATCGGGGAAACACGTAACTCTGTCATTTCTCGACCGTTTCAGACGCGGGGTGGCTCGCCAGAACCGGGTTGCCCCCTGAGCGCACACACACACACGCACACGCACGCGCACGCACACACAAACTCTGTCTTCCTATTGGCTGGCCTTTACACAGCTCCAACTATTGCTTACAACATGCTACAGCCTCAAATTTTGGTACATGGACGTAGCTGTAAGCTGTAATGGCTTAATTGCTTAAGCTCCGCCCCTCTGTATTCCTATTGGCTGGCCTTTACACAGCTATAACTTTTGTTTGCAACATGCTACAGTCTTGAAACTTGCTCCATGCACTTAGACCAAGTTGACCACCACTCGCACACACACACATTGAAAGTCAATGGAGAAAATCGGGGAAACACGTAACTGTCATTTCTCGACCGTTTCAGAAGCAGGGCGGCTCGCCGGAACCGGGCCGCCCCCCTGAACGAAACCAAATGGACCCTTACAGCTCAGACATCTTAGCATTAGCATGTTAGCATGATATCATTAGCATGTTAGCATTAGCATGTTAGCATTAGCATGTTAGCATGTTAGCATTAGCATGTTAGCATGATATCATTAGCATGTAGCATGATAGCATTAGCATGTTAGCATTAGCATGTTAGCATAATAGCATTAGCATGTTAGCGTTAGCATGATATCATGTTAGCATTAGCATGTTAGCATGTTAGCATTAGCATGTTAGCATGATAGCATTAGCATGTTAGCATTAGCATGTTAGCATGATATCATTAGCATGTTAGCATTAGCATGTTAGCATGCTAGCATTAGCATGTTAGCGTTAGCATGATATCATGTTAGCATTAGCATGTTAGCATGTTAGCATTAGCATGTTAGCATGTTAGCATTAGCATGTTAGCATGATAGCATTAGCATGTTAGCATGATAGCATTAGCATGTTAGCATTAGCATGTTAACATTAGCATGTTAGCATGATAGCATTAGCATGTTAGCGTTAGCATGATATCATGTTAGCATGTTAGCATTAGCATGTTAGCATGATAGCATTAGCATGTTGCATTAGCATGTTAGCATGATAGCATTAGCATGTTAGCATTAGCATGTTAGCATTAGCATGTTAGCATTAGCATGATAGCATTAGCATGTTAGCATTAGCATGTTAGCATGTTAGCATTAGAATGTTGGTGGCAACGTAATGCGCAATAAATACATTGAAAGTCAATGGGGAGACCTGGCTCACATGTAACCATATGGACCCTTCTGAGAGGCTAAATGTCATCAAATGGTGGTCCGTGGCTCAAATGCTGCACAGTCTTGGCGAGCTTCAGGCACCCAGTAAAATTTCTTGAAATTTTGTTTCTAGTATTTTATTAAGTTGCAATGTAAGTTCAATTAGTTTCAATTAGACTTTAGAAGACAGTGGCTCTATTGTTCTAATTTAATAGCTTATCTATATTTACAGTGAAATTCCATTGTATAATGTGTAGGCCTGTGTGCAGAAACATGTGTCCGTAGTGTAAGGCATTATTCAATCATGACCAGGATAAGTCAGGATAAATCAGGATAAGTCATTATCCTTATAATAATCATATCCTATATCCATCATTACATTGTTATTAACAACAGAGACACAGCAACAACTGTATTTGTGTAAACCTGGGAAACCTGGACAACTTTAAGTATTTGTTCAGGTCGTGTTGCTCTGAGGGAATGAGGAGCAGTCAGTTGTGTGGAATTAGTTTTTGTTTTTCAAATGCTAAATAATGAACAAACCCCACATTCTGCTGCTTCCACCTCTAGATTCAGATGATCTGCTCTGGAGAAAAAACTGACTATATATGCAGTCTAGTCAGGGTACTTAGGGCCCTCTCTGACCAATCAGGTAACCCCTTTACCAAGGTGTGAGTTGTTGATGGGGGGGGGGGGATATAGAACCAGCTCTGGTGAAGAAACAACTGCTTATACTGTGATTTACATCCCAGTGTCTTAATTTATCTTGGAACAATGTTAGGCCTACTTGAATTGATAATGCGTGTTACTGGCTGAAATGGTCACAAACACACACACACAACTAAAAACAGTTAGGCCGATTTGTTTCCCAATACTCAAACTGCCTCCCACCCCCATGATTGCACAGTCTTTATACATAGTACACAAGCCTTCACATCTTGTCTTTTACAAGTATACTAGTGCACACCCTGTACCTTTATATTTATTCTGGGTGCCTGCCATGCAATGGCAGAAACACAGGTTGAAATCTGCAACCAATACTTAATAATAATAATAATCGTAGTCAAGACACGAAACTTCGACGTCTATGGCCGGCCGCACGGTTTACCAAAGCCCCACAATATATACATCGAAACGTGCGGCTCGGCCGGGAATGGTGTGCTTGTGCTTTTCTTTCCGTTTCGGGTTACCGTGCCGACGTAATTCGCAATAAACGACACGAAAAATGCCCCATGCAAAGTCAATGGGGAAACGCGGGTAAAAACTGAAAACGACACGTTACTTTGGAGCCACATTGCTCTGGCATACTGTTACGTAGAAACACCTCAAACAGCACACGAGGCCATCGACTTTGTTGTGGTTCAGACGGAATTCGAATACGTTGCACGGTTTGCCCGCTATCGCAGTTCAAAGTGTGTGTGGTCTGAGCAAAAATCTCGACTCTCAGTGTCGCACGGCCAGAGAGAGAGCGGGTCAGAGGGAGAAGCCAATCTGAAGACTGTAGCGAAATTCTCCGAACAAATCGTCCTCACGGCCAAAATATTAACTTTACACGCATGGGTTTCGGTAATTTTGTAGCCACACTCGTCCTCTTTCACCCAATGTCACAACCACAGCCCAGATTCATACGGTACGTGAACTACAGCCCTGAAAGCGACAGGTGTACCATCATAATGTGTCATACAACTCCATGTTAAATGCATGAATGAGTCAGCAGTTTTTTCATCACAAACACAATTACTTAACTCGCTCTCATAACCACGTTTTTTATCGTACCAATACCACGATCGCACACGGCGTACCTCAATGTCTCGGGTCACTCACGGCGAAAACAAAAATCGCATTTGACGTTTACTTTTTGCGATAGAGCAATTTGTTCGGACATACGTTCTCTCACTGAGTCAGTGTGGTTTTAACTTTCAATAGTGTTTGCATTCGCATAGACTAGCCCTAGCCCAGGTGAAATTGATACTTTGTTAATGATTCAAGGTCAAGTTGACCACCTCTCAAACACGCGCACACACGAACGCACATGCACGCACATGCACACATGTGCACGCACACACACACATTGAAAGTCAATGGAGAAAATCGGGGAAACACGTAACTCTGTCATTTCTCGACCGTTTCAGAAGCAAGGCAGCTCGCCGGAACCGGGCCGCCCCCCTGAACGAAACCAAATGGACCCTTACAGCTCAGACATCTTAGCATTAGCATGTTAGCATATTAGCATTAGCATGTTAGCATTAGCATGTTAGCATTAGCATGTTAGCATGTTAGCATTAGCATGTTAGCATTAGCATGTTAGCATATTAGCATGTTAGCATTAGCATGTTAGCATTAGCATGTTAGCATTAGCATGTTAGCATGTTAGCATGTTAGCATTAGCATGTTAGCATGTTGGCATGTTAGCATGATAGCATTAGCATGTTAGCATTAGCATGTTAACATTAGCATATTTGCATGATAGCATTAGCATGTTAGTATGTTAGCATGATAGCATTAGCATGTTAGCATGTTATCATTAGAATGTTAGCATTGTTAGCATTAGCATGTTAGCATGATAGCATTAGCATGTTAGCATTAGCATGATAGCATTAGCATGTTAGCATGATATCATTAGCATGTTAGCATTAGCATGTTAGCATTATCATGTTAGCATTAGCATGTTAGCATATTAGCATGTTAGCATTAACATGTTAGCATTAGCATGTTAGCATTAGCATGTTAGCATTAGCATGTTAGCATATTAGCATGTTAGCATTAGCATGTTAGCATTAGCATGTTAGCATGTTAGCATTAGCATGTTAGCATGTTAGCATTGGCATGTTAGCATGTTAGCATGATAGCATTAGCATGTTAGCATTAGCATGTTAGCATTATAATGTTAGCATGATAGCATTAACATGTTAGCATGATAGCATTAGCATGTTAGCATTAGCATATTTGCATGATAGCATTAGCATGTTACCATGATAGCATTAGCATGTTAGCATGTTATCATTAGAATGTTAGCATTGTTAGCATTAGCATGTTAGCATGATATCATTAGCATGTTAGCATTAGCATGTTAGCATGTTAGCATTATCATGTTAGCATTAGCATGTTAGCATATTAGCATGTTAGCATTAACATGTTAGCATTAGCATGTTAGCATGATAGCATTAGCATGTTAACATTAGCATGTTAGCATGATAGCATTAGCATGTTAGCATTAGCATGTTAGCATGATAGCATTAGCATGTTAGCATTAGCATGATATCATGTTAGCATTAGCATGTTAGCATTAAAATGTTAGCATGCTAGCATGTTAGCATGTTAGTATTAGCATGTTAGCATTAGAATGTTGGTGGCAACGTAATGCGCAATGAACTAAGACAAAATACTCATTGAAAGTCAATGGGGAGACCTGGCTCACATGTAACCAAATGGACCCTTCTGAGAGGCTAAATGTCATCAAATGGTGGTCCGTGGCTCAAATGCTGCACAGACTTGGCGAGCTTCAGGCACCCAGTAAAATTTCTTGAATTTTTTTTTCTAGTCTCTAATAGCTTGCACTGTCACCATCACTTCATTCCAACATATATATTTTTTAAGATAAAGTGTTTCATTTCATGCCTCAGTCATGCCACTCCCTAAACATAACCTATGAAGTAGTTTGCAGGGAGGAAGCTTACCAAACATGCAGTCTTGTAGTGTTGTGTCCTTGAATGGCTTCTTGCTTTCTGAACAACGCTTGTCTTTCTTTCCAGCCCAGTTGAACCCACTGGCCAGGGCGTTGGTCATAGCAGATGCCAACATCCGTCTGATCAGGTTCTCCGAATTGGTGCCTCCTACCACAGCCAAGCGAGAAATCTAAAAATCAGAGAGAAGAAAATTAAGGCACTGCTTGTCTTTCTTTCCAGCCCAGTTGAACCCACTGGCCAGGGCGTTGGTCATAGCAGATGCCAACATCCGTCTGATCAGGTTCTCCAAATTGGTGCCTCCTACCACAGCCAAGCGAGAAATCTAAAAATCAGAGAGAAGAAAATTAAGGCACTGCGTTAGAAACGGCATATAATTTATTTCATGAACACAGAGCAACACACTTTTTTTACACACTTAAACACTGAAATTCCAGCCCATATGTTCAGTCATGTTCATACCAGTCGTTAAGTTTAAACACAAACCCTTCTGTCCCAATTGGTCATGTCTGTGTAAACAGTATATTTGAACAATTTCAAAACCTTTCATAAATAGCAGATCTACAAGCTCTGACAAAATTTGAGTTTGTAGACTAGAATTGTGCTCGAGTAGCTATAGGGCTAAAAACATATTTCCCCCCTGATGAGCAAGACCGCACTGAAATTATCCACATTTGATAAATTAATGCAGTTCAGTCTGTCAAATAATTTACCATCTTTTGACGGACTGATTGATCCATCAGTAACGATTCTGCCTCATTGAAGTCGTGTTCACTGGCGATTGGCAGCTGGAAGGGGAGCATAACATTTGTGGTGGCTGGTCCCCGGGTACCACCCGGTGTCACGTTGCCCTCAGCCAACTCCTTCTTGATGAACTGCACATCTCTGGACAGATCCTTTACCACCACAAGTACTTCAGCAAGCATTGAAGTCATCTTCTGGATGGCAAGATCTTCAGAAGAAAATTGAAAATCATGAATTGAAAATAACCTGCAAATGACACATTAGGAATTACAATATGTCCAATAGACTTGCCTTTCATAAGCTGCCCGTCACCGCCGGCCATCTGTGTGGTTCCATCTGTAAAACACAAACATTCATGCAACTTAAAAATCACTGCACACATTTGGAAAGGTTAGACGTTTGTGTGCATGTGTGTGACAGCAATTTATTTTTCTTTAGTAAACAGAAAAGGCATTCTCAGTATCCAATCAGGAGAGAGAACTCATACAGATTAATTTAATACACAGGACCACAATGGAAACAAGCTCTGAGGGCTTTTAAACATTGTATAACTGTACTCAATCATAGAGGTGGACAAGAAGTGAACAATGACCATCATTCGAATAGAGATCCAACCTGTCACACATAGATTGGAAAATGTCTACAAATGTTACATGAAAGTCTTGTTCACTTACCATCAGTGTTGTGACTAACGCCCTTACATCGCGTTACGTTACATAACGTAATTACTATTTGCAGTAACTTGTAACCTAACGCTTTACATTCCCCATTCCATAACGGCCTTATAGTTATTGTGCGAGCGTTACCCGCGTTATGGCGTTATGTCAACTTATGTGATCAGTGAAAAAAGTCTCGCCATGCAGCTCCGTAAGTCTATCATACAAGCGTCTCTGTGCTGCTGAAGTGAAGGGGCCGGGGGCAAATAAAGTTGTGAATCGATATAATTCAACTAAACTGCGGGAGAAACACAGATGTACAAGCCCAACACGTTGGGCATTGCGACGGGTAGATAACTTGTAGATCTGCTACTTCCAGCGCAGGAAGGGCGCATGCTTTTGACGCTCGTTAACTATGCATTCAGCAGCCAGTGACAGACTCACAACACAGAAGTTGACAGAACACACGCGCACTGCAGCAGACGGAATGCACAGGCAGATCCGACACAAATTTATTGCACACATCTTTGCTTTGCCTTTCATCCACGCTTCCATAGCCTTTTAAATCTTATTTCCCATCCACGGGCACAAGCAACGTGATATCAGCAGCTGCAGCTTCCATCCGATCTGTGGTGGGGTTCTGCAGTGTTGACGAGGGAAGCTACTAGCTAGCATGGGAGCTAACGTTAGTTTCACTATCACTATGTACTTTCCATCCCCTTCCCCAACCCCTCACAGTCACACTCGCTGCTGCGTTTACACGGGCAGACTGTATCGTTGCGTCTGCCCGTGTTTAATGGTCAGGGTTTCAGGCAGGTTTCAGGCAGACCTGTCAAAACGATGCACTTCCCAAAACAGACATGCCACCACCTTAGAGTATAGGCCACCACCTATAAATTCAAACCCACCTCTGGAATATTGCTATCTCATTCCACAGTTTTTCTCTAATAAAGTTGTTTTTATTTGTTTTCTCATGTTCTCCTTGAAAAGTGTCTTTAGTACTCAGAGAAGCTTTATATAAATAATATTATCACTATTATTATTACTACTTGTTTTATTGCCTATGCTTATGTAGAAAAAAAGCTCACTGCTCAGGTCAAATAGGCCTATTGATATGCGATTAAAATGAATTCATCACAAAGCCTCCAATTAATTAGATGTTTTTTAATGAAGTCCCAAGTCTCCCAACCCTATTCTTTATAGATCTAGCTTCAAAAAAAAAGTTCCTATATTCGGTATTCGGTTTCGGCCGTTTTTTATATTATTATTTTTTAAAGTAAAGTAAAGTAAAGTAAAGTAGTTACTTTCATAATTTAATGTAAAGTAAAGTAACAAATTACTTTTTTAGATAAGTAACGATAACTATAATTCCTTACTTTTTAAAAGTAACTTCCCCAACACTGCTTACCATTGCAACCGTGATCAGCCACCGACATTGGATCATAGGCTACTGGTGGTAGAAGTCTAGAGGGAAAAAATGCAAAAAAGATTACATTTGTATAAATGGATCACGTTACATTTCAGTAGTAAATTGGGTTCCTTAGTGAGGAATACAATGACATACCATGTTGTGCACGTCGTTGAATACCAGGGGTTGTGTTGTACTCCCCTGAGCAGTATCCCGACATACCTGTAGAAACAAAATCAGTACGTTTCACTATAGCTTGACTGCATTGGATCAAACTGGTGGTATAGTTTCCTCTAAAGACGTCTAGAAGGGGAAACAAATGCTGTAACATTTACACAAAACATGTCACTGACAGTTTGATTTAATTTGTATACCAATGGATCACATTACATTTCAGTAGTAAATTGGGTTCCTTAGTGAGGAATACAATGCCACATACCATTTGTGCACATCGTTGAAGACCAGGGGGTGTGTTGTACTCCCCTGAGCAGTATCCCGACATACCTGTAGAAACAATTAGTTGTATTTCACTATAGTTGGAGTAGAACCACAACCTGATGTGACAGCATATTATGTTGTCAACTATAACCCCGGATGACTGACATGTTAGTATGAATTACAATTCAGATTTAGAGTATTCACTAAGAAGTTATGTGTCCCTGTCTCTCAAAACATTACCGTTACTGAAATAGTACAGTATCATACCAGTACTTTGCCGCTGTGGGTCCTGCAGCTGCTGGACTTGGAGCTGTGGGGTAGGCCTATGCAGCTGCTGGACATGCAGCTGTGGTGTATGCAGCTGTGGCGCTTGGAGCTGTGGTGTATGGAGCTGTGGCGTAAGCAGCTGTGGGGCTTGGAGCTGGTGGTATTGGGCATTAGGCATCCCATCTGAAACCATAGGAAATTCACAAAGCAGTGAAGTTAGCATATCCTATATGTGAGAAAATGTTTGAATTCCTTTCAGCTGAATTCCCTAGATTTAATGCATTGCTCTGAACCAGGGATACAATATAGGGAATGTGAAAGCAAATGTCAAAGAGAATGCAAGGTAATACAGATATTATGTTAATGTGACCGCTTGCTGGTAGTTGCCAGTAGCCATGCAGATCTACTAAGGGGAAATGCAAAATAAGTTGTGACTCAAACATGGTGGATAGTGCTCCATCTGGATTTATGTAGTGATCTGGAGTTGATCTTGCTATTATAACTGAAATGCATACACAGTATAATTTTGAACATATGTTGCATGCATGAGGCCACCTAGCTCCTCACAAGATATAAGTTCACTTACTGTTATTTGGATCAGAAGACAGCAACTCTCCTAAGTAGCTGTAATCATCCAATGAATCTAAAAAAGGCAAACAAGGGTGAGAATTGAAGATGCTACAAATTGTGTTTAAGAGTTATCCAGTTGACGTTGTAACATTCATATCAACATGTATACCATTCATTGCAGGCTCTATTGCTAGGGATCGCACAACTGAAGACTTGCCGGATTTTGGCATCTCACGAGACTGGCTCGATTTTGGAGTCTGTCCTACAACATATAGTTTAGTTGGCATGTTATTCAAAATGTATTTATTTTGGGCTATATAAAATGCAAGAAATGCACAAGTTCAATGTTGTAATCAAAATTAAAATGCTCAGTTTTAGTTGGTACAGTGTCAGACAAGGATAATTTATTTTTAACTGTGTAGCAGTGAGTACATAAAATAAACTCATTGCATCAATACCTGGGAAACCCACATCAGGTGGTTTGGCAAAACGTTTTCTTTTAACATCGCCACTCGAGTGGTCATCAGAGTCCGAGTGCACATACTGTTGCTTTGGCCTAAAAGAAATGCAACAAACAGATGTAGAATCATACTACGCTTATTAGTCATGTCTAAAGTCTGAATACATAGGACCACAATGGAAATAAACTGTGCTGTGTGGTTGGCTGAATGCATGTTGTAGCATAAGCCGAGCTGTGATTGCGTGGTGATGGAAATAAGGACCCTGAGGGGGCCAGCTATCTAGTGTTAGTACCTGACTACTAACCCTAGACAACTGGCCCCCTCAGGGGGGCAAAGTGAACACTGTACCGGGATCTTCTTTTCTGGCGGAGATCTCCTTCATCCGCAGATTCAATTTCAGAGGTTGGACACATAGTTGAGTTGTACTTGGCCTCTCGTTTTTTGGCTTCATCAAGGGTCTCTGGGAAGAGCAGAGGGAAAATGCCAATTAACATATATCTGCAGTCCAGTGTTGAAGCAAAAAAAAGAAAAAACTCACACCTGTATACATAGCTTTTAGAACAGCTGTGTATGTGTTGCACCAATTACTCACCACACGTAGTAAGGACACGTACATCCTTATAGGGAATCCATTTATCATCTGGTTGCATTCCATCTCGAAGGGCCTTTGTGAGCTTTATGTGTTTAGGGGGCCATAACAGAGACTGTTCTTTAGCTTTAAACCAGCTCTCTAGAACTACTGCTGTCCCACCATTTGAGAACTGTACAACTGACCTCACCATTCATCTTCAAAGGGCTAGGGATGAAATGAGAATTACTCATAATGATCTCTCCTTACAAGCCATTGCCCATACCGTCCTACAAAGCCAAAGTGCAGTAACTACACACACACACACACACTACAGATTGTATTTAATTGGCCAGGCAAACATGTTATATGTGCAAATGTGATATTGCACCAATTGTGTATTCATTCATGAGGTAATGTATGCCCCCGAAAACTGACCTTTGAGTCAGTGTGTTAATATAGTTAGTTACTGCACTTGGCTTGGCTTTGTAGGGCAGTATGGTTATACTGCTAAATGAAGTAGCGGTATTGCAATGGCACCATCTCTGTCTGGAGAGAGAAAACATTTGCCCTTGATATAGCAAAGTTTACATATCCCTATATCTTCTTGCAAGCCACTAACTTGTACCAATGTATGATGATTCACAGGGATACATGTAGTATGGCTGTTTGTGTCTGTACTTTCTGTAAATTATATATACATCTTCCTCTGATTTAAGAATATTCTCTACTAATGCAAATCCATCTCCAACCTCAATACAATTGTCTCCTTTCTTTGTGGACAGAGTAAAGCGATGAGTGGAGACCTTCCTGTACTGTTGTGAATCAGTAAACTGGGGGGGGGACAGGCCCATCAGTGTGAATGTTACTCAAAATTGGATCATCAGCGGGACATGGGGACCCAACATGTGGAATTTCAGACAACCTTTTCACTATCTGTTGTAGAGGCTGATGTGGCTTGCGTAGAAGATGCTTAATTTGTCCAAGATAGTTCTCAAAAGGGAATCCTGAGATATTATCTAGAGTGCCAAACTTCCTGTATTCCTCAGCCAAATGAATAAGCTGGTGTACATTGTACACAAGTTGATCTTTTCCATACAACTCCCCAAAGTGTTCAACAAAAGAAACCATCAACTTGTGTGCAAAGGCTAACATTTCCTCAGAAATACTAGGGGACAGCAACAAGTACATCCCAACAGAAAAAACATGAAGTTTTGATAGAGCTCACTGGGGAGGGAATCCTTCAAAACCACAGGACCCCAATACAACATGAAGGATCTCAACTCAGTAGCTTTCCAGCGATCTAGTTCTGACAGCTCCCTTGGTTTACGGTTAAATTCACAAGGCATGCAAGGACGTAGCTTTAGCAGTTTACATGAAATGGCTTCTACAGTTTTGGAAGGAATCCTTGTTGCCAAATTCTTCCCCTTTAACCATATATTAAGCAGTTTCCTTGTAACTCAGAGACAACATAGATGCATGTAATCAGTTGGAAACATAGAAACCATCTTCACTAAACCTGTTAAAGGGCTTGTCCCATTGTGATGGCCCTCATCAACCATGTCTGAGAAACTAGAGTCTGTCCTAAGTCTGACTTTTGTTTCAGGATATGTCATATGTCATAATGTCATCAAAACACTTGTCACAACCCGAGTAGCCATTAAATGCCTTGGTCTGCTTAATATAAGCTCTAGCTGGGGCATCACAAATAAAGGAAGAAATCTGTACATCAAATTGCTTGTCATTATAAATGATGCCATTAGACAGTACATTCTGAAGATCTTTGACAAACTGTTCTAGGTACTCAGAAACACTCTTTGGCTTGCTTAGACCACAAAAAATACCAACAACAAATGGGGACTTTGTGTAGTCACATTTGAGACATCCAATGGTGAAAGAAACTTTGGAGAAAGTAGGCCTTGATATCAAAGCTTGTGTTGGTAACTCAACTGATGGAGCTGCTAACATGCAGGGGCAGTACAAGGGATTTTCTGCATTGCTCACTGGAGAATCGCCCAAACAAGTTCACATATGGTGTTACGCACATGTGCTGAACCTGGTGTTGACAGATACTACTGGAGTCGTCGTGGGAAGTACTTCACTATTCTCATTGCTAAATGATGTGGCAGTATTCATCCGGGAGTCCTACAAGCGGATGCTTCTGTGGGAGAGAGTCAGTGAGGACAAGAGGCACAGACGGCTTGCTCCAATAGGAGCAACTCGGTGGTTGGCGAAAGACGAAGCCCTGAGGGAAGTCTTTGGCTGTTTTGGAAATCCTGACAATGCACTTTACATTGACTTGGTGATCACCTTGACAAAGATTGAGCAAGATGAGTCAATGAAACCTTCTGTAAGAGCCAAAGCCAGAGGATACTTTGAGGCCCATCTGAGACATGAAACCATACTCACAGCTCAAATCTTTCTCCGAATATTTCAGGAGACAACCCCTCTTTCCAAGTACCTGCAGACCAGTGGTATGGACTTACTAACTGCCCAGGGCTTCGTGGCGGGAGCTGAAGACAGCCTAATTAAGGTTACCAGGGACTTTGATGGTGTTAGGAGAGCAGCAAACGTGTTTGTAGAGTGGGCAAATGACCTACTGGAACAGTGCGATGATGTTGAGGTTCAGTCTGCCCTCCCAGAGAAGCGAGTTAAGAAAAAGAAAGCCATGCCAGGTGAACTGGCACAAGATGAGCCTCTTCCAGATGCTGAGGCAGACTTCAGAGTCAAGGTCCATAATGTTATACTCGACACCATCAAAGAAAGCATCCATCGCCGATTTGCAGCTAGTGCAGTGCTCTGCTCAGACTTTGCATGTGTGGTAAGGTGGTATTGCTTAAGGTAGCCTACTACGCCACCTGGGGAATTGCGCCCCAGGAGATATTTACTAAATGCAATACTGGACACCCGGAGCACGTAATGACTCCCCAACACAGATTCAGTATACATACATATAGGCAGGGCAGAAACGTGTGTAACCAATATACAAAAGTCTTTATTAAAATACTTGGTCAGCAACATAAAAGTTTATAAAAGCAATTAGATATTTCATACAGCAAGATGACGGTTCAATAAATAAAGGCTCCCAAGGTCTAAAATGCTATAAAGTGCATAGAGCGGTATATATATTATATATAGGCCTAGATAATACATATGAATGAAACTTTATTGACAGCCGTAGCCAGTAGAAGACTAACAACAATTAAAAAACATACAAAACAGTTACAAATAAATACATTGGTTCATAAAACTCTAAAAACTCTCTTGTAAAAAAATAAGAAAATCTATAAGAGGCACTCGTACCAATGTTTCCACATCAGGGAGCGGTATCTAACAGTGCTAAACCTAGGATTAGTCAACACCTTAATCACATTATTAAGTGAGCCATCAAGTCTGCTTTTAAAGCTGAACATGAGGTTTCTTAGGAGAGCCTGGAAGGTGGTTAGACCAGAGTCGCAGAAGAGCTGACTAGCACTGCCACCCCTAGGCTTCTTCAGGAGAATCCTGAGAGCATCGTTATAAGCCACCTTTAGCTTGCTCAGACTCTCTTTTTTATAATTCACCCATAAGGGGGCTGTATACAGCGGGGTGCAGTAAGCTCTAAATAGGTTCACCTTGACCTCAACTGAACAGTAGTGAAATTTCCTGGCTAACATATTAGCTTGGACATAGAGCATTCTACGCTGTCTATACATGTCAGCATCATCTTCCATCTTATCTGTAATGATGTGCCCCAAATATTTACAGCTGCTACAAACAGAGAGGGTTTGATCCGACAAGTAGAACACAGGGAAATGCTGTTTCTGATCCCCCTTGGTCCTGCAAATGACTACCACACTCTTTTTGGCATTGTATTTGATGTCATACGTGACCCCATACTCGGAGCAAATGTTCAGTAGCTGCTGGAACCCAGCACTACACGGGGAAACAATGGCCAAATCATCGGCATACATAAAATGGTTGATCAAAGTGTTACCTATCATGCAGCCAGTCCTACACCCTCCCAGCAGCCTTGACAGGTCATCCATATACAGATTGAAGAGGGCGGGGGACAGCAGCCCCCCCTGCCGCACCCCATTGCCTACACTGAAGGGGGAGGATAGGCTGTTCCCCCATTTTACCTGCATACTCTGCTTGGCATACCAGTATGCCAGGATGCGTATAATGCATCCAGGCACACCCCTCTGCTTCAGTTTGACAAAGAGCTTGTAGTGGTTAATTCGGTCAAAGGCTTTGGAAGCGTCAATGTACGGATATAATTAAACTTTGCTGTTTCATAACTTTGTTTAACTATTGATTCAACCCTCCGCATGGGGGTGTAACAAACAGGATAGTAATTGTGATTTAAACACACACCGTTATATTACTCAAACACACACTTCCTCCAAGTTGTAATAAGGCTCTCAAACATTCACTTATTTTCCGGCCATTTTATTACTAATAACTCATAACACACTCACACACGTACAAACACACTTCTACTAAACTTGTGTACAGTAAAAGCCCTATTTGCTTTGTCTGGCCCGTGTTTAGATATAGTTCAAATAGCTTCCACAACTAAATGTTCTTCAATCAATAGCACAAGATTCAGAGGTCGCGACTGTAGTCGCGTTAGTAGCATTAGGTAATAAACTGAAACACACAAAAGAAACACAAACACATACTATTAATTCACAGATCTAACGACTGCACAAGCGTATCACTATGACAGAGTATTTACCGTACTTATTAACACATTATAAAGACTCACGCAAACGCCATGTTCCTGCTTTGTCACATTGCTTACGAATGAATAAAACGGGTCACGCGTATTCTGCATTGTCTCTGTGAGAGCACGCCTCTTCGACATCTGACACTTCCTTCCTCATGCAATTGTCATCACTTATTGACTTGTGCCCCACTAGTATGCGTCCTAACATTCCTTCTAGCAGTAGTTAGTACAACACATTTTACCCCCCAATTTACTGTATTAATATCTACATCCCTGAGATACTGTAATTGGTTGATAAGAGGATTTCTGTTCTTATATAACACAGAGTATTCTATATAGGCAGTGAACTTCCTTAGTAACACTAACATCTATACATATACAACACAACATGTAGTTACATATATAAGCTGGGTCGGCACTTAATATTATAATGAGCCCACCACCCGGAATAAACGCGACACCTCCCACTTTTAGCTACGGTTTGAAATTAAACCCAGTAAGCTAAATAGATACCCCACACTCATTTGTATACAAAACCATTCAAATAAACAATAGAAAAAAGTATATCAATCATGCTTCTATTGACGAACGCCTCCGGATGGCACTCACCAGGTGAACTCATGAATCAATAAACCTATTCTACTTTCATACTGAATAAATTTTGATCTCAACTGACTATAGGAGGTCGACACCACCGCTTCGCTCCTTACTGGATGGCAAGTATGCCCCACCACCCAGTCTTGCCTCAAGTAAATACCCATTAAGCTAATCTTACCCGCGCAGCATGCATATATGGAAGAGTTTGTTTGGGTATTTCTCAAGAGGACTTCTAGTCTAATTTACTGGTCTTCAACCGGGATTAGGACCACCAGCCTTCGCACATCACGATGGAGGATGACAGATGGCCACGCCACCTCGTCCTTTTCCACCTGCGACCAACTGATGGGCAGACTTGGACATGTCCGCACCTTTACGTCCCTGACAACACCCTGGTTATCTGGATAGACCTCCACGACACGACCCATCCGGAATCGACCTCGTAGAGCGTTCTGGTCCGCGACCCACACCAGGTCGCCGACGGCCACATTCCGTGCTGGAACGTGCCATTTCTCTCGGATAAAGAGATGTGGACCCGCCAGCTGGCTCCACCGCTTCCAGAACTTGTCCACCTCGCGCTGAACTGCCCGAAGACGACTGTATGGGTAGCTAGGGAAGTCAAAACCCAGGTAGTCTCCCCTGGGCCCTGCCCGCCCCAACAGCAGTGAGTTGGGAGTGATGATGTCCACCGAATCCTCGCCGACCTGAGCTCTGGCTCCGATGGGTCTTTCGTTGGACAGGTTAGCAGCAAGGTAAAGTAGAGTCTGGAACTCCAACGCCGACAGATCATCGGTGTCGCCGACGCTGCTCAACGCCCTTTTTAGAACATGGACGGCAGCTTCGGCCGCCCCGTTCCGATGCGGAGAGTCCGCTGGGCTAAACTCCCATGCCCAGTCGGTCCCTGCAACTGCTGCTCTCTGCTGGATCTGCTTCTTGTCAATGTCCCCTAGGAACTTGTATAGATCCTCCAATGCTGGTCTTGCGCCAACAAAGTTCGTACCCTGATCAGACCACAACTTTTTGGGGTGGCCTCTCAGAGCAGTGAATCGCTGGTAGGTCTGCAGAAAGCCTTCTGTAGACAAGTCCTCAACTAAGTCTGCATGGACAGCTCGTGAGGCCATACAACTGAAGACCACGCCCCAGACTTTTCTCTTTACGCGTCGCCTCACAATGCCTCTGACAGTGTAAGGACCGAACAAATCCAGCGTTGTGTACTCGAACGGAGCTGCTGGACTTGTGCGCACTGTAGGTAGATCAGCCATCACTTGACTGGATAGCTTAGCTTCCCTTTTGCGACAAAACAGGCAAGAGTCGATCACTTTCCGTGCGACCCTCGGCCCCTGAATCACCCAGGCCTTCTTCCTGACCCGCAGGAGTGTCCCAGCCACGCCTTCGTGGTTTGCACGGTGAGCCTCCTCGCACAGTAATGTGCTGACTCGTGCTCCGTAAGGAATGATGGGCACGCCTTGACTTTCTTGGTCAACGGTTTGAACTCGGCCTCGGCATAGCAAGAGACCTGTCTTGTCGTTTTTACTAACTACAAGACGGTTCAGTGTCGTTGTCGGGAAAGAAATCCCCTCTTGGGCAGCAAGGCACAGCTCCATAAATGCTGTGTCGCGCTCTCCGACAGAGAGCACTGCCCCCCACTGTACACGACTGCCGGACTTGAATAAGCCCCTGTGGCCGCGCAACACCCTGCGGACGTAGCCTACTGCCCCGCAGAGTTTTGAAAGTGTGCTGCATCTAGTCAAGTCCATCTGGTTCACAAGACCCGACCCCCACAGATGCTCAGTTTCGACATTAGATGCTGCCACAGAACCCCCATCACTGACCGGTGAAGGACTCCTGCTTGCTGCTGGAGACCCCCCGTTGTCCGGTGAAGATCTGTCACTGACTGGTGAGGACCTGCCACTGCCTGGCAGCGTCGCAGACCCCTGGTTCCTAGTCTGGGATCTAGTAACAGCAGCAGAGAATGCCTTTCTCTGCAATGTACTCACGATTTCTCGCGATGAAGCAGCCACCTCAGCAGCAGACTTCATGGGCCATTCCTCCACTGGTTTGGTCAGGAACTCTGGTCCCTTTTGCCACAGGGAGTCACTGTCTAATTGCTCAGGAGAACCCCCCCTTGTGACTAGATCAGCTACATTTTCCACCCCGGGAATCCACCACCAGTCAGTCACAGGCCCCGCCTTCTGGATTTCCCCAACCCTGTTTGCGAAGAACGTTTGGAACCCGTAACTGTCTCTTTGAATGGCACCCAGCACTGTCTGACTGTCAACAAAGTGATACCACCTCGCGATTGTCAGCCTGCTATGCTTCAACACGTACTCTTTAAGCCGTGCGGCAAAGACAGCACCGCAGATTTCCGCTTTCACTGCATCGCCTTTTTGATCTAGGGGAGCCAACTTGGCTTTTGACTCCACCAGACGAGTCTCTACCCCGCTAGCAGTTTCCCAGCGCAGGTAGAGCACCGCTCCGTAGGATTCTGAGCTCCCATCGGAAAAGGTGATGCCCCAGGGTTCCCCCACCCATCCGGGCGGAGTGATGCACCTAGGGAACGTGATAGAACTCAGCTTTGCATATTCCACAAAAAGCTCAACCGCTCTCATGCGGAGATCGCTAGACAGCGGTTGATCCCAAGTGTCTTTGGTCAATGACCCTGCCTCCTGGAACGCTCTTCTGACTAGAATAACGCCCTTCTGTTTCAGAGGCGTCACAAGGCCAATGGGATCATACAGCCCTGCTACTTGACTCAGCAACATCCGCCGAGTCAAAGGATTTGGCGTTTTCTCCGCCACCTCCTCCAGAGCAAGGTTTTCCTCGCTCCGCACCTTTTTCTTTCTTGCGGAAAAGTTTATGGCAATCATGATGAAGAGGCTGTCCTCCTTCACATGGTAACCAACCCCCAGAGCCTTGTTGTCTTCCTCTCTCATTTGATTTGGCAACAATATAGTCTCTGGTCTCATTTCTCCATCTCCTTCCCTCCCACTTTGGCCTGACCGTACCCAGGGCTTTAGGTGAAACCCCCCGGTGGCCAGAATGGTTTTAACCCCCGCCAGTAGCTCCTCTAGCCTCTGGGGGCAATTGTGAGATAGAAAAATGTCATCCACGTAAGCGTTTTCCACGATTACTTCCCTCTCGTCCACCATGCCAGTGAACTGAGGTAGATACGCTGTTTCGCGCATCGCTATTTGAGCTATGCTACCAGCTGGACGGTCACCCATGTTGACCCGTACCACAGCGTAATCTTCAATCTCGCTGTCAACCGAGTCCCTCCATAGGAACCGGTGCAAATGTACCTCCCGCTCTTCAAGCCAGACCGAGTGGTACATTTTGCTTACGTCGCCGATAGCAGCATACTTCCCTTCTCTGAAACGAAGTAACACTGCTCGGATGGGGTTCAAGACGTCAGGACCCTTCAACAGGATGCTGTTCAAACTCACACCTCGAAATTCTTGACTACTGTCCCAGACTATTCTAACTGGCGTGGAAACAGAATGTGGGTTTGGTGCCATGAGATGGTTAATCCACCAGACAGCGCCGTTCCACATGTCCATGACAATTTTAGACAGTTTGACAGCAGCTCCTCTCTTGAGCATCTCGTGCACCTGGCTAGCATAAGCCTTTTTCCACACGGGATCTCTACTGAGACGTTTCTCAGATTTTAAGAACGTGGCCACAACCGCCGTTCTATTGTTCGGTAAAGTATCTGGATTCTCTTTCCAGGGGTAACTCGCGTCCCAGTGAGACTCGTCACTGTGCGCGTCACTTGTCTTAAAAGTTAAACCCCTTTTGACAATCTCCATTTCTCTTTCGTCAGCGAGAGACATCTCCTTTCCACCAGGAGCGCATTTTCCACACCGACAACCTCCACATAGAGGGTTGCACGCGGCGCCGATACTGTCCCAACGCCACCACGACAGAGCGGTGGCGGAATCAGTATGGCAAGTAGCCGCCGCCTTAATCTCAACGGCAGCCCCTCTCATTGAAAGAGCTAAATGGGTTGACGCCTCTCTTGTGATCATTTCACTAGCGTCAAACAGAGTAGGATGCACTCCGCTAACCGTTTTACCCAGAGCACCCTCCCATAGGACCAGATCCCCGACCCTTCTCAGCCTTTGCGGGGCTAGACGCCCCTCTCTAGCGCTAATAAGTATTTCCACTTTAGCTGGACGTCGCAACTCTTTCGGTTCGGTACCCGGAAAAAGTTCTGCAATGCGTGAAGGACTCACTTCACCCTTGACGTCTGTAATTTCATCCAGACCGTAACAAGTCATGTCATGGCTTCGAGAAGAGCCCTTCTCCATTATTTTCAAACAAACTGAATAACGTTGAGTTTGATATGATCTGGACATGCCACCCACACCCTTCACAAACAGAGAAACAGGCACCCCTATTAGTCCAAGTCTCTTCGCTGCTTTGTGGGTAATATAGTTAGTGTCAGAAGCGAGATCAATCAAAGCGCCCGTCCAGTCTCCACGTCTTGTGGTCACTTCCAGTGTCATCATGAGAACCGGCAATTCTGTTTGTCCGTCGCCATCAGCGCAGACAGTCGTGGCTATATTATTAGTGAAAGCTTTGCGCATTATTACTAGTTGTTCTGGTGATAGTGCTGCTTTTGCAAACATTTCTTCCACCTCACGTGTGGGGCCCCGCAAGTCCCTCCCCACGTTACTAGCTTCCCTCGCGCCATCATTTATAGCACCACTGTCCTTGTTACGTCTTTTTAGGCACAACTGAAAATTGTGAGGCGCTTCGTTTTTGCACTCCACAATTTTGCATAGGAAACTGTTGTTCCGCACTCTGCACTGCCCGTCATGCTGGCCTAAGCACCGCACGCATGCTTTGTGCTTTTTAACGAGAGCCCTCTTGCTCTCTACATTAGCTCGTCCGAATACTTTACAACGGTACAGTTGGCCCGTATGATCATTTTCCCCACAGATTACGCAATTGGATCCGCGCGCCTCGCCACTAGTGGTACTGGTAGCCTTTGTGGACGCGCGTTTCTCGCGCGCACCGCTGCCCGGCCTGTCTGAGTACCGCTCATTTTTATGGCTCCGTGGTGAATCATTACGTTTGGTCTCTGAGCTTGTTGCATTTAATATCTCCTGTTCAACGAGCACTGCTGTATGCTCGCGGAGGAATTCAATGAAACACTCAAATCTGTTCTTGTACCCGACATTGCCCTGATTTTTAGACAAACCTTGGTGATGAACTATCCACCTTTCTTGTATTTCTGGCGGCAATTTTCTCTCCAGATTATAAATTACGACTGGATTTTTGATAGCCTCATCTGCATCTAGGTCAGATAGATCAAGGACTGATTGTTCTATCAATCGAACTAGATGCAACGTCTCTTTGTGTTGACCAGGTCCACTGCGCACCTTAGGCACGCTATCCAGATTCATTATAATCTCACTGACAATTTGTCCTACGTTACCGTATAAACACTCCAGTTTACGGTACACTTCTTCAGTAGTTTTGCAATAATCCAGTCTTAATTCATCACTGATCTTTTTGTCAATGGAATCCATCAATAGTTGGTAATGCATGTCGTCACCCCAGTCAGCGGATTCACACAGCGCATATTTTCTGTGCCATTGTGCTTTCCATCTGAAATAAGACATGCGGTCTCCACTAAATTGTGGTAATTTCATTGGTTGGGTAGCGAGTTTACTCGCCTTTGTTTTCCCGTTTGCCCCGCCGTCAGCGGCGGTGAGGGCTTGAGGAACCTTCTCCTCTTTAATTGCTACAGGCTTAGTTATATCGCCTTTGTGCGCCAACTCCTGGAGGCATCTATTTTTCTCCACCTTATAGTTGTTGACTGTTTTCATTAATCCGGTCAAATTCTCGCCAGAAATGCAACCTTCATACTGTTCAAATAACGCTTTCACGTCTGCAAAGGACTCCTCAAATTCGGTAGCCACATTGTTGCAGAGGCGTTCCGTTATTTCGTGCACTTTATATTTGTCAGGATCTGCGTAACGGAACGCAGACTCTACCCGAGTTATAGCGCACTTAAAAGCCGCATCAATACACCGGTCCCACAAATGGTCCTTCACTTGTTTAATGCCTACAGTGTATTTCTCTTCGCCTGCTTTTATTTTCTCATCTACCGCGAGGATTTCGTTTTTACAATCCTCGTCATCAATCTCTTCTAAAGCATTTTTATACTCTAGGCTATCATTTAGAAATGCCTCGTAGTCCTTCGTCACACCAACTATCATAAGTTTGAGTTCTTCCTCAGACTTTGCGTCGGTGAATGGCACTATTAGGGCCTTAGCGGCGTTCCTAGTCAGCGTTCCTTGGCTTTTAGAACGTGCCTTCTTAAGGTCGGTTAAATCCGCTAAGGTTGCCATGGTTACGATATGGACGCTCGCCCCCCCCCCCACCAACCTTTCTGTTTCAAGATGGCCGGGACCGGGACATTCCTCAATGGCGACTGCTCAGGATGTGGCTGTGGAACACGTGTATTGTATCCCCTCAAACGCCCCTCCTGTTAGCATTAGCATTAGCTCCACGTTAGACAAAGCTATTCCTATGCTATCAGCATTAGCATTAGCTCCGCGTTAGTCACAGCTATTCATATGCTATCAGTTTTAGCATTAGCTCTCGTTAGCCGAAGCTACCTCTAATGCTCTTTGGTTGCTAGGCTCAATGCAATGTCAATGGAAAGGTGGCTAGCTTCTTTCTGGATCACAGGATTTAGCTTTAGCTCGATTTCTTCCCAAAAGTCAATGCACAGTTTCCTTTTTGCAACACACAATTCCAGCGATATTCCCCCCAATGCACAAGCACTCCTGTGGGCACTGAAACTTTTTATTTAGGACTGCAACAGCCGAGCACTTTGTCAGCACCCAGGTGGTTCCTCTTTAGCAGCAGTGTAGCCGCTAGCACCCTACCCCGAACTCCCAGTCCGGGTCACCTTTCACTAAGGCGAGCGGATGATTCCTCGCAGGTATCAGCTACTTCAGCAGCCTGCGGGCGGTCGCGTTGGTCCTCGAACGAAGGCGACCGGTGACGGGTCCAGAGCTGCTCCGGGATGGCCGTCTCTCTGTCTTGCTTCTCCGCTAGCGTCTCGCTAACAGCCAGACATCCACTGATCACGTAGTAGCCTAAGCTAACACGGGCCTATGGCTTCCATTAGCATCGTGGTTGCACTGAATGCTAAGGGATGTAGCTACGGTGTTTACACGCGTTGCTATGGTTTCGCTCCGGTGGTTCCCGTTATAATGTTTTAACGGTAACCTACACACGTTGCTTTTATTACTGCAACGGTGATTCACGTCGGTTGCTTCGTTACTTGCACCGGTGATTACCGGGTTGCTTTATTACTGTACGGATATAATTAAACTTTGCTGTTTCATAACTTTGTTTAACTATTGATTCAACCCTCCGCATGGGGGTGTAACAAACAGGATAGTAATTGTGATTTAAACACACACCGTTATATTACTCAAACACACACTTCCTCCAAGTTGTAATAAGGCTCTCAAACATTCACTTATTTTCCGGCCATTTTATTACTAATAACTCATAACACACTCACACACGTACAAACACACTTCTACTAAACTTGTGTACAGTAAAAGCCCTATTTGCTTTGTCTGGCCCGTGTTTAGATATAGTTCAAATAGCTTCCACAACTAAATGTTCTTCAATCAATAGCACAAGATTCAGAGGTCGCGACTGTAGTCGCGTTAGTAGCATTAGGTAATAAACTGAAACACACAAAAGAAACACAAACACATACTATTAATTCACAGATCTAACGACTGCACAAGCGTATCACTATGACAGAGTATTTACCGTACTTATTAACACATTATAAAGACTCACGCAAACGCCATGTTCCTGCTTTGTCACATTGCTTACGAATGAATAAAACGGGTCACGCGTATTCTGCATTGTCTCTGTGAGAGCACGCCTCTTCGACATCTGACACTTCCTTCCTCATGCAATTGTCATCACTTATTGACTTGTGCCCCACTAGTATGCGTCCTAACATTCCTTCTAGCAGTAGTTAGTACAACACATTTTACCCCCCAATTTACTGTATTAATATCTACATCCCTGAGATACTGTAATTGGTTGATAAGAGGATTTCTGTTCTTATATAACACAGAGTATTCTATATAGGCAGTGAACTTCCTTAGTAACACTAACATCTATACATATACAACACAACATGTAGTTACATATATAAGCTGGGTCGGCACTTAATATTATAATGAGCCCACCACCCGGAATAAACGCGACAGTCAATAAAACCTATCAGCATGGTTGATCCGTGTCTTCTGTAGGATTCTACTGCTTCTTTTAAGGCATAAATACACAAGTCAGTGCCATGTTTAGCCTTAAAGCCAAACTGATTGTCCGTTGTGTGGATAAAAACACTTAACCTTTCTAGTAGTATCCTTTCCAGAACTTTAGACAGTATACTGGCTAGGGCGATAGGTCTATAGTTGTCCATACTGCCTACCTTGCCAGCCTTGTCCTTAATGACAGGCACTAAAACCACTGTGAGCAAGGAATCTGGCAGTACACCATGCGTTAGCAGTCCTGTAAAGCAGATGGACAGCAACGCTGCTACTCTAGGGCTGGCCAACTTAAGGTGCTCAGCAGAAATATTGTCCATGCCACTAGCTTTATTATCAGCTAGTTGCCTTATGGCTTGGTGGATCTCATGAGGGCTGAATTGAACCCCTTTCTCTTGTAGCTTGCCTGTACAGTAGGGTTCACTACTGACACAATTGAACAAAGCAGCATAGTGCTGCCTCCAAAGTTCACATATGTTCTCTGCACCGGACACACCTTCAATATTGCAAGGCAGTACTGCTTTAGGCCCATTTATAGATTTAATGTCTTTCCAGAAGCCAGTGGCATTTTTACTAAGCAGTTTCCCAGCCATAGAATCCGCTCTCAGAGCTTGCTCATGCTTCCCCACAAAACGCACTGCATGTTTATACCTAGCATTAGTGCTTTTCTTGTTTTCTAGGTCAGGCCCTTGTCTAGGTCTCCCAGCAGTTACCCATGCCCTATGGGCCGCCTTGGCTGCTTCATGATGGCCAGCAACGTGCATGTTCCAGCCCGGCTTGATTTTAATACCCCTTCTAAGGTGAGAAAGTAGGGGTCTACTGGCCACCGAAAGAGCACTAACAATATTGTCATACATAGCACACAGGTCATTACAGTGAGAGGTCTCATTACAGTTGACATCGTTACATAGTATAGCATCTGTCGGTAGTTGAACTTGGCTTAAGAGAGTGTCTGTTCTCCCACAGTAAAAAAGTACATCCTCCGCGGTGAGCTTTGCCCAGTCTATCTTAGCCACATATTCACCATTACTGTCATTAATTAACTCAACCGCCTACCAGTGTCAAGCGTCATTTCCAGGGGGAAATGATCAGTAGTGGTGGCTTCATACAGTATTTTCATAGACCCAAGCGTTGCATGAGCATCAGCGGAAACAAATTACATGATCAAGCCAGCTGGTTGAGCTGTGGGCTTCACTATAGTATGTATAGCTGTCAGCAGGTAGAAGCACTTGACTGGACAGGACAAGATTATTATCATTACAGAACCTAACCATATGCTTAGCAAAGTAAGAATCATTATCAGATATATCTGCATTCATGTCTCCCATTGCATAGATGCTAGTGCACTGCTGATCAGAAATAAAAGAGCTAATAAAAGCAAGTCTATTAACATATTCATCATCATTATGTCTTGCCTCATAAGGTGTATAAATGTTCAAAATAATAAACTCTCTGTTATTCAACTTTATTCTAACACCAATGCACCAGTCTGCTTCGAGTCGCACAACACTGATCACTGAGTCAAGCTTTTTGTGCCACAAGATGGCCACGCCCCCAGGAATCCTCCCTCTCAAGATGCGCTGAGAGAGATCAGTAGTTGACTCTCCAGCTCCATGAAAGTTATCGTGAACAGAGTTCAGTCCCCCCAGATCCTGTTTGGAGAGGAATGTCTCCTGCAGACATAAGATGTCACAGTTTTGCAGCAGGTTATCCACCTCTACACGTCGGGCTCTGTCCCCCATATTGTTGCCTAGGCGCAGCCCACGACAGTTATATGATGCAACCCGCATTAAAAAGTTAGAGGTTTAAAGCCGCAGCTTCGCTACTCTCACGGCGCAACAGGTCATTTCTCCCCACTGGAGCATTGTTAGACGTGGCTCTGGGCACACGGGGCTCATAGTAACGCCGGACATACACACCCGCTGGCCATATATCGGGACTGAACATGTCAGTCACTTCTTTGCAGTCTGCAGTTATATGAAACGATCCGAATCTACTGCCGGTCGCTTCAATCTTCCGACATGTCACAGAAGTGTTGCCCAATTTCACAGTCAGATAGTTATTTAGCGTGACAGCGTCAACATCAGGGTCGAATCTGGTGGCAAACACACTCACCCTCTTAGTCGTAATAACTGAAATGCTGCTCTCTGTGCCCGTGCCAATAATCCCCGTATTCTTCTGCTCACGTTTTCCCCGAGTTGCCCCGGGGGTACGGTGGGGCTGTCGCTTCTTGGGCGATGGCTTTTTACGGCCGTTGTTTACCACGAAGCTCCACGTCGGGGACCTAGGCGTGCAGGGCTCAGTGCTCCCTGTAGCCGCCTCATTCAGAGGAGGTATTGTCACCACCTCCCTCTGATCGGGATCAGACGGCCTCTGCTCCTCTCTCTCCATCGGGATTGCTGCAGCGCGGCACCGGCTCTCCTCGAACGCTGTCACCCGGCGATTCACAGCCACAGTAGCCGCAGTCAGGTTCTCGTTAACTGTTGCCTGTGCTTCAAAGTTCCTCCTCAGGCCGGCAACTTCACTGCTTAGTTGCTCAACTCTTCGGAGTAGAGCCGTCGCATCCATACTGCCAAAGCCAACTGGCGGGAGCTTGTCCAAAAATTGGGAGACAAACATGGGCATGTTTTCCCCAAATTCATTGAACAGGCTCAGACATACTTTAACGTTTTTAGCGTCCTTGTCTCGACCGGTGTGGTTTATTTTGCGTAGCTTTGTCGTTGGGCAAATTTCAAACAAGAAGCCCTTGGATTTTGTGATCCATTCAGAAGAGAAGTTGTTAGTAGCCAACAGCACAACTTCATCATGGTCAAGAGTCCTCATCTTGTCAGAGATAAAGTGTAGAAACTCATCAACCACTATTATCTTTCCACAACCGCTTTTAAAAACCTCAGGTTTTTCCCGAGGGCAAGCAGTGCCCGCAGTGCCATCTCCGGGTGGACCACCTTCCGCCATCAAACCACTATCGCACTATCGCACATAAATACATATATATCAATATCGCACCACTATACAAGCCAGTCGTATCCAATTTAGAGGTAATACAGCACTAAGTATCTATACATATATCGACCAAGATCAAGTGGAATACGTTATAATATAGGCGGAATATAGATAACGATGCCCGATATGGGCTACAATCAACCAGGGCCCCGATTCAGGCGACCACCGAACGGACCACTCGTGGCCGTGGGATGAGCCCTCTCGAACACTGCGGTACGAGTGTGTGTGGAAAGTTAAGGTCAGCAAAGCAGCAGGTGTAGTACTGGCCCTGAAAGCACAACGGCTGTATTAAAATACCACTCTTATACTATAGTCACTGAGGCAGGAACAGCAAAGACACGCAAACTCACCCGCTTTAATGAGGCCAACGTGCACCGTCGTTGTACCCAAATACAACTGTAAACAACAAGAGCCCATGTTTATACCCAGACACAGACACCAAATGAATATAAATACTGCGGAGAGGGAGGAACACCAACCTACAGTAGGTGGCGTGGTGTTGGTTCACAACACGCCGAACAGGACACAGGCCAGAGCGAGTAGCTCCAAGGCTAAAACAACAACAAGTGCTCACAGTCAAGTTCACAGTCAACTATTAAGTGCAGGCGATCGTAACAGCAACGTATAGAAACATACCTGCACTGAAGTGCGGACCAAACACACTGTCACCCGACGGGACAGCTCTATTAAGGATGATCACCTCAATACGGCGGAATAACTCCTGGCCGTGAAACCCACCAGCAGTGTGGCAGAGAGAGACTGACAGCTGACAAACACTGCCGACACGTCACCTTATAAAGCCAGCCAGGACACTCATCAAGCCCTAATCAGTGGGCGGAGGACGGGCCGTGACAGCGTGGGAACGCTAACGCCCATCCTGCCACAATACCAATCAGCCCACTACTAAGTGGGCGGAGGATGGCTATGACTCTGATCCATCCACCAACAAGGATGGGAGATGGGCCGTGTCATTGCACGTCCATCCTGCCACACATGCATGAATCCAAAGAACTTCCATCTAATAAGGAAAGAAGGGCTGCAGAAAACAGCACTGGAGGAGCTTAGTAGATGCCTGCTGAAATTTAATGAGGATGCTACTGTTGCGAACTTGCAGGCAGAATTGAAACACCTTGCAAACCAGTGGGAGACACTGAAGGAGCCACCTTTGAGGAGCTATAGAGTCAGGAGAGAGAGAGACACTGATGAGCTGCCTGAGGACAGACCCAGACCTGAGGAGGAACTGGAGATGGAGAGCAGTTGTTCCTCGTGTAAAAACTGCCCCATATGCTGCTATGTCATCCTGTCCCACTACAACGTGCTAAACGATGCCTACTCCATCATTGGTCTAGGATATAAGTTTTTGCTCACCCTGTCTGTGACGCAAGTGGCCTGTGAAAGGACCTTTTCAACACTAAAGTTTGTGAAGAACAGACTTAGATCGTCCATGAGTCAGGACCGACTAGAGGCTTTTTTGCTGATGTCAAGTGAGAAGGGGACACTGATGGACCGTGACAATGATGCCGTCATTGACAAGGTTGCTGAGTCCAGTGCACTGATGCGTCGCCAGTTGACCTTCTAAGGCAATGGTTCAAAAACTGAGGGTCAAGCAAGCCATACATAAGTGGGTCATTTACTTTAGTAGCTGTGTTTAGCTATAATGTGCCACCTGCTGACCTTTTAAGCAGTGTTTTTATTCTTTTATTTTGGGTCCCATATTTGGATCTCAGCAGGGGCCAGGTACAATAATATACCTTTGCACTTTATTTTGTATTATTTTGTTGTAATTGACCTTTAAGGCAATGGTTCAAAAACTGAGGGTCAAGCAAGCCATAAATACTGTAACTGGGTCATTTACTTTAGTAGCTGTGTTTAGCTAAAATGTGCCACCTGCTGACCTTTTAAATTTAAGCAGTGTTTTTATTATTTTATTTTGGGTCCCATATTTGGATCTCAGCAGGGGCCAGGTACAATAATATACCTTTGCACTTTATTTTGTATTATTTTGTTGTAATTGACCTTCTAAGGCAATGGTTCAAAAACTGAGGGTCAAGCAAGCCATACATACTGTAAGTGGGTAATTTACTTTAGTAGCTGTGTTTAGCGAAAATGTGCCACCTGCTGACCTTTTAAGCAGTGTTTTTATTATTTTATTTTGGGTCCCATATTTGGATCTCAGCAGGGGCCAGGTACAATAATATACCTTTGCACTTTATTTTGTTGTAATTGTAAGTTTGTGTGATTGTGCGTGCATTATTGTTCTGTTTTCTTGTTCTTGTTTTAAGATTCACTAAAGTTTGTGTGATTTTGACAAGCCTTGTCTGTTTCATTTGATCATTATTACAGTATGAAGACTGAAAAAGACAATACTATTGAATTGGTAAAATACAATATAGGACAACGGGACATTGATTGATTGATTGATTGATTGATACAGTTTGTAGAATGTACAGTACATTTTAAGCACAAACTCAATACAAAGACTGTTAACTGTGAGTGGACGACCCAATTAAGCATTACACTTGTTTACAACAGGGTCCACATTGTTCAATTCATCAAATGACACATGACACATGGTGACAGTAGAGATTAGAGAACAGAAAAGTACTAGAATGGAGGACTTTGTTGTCAATCGTCATGGTTGTTGTGTTTAATACAGTGTTGTTGTGTGACTGTCAATCTGGAATAACAAGCTTCGGTGATTACTTAGCCCATATGTGTGTTCAGTTCATGTGTGTTCAGCTTAGTTCAGAAAGTGGCCTGCCAGGGCATATAACTCCCGGCCTGATGTCCCACTCTGGGCCTGCTCTGTATAAGCTGCCATCGTGTTTGTTGTCGTTTCTATGGTAACCTCGCTTTCACCTCGGAAGTTGTTCGTTTTTCAAGCCACAAACTGATGCGCATGCTCAGTATTAAAAACAACAACGAACATGCGTGACTAGGGAGGTGACGTCATCCTTCCTCAAAAACTCCGTTTCGCATGACTACACAGCTCCACCATCCGGATCTTTTCGAAAATCTCCACTTATTTATCCGTTTCCAAAAACCTCCGTTTGAGGGGTCGAAAACGCCGTTTGCGTCTGGCTGAAAGGCCCAAACGCACATAGAAATGTGCGGTTGAAAAAACACCCAGAGTCGTGTAGCCCAGGCCTAAGAGCGGGTGTCCGGGTCGAAAGCGGGGCCTGTCGGACTGGGGGTGTGGTTTAATGATGAAGGCGTGGCCCATGCGCTTTGGGGTGCAAAAAGTTAGTGGTGCACAATGATCCAGTGTTTTGCTTGGCAATTCATGAATGACCGTTGCTCATTCAGTATGCCGACAATAAAAAGCTTATGTAACCCAGGTTTATAATTGTATGTCTGTATTTGTATCTGTTTGTATGCATCAGTATGCATGCATTTGTATGGTCACATGTACCATCTGCATCAGTTCACAGCTCATCACACCGATCACTCACTCACTCACTCAGTCACACCAGTTTCAATCAGCAATCAGCAATCATCACCACACCCTAGTAATCACCACACCCTAGTATAAAGCACAGCCATTTTGTCTCAGTCAGTGAGGTGCACATCACTGGCTGTGGCAGGTCTGTATCCCTATTCTTCTGGAAACATTTTACCATTTTCCCTTCCTTACAATACATGATATTAACACTGACACTGATGATTGATTTTAGACTCCAAATACTGAACTGATGAGAAAGAACTGAACTGATGAGCTTTTGCACTTGAACTGAATTGGTGAGTTTGTTTGAAATGTTGTTTGTTTGGAATGTTGTTTGTTTGAAATGTTTGAAGTGTTTTGTTTTGTTTTGTTTATTTTCATTTTGAATTGAAAAGATGATTTGTAAATGCTGGTTTATGCTGTTTGCTGTTGTAGATCAGCTACTTTAATTATTATTTTGATAATATATTTAATTTGGCCTCTTTCGTGTTCAGGCCAGGTTTTTTCCCCATTAGTTTATGCAACCCCATGATGATGATCCTGAACACAATGGCGAGCTAGTCCCAGAGCGATCCCCTGTTTCTGTCCTACCTGGACGGTAGGATATCAGCTTCACTCACACACACACTTCCCCTCCATAACTGCTGCATACACTCTAAAAACTGCCTCACATTCCCCCCTCACTTGAATGACACTGAACATTGGACCTTGGACAAACCATGACTGACTTTATACTTTTGGGTTGATTTATGTTGTTTGATATCTGAATTCATTGTTGTTGTTTATTTTACTTTTATGTTTTTCCAATAATAATATCATTATGGTCTCGCACCTTCCTACCTACATGACTGCCTGCCTAAATATGTCCCAAACCGCCCCCTAAGGTCTTCCACCGCCGGCCTGCTCGCTTTGCCCCAAAAAATGGCAACTAAAAAATACGGGGAAGCAGCTTTTTGCTTCTACGGGCCGTCGGCATGGAACAAGCTCCCACTGTACCTTCATCAGGCAGCCTCTGTAGACATTTTTAAAGCTCAACTCAAGACCCACTTCTACAACATTGCCTTTAATTGATCTTATATTTTTTATTTTTCATGTCCTCACTGTAGGCCTACTGCATTACTGCTTGTTTTTTAATGTCGTTGCCTTGCTTTTCTTTTATTCTCCATTGTTCTGTAAAGCACTTTGAGCTGCATTTCATGTCATGAAAGGTGCTATACAAATAAAGTTTTATTATTATTATTAAGCATAATTTTCAGTCTCTTGGTTCTTTATGTTTTTTTTTTTCAATGCAATTCCTTTCTACCATACACCTACTTCTGACAGCAGTACTGGTCCAAACATATTCTTAGATCACTAAGTATATGCTACACTTACAGCACCTGGTATTCCCAGGCGGCCTCCCATCCAAGTACTAACCAGGCCCGACCCTGCTTAGCTTCCGAGATCGGACGTGTTCAGGGTGGTATGGCCGTAAGCGGTGGCAGGTACGGCCCATGTACAGCAGATGGCAGCAGCCAATGCGCTAATGGAAAGCTTACAGCACCTGGTATTACATTGTGAAGGTTCCGGGGGGGGTGCTTAAGAGTGGGTGCCCGGGTTCGGCTGGAGAGCCGGGTCGTGGGTTTAGCTGGCTGTCGGGCCTGGCACCCCGGCGGGGGCCCGAGGCTTCCCGGGTCCGAGTGGAGAGCCGGGCAATTGGGGCTGTGGTTTAATGATGTGGGCGTGGCCTGTGCGCTTGCCCTGCTTATATTCCAAGATCGGTCGTTTCCAGGGTGGTATGGTCGTAGCAGCAGCCCGTAGGGCTCCTCTCCAGCACTATCCGCATGTTTTCAACACTTAAACAGGGGAGAGCGCGAACGCAGTCCCCCACTACCAGAAATTGTGCAGTCGAGATTCCCACATTTGGGGAATTCGCCCGGGTCAGCAAAGCACGGCGTGCAATGGCTGAGCCTCGCCGAGGGTGAACCGACCTTCGTGATCATGGTGTCTCCCCTGCCAGGTAAGTATGAGTTGTACATGCTGGCCATAGAGGAAAGCACTCCTCCACATACCAGTCACCTGCCGGTCAGACAACGACTAGTCCCCTCCACGTGGGCGTAACAATGGCCTCTTTGCGGTACCCAACAGCCATGTATTAAGCACACATAACAAGACACAGTGGCAGTATGTGAGCTTGTAGATCTTAACACTTTGACACATTTTGAAAACCTTCGATACTATTACGTAGTTAAAGCGCTCACACCTATTTGCACTCAGACGTCCAAGCGCACCACTGTGCTCCCTGTCATTTTCTTCAACAGGTGAGCTGGCCTTGTCCGATGGGCAAGGCCTTCCAAAAACAGCCATAACTCATCAACGTCCCTCTCCACGGAAGTCTTTAGTAAAAGGCGAAAGGCTTATTCGTCATGAAGAGAGACCCGAGTAATTCTACCCGCTTGCCACGGCGGCCGGCGAAGCCTCTAGCCGCGCCGGTCAAGCGCTTGACGGCGCGCGTGCACGCACACACTTGGCGTGGGCAGCCCCGCGACACAGCACGTGCGTTGTTTCACAGTCCGAGGTGGCTCTGTGCTCCCGCGGCTGGGTTTAGGGCGTCTTGGGTGGGTGGCTAAGAGCGGGTGTCCGGGTCGAAAGCGGGGCCTGTCGGACTGGGGGTGTTTGTTTGTTTGTTTGTCATGTTTATTTCGAATATGCCAATAAACAGAACAATTCCTTGCAATTCACAATGAAAAATAATTTAAATAACAAAGTTAACAGAAAAAATAGCAAGAAGAAATAAAAGGAAAATACAATAAATAAATCTAAGCATATCCGAAAAGGAGTGAGAAGAAGTAAAAACTTATAAACTCCCACCCCTCTTTAACTGAAATTACTTTTCAGTTACACATACATCTGTATTATACGTAATCAAAAGATTGTCTATTTTAATATATAGACAATTTAATACCCATATAACAAAACATTCTACATAAATATAATATAATATATAATAAACATACATATAATATATTTTGAGTACTCATGAAATCAATTTTCTTCCTCCCTGTATCTTGAAAATATCATGTTTTTGTACATTGCTTTAAATTGATTGATGCTTGGACATTGCTTTTGTTCCTTGCTCAAGCTGTTCCAAAGTGTTACACCAGAAATGGAAATGCAGAAACTTTTCAATGTAGTATTACGATTTAAAGTTTTAAAGTTGTGTTCTCCCCTCAGATTATAACCTCCCTCCCGATCATGAAACAGATTTTGAATATTTGCTGGTAATTTATGGTTCTTGGCTTTGTACATTGATATTGCTGTCTGGTACGCTACAATGTCTGTGAATTTGAGCAATTTTGATTGTATAAAAAGTGGATTTGTGTGTTCCAGATAACCAACCTTGTGAATAGTCCTTATTGCTCTCTTTTGCAAAATGACAAGTGAATGAATTGATGTTTTGTAGTTGTTACCCCATACCTCAGCACAGTAATGGAAATATGGCAAAACTAAGGAACAGTAGAGGGTGTGAAGTGACTTAAGATCTAGAACCTGTTTTGCTTTATTTATGACTGCTATACTTCTAGCTACTTTATATTTTACGTTTGTGATGTGTGTTTTCCAGCTAAGCCCATTGTCAATTGTCACACCTAGAAATTTCTTTTCATGCACCCGTTCAATAGCAACCCCATCTATTTGGATATGTACCTGAGTGTTAGTTCTGCATTTACCAAATAGCATGTACTTTGTCTTGCTCACATTTAAAGATAGTTTATTCTGATCAAACCATAATTTTAATTTCCGTAATTCCCCATTGATGTCACCCTGTAATTTGGCCAAATTATCCCCGGAGCAGAAAACATTTGTGTCGTCTGCAAAAAGTACCAATGATAGCAGCTGTGATACTTTGCAAATATCATTGATATATAAAATAAAGAGTTTGGGCCCCAATACTGACCCCTGGGGGACGCCACAAGCAATGTCCAAGCAATTTGACCTATGCAAACCCAACTTCACAAACTGTTGCCGTCTGTCCAAGTAGCTTTTAATCCATTCAATTGCCCGTCCTCTAATACCAATTTTCTCTAATTTGTTTAATAATATAGTGTGATGGATAGTGTCAAAAGCCTTCTTAAGGTCAATGAATATTCCGACTGCATATTGATGATTGTCAATTGCGTCTGTTATTCTTTCTATGGATTCTGTTAAAGCCTGAGATGTTGATCTGTTTGTTCTAAAACCATATTGACTCTCTGAGAGTACATTACATTTTTCTAAAAATTAATCTAATCTGCTATTAAAAAGTTTCTCCAGTATCTTGGAAAATTGTGGCAACAATGAGACAGGTCTGTAGTTTGTGAAGTGGTGTTTGCTTCCATTTTTGTACAGTGGAATGACTTTTGCTATTTTCATTTGGTCTGGGAATGAACCGGTTTGGAATGATAGATTGCACATATGTGTAAATGGTTTGGAAATCCCCTCGATGATCTGTTTGACCAATGTCATGTCAATATCATTAAAATCTGTGGATGTTTTGTTTTTACAATTTGCAACTAGATCAAAAATTTCGTTTTCGTCCACATCAGTCAGGAACATTGAGTAGGGATTTCTGTCAACCAATTCCTCCATTTGCACTCCATCTGATCCTCGATTGGGAATTTTGCTACCTAGATCAGGACCCACATTGACAAAAAACTGATTGAAGCGATCTGCCACCTCCTCCAAATTGTAGTTTTCAATATCATTTTCAATAAAATATTTAGGTAAACTGTTTTGTTTGGCACCATCTCTTATAATACTGTTTAATATATTCCATATCCCTTTAATATTGTTTTTGTTCTTATCTAATTTATTCGTATAGTATTCTTTCTTGCTTACCCTTGTGATGCTAGTTAACTTATTTTTATATTTTTTGTATTTATCTTCTGCCTCTTTAGTTCTCTGTCTAATAAAATCCCTGTATAAAGCATTCTTCTTTTTGCATGCATTCTGCAGGCCTTTGGTTAACCATGGACACTTGTTGTATTTACATTTTTTGTTGTATTCCTTGATTGGACAGTGCTTGTTGTATAATGACGTAAATATTGAAATGAATGTGTTGTAAGCACTGTCCACATCTGTTTCATTGTATATATTACCCCAGTTATGTGTCATTAATCCATTTTTTAACTGTCTAATTGATTCATCATTCCTTACTCGTCTGTATAGTTTTTGTTTATCGATCTTGTTCTTATAGTTGCAATCAAATACTGTAAAAACAGGCAGGTGGTCTGTAATGTCGCTAATTATTAACCCACTTATTTTATTGTCAATTACATTGGTAAATATATTGTCAATGAGAGTGGCACTGTGCGCTGTAATTCTAGTGGGTCTTGTGATTGAAGGGAGTAGGCTCATGCTGTGGATTGCATTAATGAAATCCTCAGTACTTTTATGGTTGTTATATTGTAATAGATTAATGTTGGTATCTCCACAGATAAATATATTCCTATTTCCTATTCCTGAAAACATATCTTCCATCCACTCCCTGAAATTATCAATACTGGAATCCGGCATTCTGTATACACAACTGATCAATACATTTCTCTTATTTTCCATAAAGATCTCAATTGTTATGCATTCAAGAAGGTTACTAACCACCTGGGACATAGCCTCTACGATCTTAAAATTTAAGTCCACATATATTGCCACCCCTCCTCCAATCTTACCCCTTCTATTAATATAAGTAAGTTCGTAGCCATCCATCTCAAAGTCTATTCCCCTTTCATCATTGATCCAAGTTTCAGAAACTGCTATGATATTGAAGGGTTGTGAGAATGATTGTAAAAAATCCTTAATGCATTTAAAGTTTGCATATAGGCTTCTACTGTTTATGTGAATAATTGATAGCTTTCCATCGGGTTTGATGTTGTTATTATATTGTTCCATAGTGTAATATTTGCACGTGTGATCAATGTTGTTAAAGAAATTAATGTCCGGGTCAATATTTAGCTCCACGTCAATTACGCTGTGATCACTGTAATCCACTGCGTTAAGTTCAATGTGATCATAGTCCATTATCCTCTGAGTTAGGTGACTGGTGTCACCTGCAGGTCTATTGTTGTGTATCATGGTGTGTTGTTACCTTGAGTCCACCACGTCTCACTATGTAGTCCAGAAAAATGTGATCCATGCATTGTCTGTGATAAATAAGGTGCAAAAAAAAGTAAAAAAAAAAAGCAGTACCTGCTGTCCATGCAGAAAAAGACAAACAAAAGCAAAAAGAACAAAAATCGAGGCAAAGGAGAAGGCCATTTAGAAAAATTAGAAAAATTAGCATGCAAGAGAGAGAATAGATACATAAAAATATAGTATTCATAATAATCCATGCCAATTCCATGCCGCTTCCATGCAAAAAGGGAAAAAAATAAATTAAATCCTTCATCCAGCAAAAACAGATTCTCAATAGTAGCATGCTGAAAAAAGCATTCCAAGAGTAGACGGCCTCAATTTGCCATATATAAAAAATGAAAGGCAATATAGTTGCAGCGCCAAAGTAAGTCAATACATAAGCCATTTAGACTGCTCGTTTCATCTTTTGTTACCATTATTCATAATAGCACGTCGGCTTTTATCTGTATTTGTCCAGCTCGCTTTTGTCTCTTACCATGATGGCCTTTGCATCTTCAGATCCGTTCAGCTTAATCCATATCTTGCAGTTTCTTGTCCAGGTGCCTTGAATCCTTCCATTCTTTTTCAGGATGCGAGCTTCTCTTGCTATTTCACCATTTCTTTTCGTCAGGTGCTCGTTTAGGAACACATTAGTCCCCTCCAGCTTTTTGCGCTGCGCCATCAGTTCAGTTTTTGCTTTTCGGTTTGCAAAGCGTATTATGATCAATGGTTTGTTGTTTGCGGAGATGGCGTTACCCTCCCTCCGGGCCCTGGGTAGTACATGGCACGCCGATATCAAGTTCAAAGAACTTCAGCACTTGGTTCTCCAGGGAGGCTTGTTCAGGCATTGTGGGCTCCTCCACTGTCCCAGCCGCACCTTCCGTGTTCGTGACAGCACGGGCGTAGGATAGGCCTACTGGTTTGGTGTCGAGGCCACTGATCAATAAGTCGTCCATTCGAGAGTATTGCTCGAGATCATCAACGCGTCGTTCCAGAAGCAAAATTATATTTTCTTTCTCTTTCACGGCCACTTTGAGGAGTTGTATTTCCTCCATGAGCCCTGTCAGCGTTGTTAGCTGTTTAACCACCTCGCTGATTTCCGCAGACATGAAGTTTAGAGACTTCTTAATCTCCTCCAACTCATCCGCTTTCTTAGGAGGCATGATTGAGAAAGAATAGTGATCTGACTGTTAGGGATCTAATTACCCGAATCAATCCGGCAGTTAAATCCAAGACCTGTCAAATCTACCAAACACAGTTGACGCTCAGTTGACACTCAGGAGCACTCAGGAGCTCCCGCACACACGTCTGCTCACCACCAGTTCAGTTCTGACGTGACCTCATTCATTGTGTGTGAATGGGTGTGGTTTAATGATGAAGGCGTGGCCCATGCGCTTTGGGGTGCAAAAAGTTAGTGGTGCACAATGATCCAGTGTTTTGCTTGGCCATTCATGAATGACTGTTGCTCATTCAGTATGCCGACATGAAAAAGCTTACAGCACGTGGTATTCCCAGGCGGTCTCCCATCCAAGTACTAACCAGGCCCGACCCTGCTTAGCTTCCGAGATCGGACGAGATTGGGCGTGTTCAGGGTGGTATGGCCGTAAGCAAAGGCAGCGGTGGCAGGTACGGCCCATGTACAGCAGATGGCAGCAGCCAATGCGCTAATGGAAAGGTTCTGGGGGGGGGGGTGCTTAATAGTGGGTGCCCGGGTTCGGATGGAGAGCCGGGTCGTGGGTTTAGCTGGCTGTCGGGCCTGGCACCCCGGTGGGGGCCCGAGGCTTCCCGGGTCCGAGTGGAGAGCCGGGCAATTGGGGCTGTGGTTTAATGATGTGGGCGTGGCCTGTGCGCTTGCCCTGCTTATATTCCAAGATCGGTCGTTTCCAGGGTGGTATGGTCGTAAGCAGCAGCCCGTAGGGCTCCTCTCCAGCACTATCCGCATGTTTTCAACACTTAATCAGGGGAGTGCGCGAACGCAGTCCCCCACTACCAGAAATTGTGCAGTCGAGATTCCCACATTTGGGGAATTCGCCCGGGTCAGCAAAGCACGGCGTGCAATGGCTGAGCCTCGCCGAGGGTGAACCGACCTTCGTGATCATGGTGTCTCCCCTGCCAGGTAAGTATGAGTTGTACATGCTGGCCATAGAGGAAAGCACTCCTCCACATACCAGTCCCCTGCCGGTCAGACAAGCCAAGAAAAGCTCGTAGTGCGCCGAGCTTGTAGATCTGCTATTTTTCAATAGCTATAAAGTATAACATAATGCTTAGTTGAAAACACCAAAAGGGGTTCCCGCCCCAAAATGGTTTAACATGGGATCTAAAATAACCACTTTACTGCCTGGGCCGTGGCTCAGCGGTCCAGGCACCTTATTGGCCGGTATAGTCCGAGTTCTGGCAGTGTGGCCGCGGGTTCGACTCCCGATCCCCGACGGCCTTTATACTGCATGTCACCCCCCCCCCCCATCTCTCTCCCCCATTTCCTGTCAGCCTACTGTCTGTCTCTCTATAAGAAATATAAAATAAATGCCAATACCGCAAAAACATATAAAAATAGCCACTTTAATCCTATATATGTCAGCGATTTTGAAATGGGCTTCAAGCTCACAATGAGTTTGAAGATATATTTTCTAAAAGTAAAAAAAAAAAAATATTTTTTTTTTTTTGGGAAAGATTTTGTAAATGTTTCATATTAATATACTAATGTCTTTGCCATGAGCATTCTTCAGAGCCACCGGAGTACATTAAAATATTGAAAACAATGCTCTGTGTGTCTATCTAATAATAATAATGTCTCATGACAGGTGAATTATTACGGTTAACATAATTAGTTATAAACCCACCTGTTCTTATTATCTTAAATGATAAACTTCATCTTTAGAGAGAGAGGAAGAAAAAAAAACACACTACGAAAAGTAGTCGGGTCAAAACGTCAACATGTCAACGTCATGACGTCATGACGTGATGACGTCATGACGAGATGACGTCATGACGTGATGACGTGGGCACGCGACGTACGTTGTGCGGTGTGTGTGTGTACTCCCGAAAGTTATCAATAAAGTTAGGAGGAGGAGGAGGAGGAGAGGGGAAACTATTTATAAGTCTATGGAAAATAAACACGGATTTAAAAGACCTCACCCATACTGTACAAATAATGGAATAAACATTATTATTGTGTTTGTTTGTTTGTTATACAGGTTTAAATAATGTTTGTTTTTAGTTCAATGTTTCTTTTAAAAACGCCCTTAACAATAAAGAAAATTTAATGTTTGTTTTGACACCGTTTGTTTTACATCATCATTACATCACCTTAGACTTTAATATATTAGCGCCCCTCACTTCACACGGGTGTGATTTTTTTATCCTATGTTTGTATGAGCTTAAGATGTCTTAAAATGCTGTTTTTTAAATTAACGTTTTCAAGCTTGAACTGATTGTAAAATAGTAGGCAGAGGCTAATAATAATAGCAACCAGCAGATGGCGCTGGAATTCTGCACTTTCCCTCCCTATGTGTAATGCTGTAATGACAGCAGAAGTCATAACAGAACCATCTAAACACTGCAACATGCAGAGGAGAAGTCATAACAGAACCATCTAAATACTACAGCATGCAGAGGAGAAGTCATAACAGAACCATCTAAACACTACAGCATGCAGAGGAGAAGTCATAGCAGAACCATCTAAACACTACAGCATGCAGAGGAGAAGTCATAACAGAACCATCTAAACACTACAGCATGCAGAGGAGAAGTCATAACAGAACCATCTAAACACTACAGCATGCAGAGGAGAAGTCATAACAGAACCATCTAAACACTACAACATGCAGAGGAGAAGTCATAACAGAACCATCTAAATACTACAACATGCAGAGGAGAAGTCATAACAGAACCATCTAAATACTACAGCATGCAGAGGAGAAGTCATAACAGAACCATCTAAACACTACAGCATGCAGAGGAGAAGTCATAACAGAACCATCTAAACACTACAGCATGCAGAGGAGAAGTCATAACAGAACCATCTAAACACTACAGCATGCAGAGGAGAAGTCATAACAGAACCATCTAAACACTACAACATGCAGAGGAGAAGTCATAACAGAACCATCTAAACACTACGGGGTATGATTCTCGCTTAGGGTGCGAGAGGTCCCGGGTTCAAATCCCGGACGAGCCCCTCCAGGTCACCATCCTTCCAAAGCGTTTCTGAACATTCAATGTTCTCAGCAGCTTGGTTCAAAGTATGTTTCTTACATAGTTGGAAAATGCTGTGTTCACACATTCTTCAGTCTGGAACTAAATCTATTAAATATCTAAATGATCTCTATTACCTGCTGCATTGCTGACTTCTCCAAGAAAGACACATGTGCATCAAACAGCTGTGTTACACGGAAGATGCCAATAAAAATCAAGGCTCGTTGGTCTAGGGGTATGATTCTCGCTTCGGGTGTGAGAGGTCCCGGGTTCAAATCCCAGACGAGCCCTTCCAGTTATACTATATATAATATAATATAATAACAAAAATTGCCATGGCTGACTATATTTCAAGTCAACCTGGCGGGGTATTTGGTAAAGTTTTCAACTAGCAATAATCACGTCTCAGTAGAACTTCATTGACTATGAAATTGCCGCTGCGCAAGAGTACTATTGAGAGGTCACATGATTCTATGACTCCTGAATGTGTAGTCTCTAACAGCGTGGTGCCCAGCTGATACTTCTCAGTAGGCCTATAGGCTATTGTCACATATGCAACGGCCAATCGTTAACGCCTTGCACAAGATGAAGATGATTGTGTTTTGGGTATATACAAAGGGAGACTTGAACCCACACCCAAGCAACATTTGAAAGTTGATTAATGGGTTAAATTGACACTCATATCTCCATTACCTGCATTGCTGACATATTCAAGAAAGACACATGTGCATCAAACAGCTGTGTTAGATGGAAGATGCCAAATAATAACAAGGCTCGTTGGTCTAGGGGTATGATTCTCGCTTTGGGTGCGAGAGGTCCCGGGTTCAAATCCCGGACGAGCCCTACTGTTGGCACTGCACTTCACCGTCCCTCGCCTTAGTTCATGTCTTGGAAAGAAATATGTTGTAGCCTGGAAGAAGACAAAATAGAAACTCAGCAACGACTAGCAGGCATTGTCAATATTATGCACCATAAAGCTGCAGTTTTCTATTAATTTTAAATGGAAGCCATCAACATGACACTACAAAGTGACACCCAACGTTTGTACCTGTTGCACAAACAATAAAGCTCCGTAGTCGGCAGGACTCGAACCTGCGCTGGGAGACCCCAATGGATTTCTAGTCCATCGCCTTAACCGCTCGGCCACAACTACCGCTGTTACCTGTAAGCACACCTGTTCAGCAATTTTGGGTGAACACAAAGAGGAACTTGAACCCACAACCCAAGCCAAATTGCAATCTTCTGAAAGTTGATTGATGGGTTAAATTGACCCTCCTATCTCCATTACCTGCATCATCTCTGACATCTTCAAGAAAGCCACAAGTGCATCAGACAGCTTTGTGAGAGTAAATATTACAATGAAAACAGGGCTCGTTGGTCTAGGGGTATGATTCTCGCTTAGGGTGCGAGAGGTCCCGGTTTCAAATCCCAGACGAGCCCCTCCAGGTCACCATCCTTCCAAAGCGTTTTTGAACATTCAATGTTCTCAGCAGCTTGGTTCAAAGTTTGTTTCTTACATAGTTGGAAAATGCTGTGTTCACACATTCTTCAGTCTGGAACTAAATATCTAAATGATCTCTATTACCTGCTGCATTGCTGACATATTCAAGAAAGACACATGTGCATCAAACAGCTGTGTTTGATGGAAGATGCCAAATAAAAACAAGGCTCGTTGGTCTAGGCGTATGATTCTAGCTTCCGGTGCGAGAGGTCCCGGGTTCAAATCCCGGACGAGCCCTACTGTTGACACTGCACTTCACCATCCCTCGCCTTAGTTCATGTCTTGGAAAGAAATTTGTTGTAGCCTGGAAGAAGACAAAATAGAAACTCAGCAACGACTAGCAGACATTGTCAATATTATGCACCATAAAGCTGCAGTTTTCTATTAATTTTAAATGGAAGCCATCAACATGACACTACAAAGTGACACCCAACATTTGTACCTGTTGCACAAACAATAAAGCTCCGTAGTCGGCAGGACTCGAACCTCCAGCTGTCCAGAGTTATTGACACAATTATCTGCAGTTTTGTCCAGCTAATCATGTATAATACATGATTAGCGGAATTATAACATTTTTTTTTTTAACGATTTTCAACTTGTATAATGACCTGCTGATACTGATATAACATTGTAATTATCAGTGGCTGTCCACATTCGTCAGCAATTCAAATGTCACATTAATTAATATTCATACTAGTGGTACAATTGTAGCCTGGAAACCAGACAAACCAGAAGAAGAAATGTGTGTCTACGCAGTGATATTAGGCTGACCATGCCAGGCTATCTTTGCAATTGTAACTCATATTTTAATCGCTTAGTTTGATCCTTTGTTTAGATTCTCTGTAGTATTTTGTCTTCATTGAATGCATTGTAAATATTTACTCTGTCTTACCTGTAAAAAACACTGTCCATAATGTCTTCTTTTACAAATAAAGGGTTGACAGCTACATATCCTTCATGTGTGTTCATTAAAGAAAGCTAATCACATTCACAACACATTAGTTTAATCTCCTTTAATTACGGACAGTAAGTGGATAGGAGTATTATTTTACAGTCCACACTCATTTAACTATTGCTACAATGAACATGACAAGTCTTAATGTTACAGAGTGCATACTGTCCATTGTACTTATCCTGTAACTACCTGTACATCTAGCGTATAATAAGAAGTGTTATAACAGTTCTGTGTAAGGATGGTCACATAGTAATTCTGTGATGATGGTAAAACTATGACAGAATAATCATAGTTGTGGACATGAAGTGAATTGATATCTGACAATTGGTATGAATGAAAAATGTCCAACATGTCTTTCAGATTTACCAGTTACTCTTGATGTCTTGAGTCTGCTGTGTGTAGATGTGTGTGGTTTACATACATGTACAGGAAGCATAATGTCACTGTACAATACCAGTTGTAAGAGAAATCATTCCATTATTTCTGGTTGTAGGCTATGGGAATTCCATATTTATCTAACTAATTAGAAGACATGGGTTGTGAATGTTGTGGAATGTTTAGGAGCATGTCTGTCCCATTGTTAATGGACAGGTGATAATGGGTTAGGGTGTGTAACCCTATTGCTGAATGGATCGACCAACCAATTTGCATGTGATCCTTTTAGTGTGATAAGTAGAGTGCATATAGCCTACTCCTACAGTATAGTGTGAATGGAGTGGAACATGTATAATAGGATTGGTAATCATTTACATTTAAATAATTTAGACAGGAAAATACTTATCATCCCTGTGACAACATCTGATAGGTGACAAAAGCAACTTGAGCTATTTGTCACATTCCTAATCCTAAATTCACCGCACCCACTGCACACAGCAATAGTCATTGTATGAAGTCATCCTCTCATGGTCAAATAGACATTTCACACATGCATGTTTAAAGGGACACTTTTGCAACCATATCTTTCCTGGTGGGTTTATGTGGGAAATGAGACATTTTAGTATTTCAAAGTGTCAGTGTGATGTCATGGACATTGGTGGATTACTACAATGACCATAATGCTTTGCTGCACTTGTGGAGATGGAGAGGGCTGTCTTTTACATATAATTATGATAAAACAAATGATAACTTTACTTTATTTGTATTTGTTTTACTGAATCTGATATGTTTCATTTGCTTAATGTTTGATATAAACTCATTGAATTGCCTTGTTGTTGGGAGCAGTGATTGGCCAGTTTTGTGTCCCGCCCCCTCACTCTGATTGGACCATCAGGGCCCTCTGTTAGTATTTAACAAGAGTTTGTTCTGCTTGGAGTCACTTTAATCTCTGCTAGTTGTTAAGAGCTGAACTTCTCCTTTCTACACTAACTGAAGCATTTCGTTTTAGTTTTGGTTCTACTTTAAACTTTAGTACTTTAGATTTGCACTCTTTAAAAATAGATATAGTATCAGTTTGTTTGGGCAGGATTTGAGTTATGGCTTTACTACAAACAATGAAGTCCTTGGTCAACCAGAGACTATCTGCTGCTGCTGAAGAGATATTTGGGGTCGTTGGAAGAATTCTAACAGAGTACGAGGATGAAGCTTTCCACATCAAGCAAGAAACTGACCGCCAACGCAGACTACTGGATATGGTTTTACAACCAATCGTCAAACTACACAGAGCAGGTTGGTAAAACCTTCACTACTATTACTATTTTCACCATTATATCTTAAATGGCAATGGTGACTATTTGGAATAAAGGAGGAACTGGTGAAAATGTTGCATTGATACTAGTCAATAGTATTCTAGTTGTATTTTCTAGCATTAACAACAGAATCAAGTAGTAAGGAATAATTTATTTAAATGTTGACCATGAATAATCATAGACGGTTTAAACTCGTTAAACGTGTTGCACTATAAAACAACAGAGGATACATCTGATAGCAATAGGGTTGTTTAGCAAATGATAATTTACATTTGAGAAACAAGGAGATGCTTGTTTTAGAAATGAAGCATTGTTGAAGTAAGAAAATAATTTGCATGACACATCACACTGAAATCAAAACAACATTAGGGCAGGTATGGAACTAACAGCAAGAGTTCATGTTCAAACATGTAATGATGTGTTTCTCCTCTGTATCTTCTGTCTAGACTCCATACACCCCCTTGTGTGTAAAGAAGAGGTATTCCCTGAGCAGCAGCAGGAGATAACCTCCAGTCTGGTCCAGGAGGAACCAGTGTCTCCACAGATTAAAAAAGAACAGGAGGAGATACTCTCCAGTCTGATCAAAGATGAACCAGAGTCTCCACAGATTAAAGGAGAACAAGAGGAGAGAACCTCCAGTCTGATCAAAGAGGAACCAGAGTATCCACAGATTAAAGAACAAGAGGAGAGAACCTCCAGTCTTATCAAAGATGAACCAGAGTCTCCACAGATTAAAGGAGAACAAGAGGAGATAACCTCCAGTCTTATCAAAGATGAACCAGAGTCTCTACAGATTAAAGGAGAACAAGAGGAGAGAACCTCCAGTCTGATCAAAGAGGAACCAGAGTATCCACAGTTTAAAGAGGAACACAATGAGCTACTTCAAAGATCAGAGGAGGATGGTGGATCAACAGAGACATTACTATCAGTGAAACATGAAGATGATGAAAACATGCTAACAGAACCTGTAGCCAGCACCTCATCTAAAAGCATGGAAACACAATCTGATGTAGAGGACTGTGGAACATCACAACCAACTAATGATGATCAGCTTCTCTCTCCACACTGTTCTGAATCTGACATCACTGAAGACAGTGATGAGTGGGATGAGACCATGGATGACCAGTCTGGTTTAAACACACTGAAATCACACAATACACAACACATGGGAGGAAATAGTTTGTCTTTGAGCAACAAGCTGCTCCATGACCTCAAATCACCAAAAGAAAGTCACTCCACGAGGAGTCACACAGGTAAGAAATGTTTTAGTTGTGCAGATTGTGGCAAAACGTTTAATCGCAAGGGAACTCTGAAGATGCACACAATGATTCATTCAGGGGAAAAGCCATTTGTTTGTACATTGTGTGACAGTGGATTTATTCAAAGTGGTAGTCTAAAATCACACATGTTGACTCACACAGGGGAAAAGCCCTTTACATGTACAGTGTGTGGCAAAGAATGTAGTCAAATGAGTAATCTAAAAAGACACATGTTGAATCACACAAGGGGGAAACCCTTTACGTGTACAGTTTGTGGCACAGGCTTTGTTCGAACGGTTCATCTAAAAAGACACATGTTGACTCACACAGGGGAAAAACCCTTTACGTGTACAGTTTGTGGCACAGGCTTTAGTCGAAAGGATAATCTAAAATTACACATGAGGACTCATACAGGGGAAAGGCCCTTTATGTGTACAGTTTGTGGCAAAGAATGTAGTCAAATGAGTAATCTAAAATCACATATGATGACTCATACAGGGGAAAAGCCCTTTACGTGTACAGTTTGTGGCAAGGGCTGTATTCATAATGCAGCATTAAAAATACACATGAGGACTCATACAGGGGAAAAACCCTTTATGTGTACAGTCTGCGGAAAAGGCTTTCATGCAAAATGTAATTTAAAAAAACACATGATGACTCATACAAGGGAAACGCCCTTGTACAGTTTGTGGCAAGGGCTGTTTTCATAATGGGGCATTAAAAGTACACATCAGGACTCATACAGGGGAAAAACCCTTTGAGTGTAAAATTTGCAAAAAAGGTTTTACTCAGACTGGTAGTCTAGAAACACACATGAAGACACACAAGAGGAAAAAGCTGTGAGAGAGGCGCTATCCCCTCCTTTTGGCTTGTGATTGGCTGATCACCCCATAGTGATGATTGGCTGAGCAAAGTATATATTGAAGATAAAAGTGTGGGCAGGAATTTGAAGACGCCAAAAAATATTGTGTTGATTTTATTGCTTGAGATTAAAATGTCATATTCATTAATATTCATACACTAGTGGTGCAATTGTACCTAGTATATTTTAATCACTTAATTGCAGTGTTGTGACTAACGCCCTTACATCGCGTTACGTTACATAACGTAATTACTATTTGCAGTAACTTGTAACCTAACGCTTTACATTCCCCATTCCATAACGGCCTTATAGTTATTGTGCGAGCGTTACCCGCGTTATGTCAACGTATGTGATCAGTGAAAGGTCTCGCAGCTCCGTGAGTCTATCATACAGGCGTCTCTGTGCTGCTAACTGCAGTGCAGAGAGAGAGAGAGCGCTCTCTGTGTTGACAGTTTTGTTTGTGCAGTCATACTAGCCTCTGAGGCCACATGGCTTGATACACCCTAACGTGATAAAAGCACGTAGCAGAAGAGGTCATTGGCTAACGTAGGAACAGATTTCAGGGTAAGCCAATCAGAGACAGTCTACAGGGTGGGCGGGCTTACACTGGCTGTTGGAAACAGTAACAGATTTATTCACAGACACACAAACCCTTGTAACACATACATACTACACAGACCGAAATCGCAGGTAGAACAAAAATCATAATACAGTAGGCCTACCACACGCTAAAATGGCAAATGCGGATCATGACAGGGAGATTGGTTGCTTTGGGAGTTGGAAATTTAAACACTATTTTGAGTACTTGCGACCCAATGTAACTTGTTTCTGACGAGGGTAGCAACTAGTTAGCATGGGAGCTAACATTAGTTTAACTCTGGTCCATATCGTTAGAAGCCAAGGAGTCCTCCTTATTAGGGTTGCCAACTATCATATTTTCAGATAAGGGACATTACCCGGGCACGCGGCAAAGCCGCGTGTCCGTTGCACCAAATTTTTTTTGGTGTCCCTTATTAAAAATTGGTGTCCCTTATTTGAAAATCAAAAATTCCAAAAATTGGGTAATTTCAACAAAAACAAATTGGGTAATTTCCAGGCAAACCCCCCCAATGTCACGTCTAAATTTCGAGTCAAACCCCCAAAGCATGCGGTTATGGTTAGGGTATAGACTACATGAGAAACAGATTATCATTTAAATTTTTATTTTGTCAAAATGTGCAAATGAACAAATAAAAATAATAATACAACCAAATAAAATACATATAAATCAATAAGATACAATCAATACAAAAAAGGAGGAGGGAACACGCCCCCAGTGCCAACAGGGAATCGAACCCAGGACCTTCTAGCTGTGAGGCAGCATTACCGACTATGCCACCGTGCCCCCTAAATACAATCAATTCAATGGCTCATAACATATTGCAAAGGCCCTTAGAACAAGGCTCAACATATTGCAAAGGCCCTTAGAACAAGGCTCAATGGCTCATAACATATTGCAAAGGCCCTTAGAACAAGGCTCAACATATTGCAAAGGCCCTTAGAACAAGGCTCAATGGCTCATAACATATTGCAAAGGCCCTTAGAACAAGGCTCAATGGCTCATAACATATTGCAAAGGCCCTTAGAACAAGGCTCAATGGCTCATAACATATTGCAAAGGCCCTTAGAACAAGGCTCAATGGCTCCTAACATATTGCAAAGGCCCTTAGAACAAGGCTCAATGGCTCCTAACATATTGCAAAGGCCCTTAGAACAAGGCTCAATGGCTCATAACATAATTGCAAAGGCCCTTAGAACAAGGCTCAATGGCTCCTAACATATTGCAAAGGCCCTTATAACAAGACTCTATAGACTTCACAAAACAAACTGGGCAGGCTACTACTGGGCCTCACCCCCCCGAACCCACCTCAACCCCTGCCCACTTTGACAGGCTGGAATGGCTTTAGGGTTGACGACAGAGTACAGCATCATGCAGTCGGTCTGGTCCACAAGATTTGATACACCACCAAGATACCCATGTACCTGTCTAAATACTTCCTTAATGTAAACAAAGTCCACACCCACAACACCAGGTAGTTCAACAAACCATGTGCAAATAAATTTCGCTCCTATGCCACAAAAATGTGGAACGCCCTACCAACTGTCATTTTTACATCCTTTATGATGATTTCCTTTTTTTTGGCTATAGAGAAGTGTTTAAATATCACTTGTATATAGTGGACTGTACATCTCTAAATGTTATGATAAATTGAAAACGGTGGAACCTCTTTTTTTGTTTTGTATTGAGTTGTGCTTGAAATGTACTGTAATTCAATAATACTACCTAAATAATACCTCAATCAATCCTTCCTTGGCAACTTGCACCCCCTGTTGGCAAACGCCAAAACTGCCTATTTCTTCCACTTGTATTTCAGTTGGCTTCTTGCAGCAGCAAGGAGTGGTTTATCCACCAGAACTGCAGTGTAGAACTCTGAGCAAGACTTTTTTTTATGGTTTTCACCAGCAGCATGCTGTTTAACATCTGTCAGTCCTCCGTGACTGACAGAAAATGCACGCCTGCAGAGAGTACAATTCGCCTTGTTTTGGTCGTCCCTTACACTCTCTATCCACACAAAATCTTTCTCCCAATTAGCTCTGTATTTACATTTTCTTTTCATTTTTTTCTTTGGCGGAGGAGGAAGGTTTTCCTCTACTGAGACTCCGTCTCCAATTTCAGAACTTTCTGAGGTAGTAGTGTCAGCATCCATTGTTTGTTTTTGTTGTGTGTTGGTCTGGGAGCACGAGCTGGTGAAATAGTTGCTAAGATACGATACTGCATAGTGATTGGCTCTGCTGCTGGCCTGCTGCGTGCATATGAAGAGTACTGACCAATGAGCTGACTAGCTGAGCCTAGCGCCCTTCCAGACACCAGGTTTCATTGTCTTGTTTTCCATTTCCTATAGCTTAGAATCGCTGCCCCTTCTTCTGTGTGTCTGAATGGGAGCGAGTGACTGAGAATCACCATAACGCACTGTCATTTTTCCACAACCCCAAAATACGGGATTAAGTGCGTCCCGTATCGGTTCATTACGGGACAGGTCTTTTAGCTGTCAAATACGATACAAACCCGTATTTTACCACCGAGTGGCGCGCTACGAGCTTGTAGGTCTGCTATTTTTTTTTTAATCGAAGAACGACTGACATTTTTAGAATCTGATCTCAGGTGAGAATGGGTTAAGTGTCAGTGTGCACAATAGTGTTGATTTGATTTTGTCGACTAAAACTATGACGAGGAATGTTTGTCGACTACCTTTTCTTTACTGCCAAAAATGAAACAAATACAAAATAAATAAAAACTAAGACTAAAAACTAAGTCTGAATATTTTGGCAATTTTCTCCACAAATCAAAACTAGACTAACATGCCCGGGAGGGACTTTATAGTGGACAAGAGATCCATGCTGAAAATAGCCGATTTACAAGCTCACAACGCGCCGCACGCTCGCAGCGCAACCACGTGTAAAATCTGCCATTACGACGACATCAAGGCCTGCATGCCTATCGCCAAAATTAAAGGAGAATTCCATGCTAGAATGCTTTCTTACCTTTCTTACCTTTCTTTGTAGTCGTTACGTCCCCACCAAAGAGGTCCAGGTGTTATTTGTAGTTGTTATGTCCCCACCAAAGAGGTCCAGGTCCAGGTGTTTTTTTGTGCAAAAGCTCCTTATTGGCTATTTCCCCTACCATAAGCCCTCAATGAATTGCATTGCATTGAATGGGAATTGAATGGGGCTATGGGGTGTTGTGCTAATTTGCTTATTTCCATCGAAATTAGTAGTAAAGTGTGCCGCTTGGGATATTATTTACATTATGAAGAGAGGATATATACAAAGAAATTATAATTTTGAGCGATGGAAATAAGTGAATTAGCACGACACCCCATAGCCCCATTCAATTCACATTCAATTCAATGCAATTCATTTAAAGCTTATGGTAGGGGAAATATAGCCAATAAGGAGCTTTTGCACAAAATAACACCTGGACCTCTTTGGTGGGGACGTAACAACTACAAATAACACCTGGACCTCTTTGGTGGGGACGTAACGACTACAAATAACACCTGGACCTCTTTGGTGGGGACGTAACGACTACAAAGAAAGGTAAGAAAGCCTTTTAGTATGGAATTCTCCTTTAACTGTAGACTACACTTAGTCGACAAAAACTAAATTACATTGTATGTTTGTATTATTCAGAATACTATGACTAAAACTAAACTACCGACTACCGACAAAAATACATGTTTGTCGCAGTGTTGTTTTCGTCGACTAAAACTAAAAACGAAAGATGTTCGTCGACTACCTTTTTCCACTGCCGAAAACTAAATGGAAACTAAATTAAAACCATCTATGATGACTAAAACTAAGACTAAATATACTGATAATTTCGTCGACAAATAAAAACTAGACTAAAATCTTAATTCCCAGATAGCAAAATATGGGTGAATCAACGTTGAAATGTGGTTAGGCAGAAATATTGAATCCACATTGAAACCCGACGTTGAAATTATATAAAAAGTGCAAAGAGAGTTACATGTTGAATCAACATTAGGTTTTCAACCATAACTGACACTATATCAATGTTGATTCAACCATCATCTAAATGGTAATCTACATGCACATTTGGGTTGATTTTAAATTGAATCAATGTTAGGAATCAACATTGATTCAACCATAATCTAAATGGTAGCCTAATCTACATGCACATTTGGGTTGATTTTATATTGAATCAATGTTAGGAATCAACATTGATTCAACCATAATCTACATGTAGATTTGGGTTGATATTATATTGAATCAACGTTAAGGAATCAATATTGATTCATGTACATTTTACATTAAAAATATTAATTTTCTAGGCATTAGAAAAGTCCATTAGAAAAGGTTAGTTTTTCACCAATAACTTTCTGCTGATATAGGTCTACACATAACATTACAATATTACCAACATTGTTGGCAGACAATAGGTTGTTTGTGTGAAAACAAACTTAGAGATGACAACATGGTATTAATATTACGTCAATTACATTTTATTAAAGAAAACAGTCACAGGTCAAAATAGACAGCCAGCAATGTGTCCCTGGGAAACATTCTAAATTAGGTGCAGGTGATAGTGACAAATATTGTTTAAGGTCGATAGGCAATAGCACACCTCTCAAAGCCATGGTGACACTTTCAAACCTACCACATTTAAAGATTGTATAGAATCTATAGATTTATTTTAAGAGGGTGGGGGTCTTATCACACTACCACCGTTATAAATTCCACAGACATGTTTGACAAATGTTTTTTTTAAACAATAAAATAAAAATAAATAATAAGTTAATTGCAATAAACCAGGGTTGATATAGGGCATAAAGATCTTCCTTCATGAAGGACTTTGCAAATCAGGGTCCACAGGCTAACAACTGTCCATTTGGTTGTCATATAACCAGGTGGAGCGAAATCCATTCACGACGGACGACGTAGGTTGCGACCTATACTTTTCCGCCGCGACGTATATTCGAGTACGTCCTGGCGTAAATATCAATTCGTCCCGGCAGAACGGGACTCGTCGCGGCTATATCTACCCGTTTGCGACGTAATAGGTTGACTATTATTTCCCGTCGCGGCAGAACGGGACTCGTCGCGGCTATATCTACCCGTTTGCGACGAATAGGTAATTCGTTGCAGCGTAAAGAATCCGTTGTGGCGTGAGCTGGACTCGTCGCGGCTATATCTACCCGTTTGCGACGTAATAGGTTGACTTTGGTATATTTGCGGTGGTATTGCCGCGTGCCCGGGGCCCGGCACGTGCGCCTCGCCGGTCCGATTCCGTGGATCTCTCCGCCGTCTCCAGGCGAGCCTGAGTGGTTCTCTGGGGTTCCAGCAGGCCTTTTTCCGCGCGCATCGTGCCCGGGGAACGGCCCACGCGCCCGGGCCTGGCACCACCGCGTGCACCTTGCCGGTCCGGTTCCGTGGAGCCCTTCGCCGTCCCCAGGCGACCCTCTTTTGCCCACCGAAAACAGCAGATCTACCAGCTTCCTACATACGGGATGGCCCGACCCGCGTCTGTGGACCCCTGGGGATCACGGTAGTCCACGGGGGTCCGTCTGTGTGTGTGTGTGTGTGTGTGTGTGCGCGCGCAACGCCGTTTCTATATGTCAGAAAGGCCGCAAGGTGTATACTGTATTTAGAAGAGTCTTTCAGTTAGCGGAAGTGTTTTATTAATTTTTTTTTATTTTTATTTTTTTTCGTTAGTTTTAGTTAACTAATAACCTTGGTTGGGGAGCAACACACGGGCATCGATCACGAGTGCTTCTCTCTCGTCCTACTCTATGTGGGCGTATTAAAGACATGCAGGGTTCTGGTGAGGTAGCCGCGTGCCCGGGGCCCAGCACGTGCGCCTCGCCGGTCCGATTCCGTGGATCTCTCCGCCGTCTCCAGGCGAGCCTGAGTGGTTCTCTGGGGTTCCAGCAGGCCTTTTCCCGCGCGCATCGTGCCCGGGGAACGGCCCACGCGCCCGGGCCTGGCACCACCGCGTGCACCTTGCCGGTCCGGTTCCGTGGAGCCCTTCGCCGTCCCCAGGCGACCCTGCGTTCCAGAGCTGTCACCTCTTTTGCCCACCTCTTTTTGTGTGTGTGTGTGTGTGTGTGTGTGTGTGTGTGTGTGTGTGTGTGTGTGTGTGTGTCGCATGCGTGCGTGCGAACTTCGTGACAGTGGTGCATTACATTGTATTTTGATTTGAAATAAATAATAAATTATTATTAACGAAAAACATCTAATACTATTTTAAATTGGTCTAGTAAAGTTAGTATCAGAAGCAGCAACCATGCAGAGCTATACCAATCAGATTAAATAGGCTATAAGCCTTAAACGTTTGACAAGCAAACTATAGTTGTATTTTGCATACTTTAATAACAAGCAGCTAATCTACAATTGACAATTTGACATGTCATTGCGTCGTATTCTGTCTGTCTTTCACGCACGCACGCACGCAGACATGTCACAGACCACCACATAACCATATTTGTATGGCCATATCGTTTATAGGCCTTATAGCTGAATAGCGCCGGCCGTCGGGGGTTCATTTGGTTCCAACCGTCCCATTATGGTCAACACTTATGATATGCTATTGCATTCTTCCAACTAAAGATTTACATATTAATCTGAAAAAATGACATGGCACGGACTGGCTCAGAAAATCTCCCTGCATCATTATATCAAAACCAGGCCTATACTGAATGTAGGCAATTGAATTCCAGTATACTTTTGTTTCAATCAACTGAACTAGACCAATAAAATAGTAGGCTAGTATTTATGTTTTTCGTTAATAATAATACATGATAATTATTATTGAACGGTAAGTACGCTGGTATGTACGCTATGTTACACTATAAGCTTGTAGATCTGTTTATTTTAAGCATGCCGCCGCATTCTGTCAGAATCTTGTGTGTGTTATTATTGAACCATTTAATTTCATGTCTGTCTGTCTGTCTGTCTGTCTGTCTGTCTGTCGGCATCTGATCTACAAGCTCACGCATCGCAGCGGACAGCGGTTGATTATCGCTGGGCCGCAGCGGGTCTATATCGCCTAATGTATCATACAGCGAATGAAAGCAAACATGTGTGTGTGTGTGTGTGTGTGTGTGTGTGTGTGTGTGTGTGTGTGCGTGTGTGTGTGCGCGCGCGCACACACACACACATGTGCACACATGTGTGCTATATATGTTATAGCTCTAGAGACGCAGAGACAGAGACATATTTATTTAAAATAATCCTGTCTCGCACGGCCTATATAGAGCCAATGAACGGAGCACATTCTCCCCCCCCCCCCCCCCCCCCCCCCTCACACTCTCTCTCTCTCTCTCAGCACACGCTGTGCTGTGATATTAATCAGTCGGCAAATGATGATTGAGTAACGTTAGCTCTGACTCGCACATTATGTGAGATCACATATAAAAGGCCTTTAATATAGCCACAGATCATATAGGAATAGGCTTGGGCACTACCCTACCATCTCTCTATAGTGGGGCACCGACGATCTGCAAGCTCACAACGCGCTGCATGTGGACGCAACACTTGGAGCTTGTAGATGCGCACCACAGATCATACAGGGCGTGTGTTCCAGCTAACCCTATAGCATAACACACACACAAGCAACAGTATAGACATCTATTCATCATTATTTATTTCAAATCAAAATACAATGTAATGCTGCACCACTGTCATGAAGTTCGCACACACGACACACACACACACACACACACACACACACACACACACACACACACACACACACACACACACACACACACATGTTTGCTTTCATTCGCTGTATGATACATTAGGCGATATAGACCCGCTGCGGCCCAGCGATAATCAACCGCTGTCCGCTGCGATGCGTGAGCTTGTAGATCAGATGCCGACAGACAGACAGACAGACAGACAGACAGACAGACAGACAGACAGACAGACAGACAGACAGACAGACAGACAGACATGAAATGAAATGGTTCAATAATAACACACATGAGATTCTGACAGAATGCGGCGGCATGCTTAAAATAAAGAGATCTACAAGCTTATAGTGTACCATAGCGTACATACCAGCGTACTTACCGTTCAATAATAATTATCATGTATTATTATTAACGAAAAACATAAATACTAGCCTACTATTTTATTGGTCTAGTTCAGTTGATTGAAACAAAAGTATACTGGAATTCAATTGCCTACATTCAGTATAGGCCTGGTTTTGATATAATGATGCAGGGAGATTTTCTGAGCCAGTCCGTGCCATGTCATTTTTTCAGATTAATATTTAAATCTTTAGTTGGAAGAATGCAATAGCATATCATAAGTGTTGACCATAATGGGACGGTTGGAACCAAATGAACCCCCGACGGCCGGCGCTATTCAGCTATAAGGCCTATAAACGATATGGCCATACAAATATGGTTATGTGGTGGTCTGTGACATGTCTGCGTGCGTGCGTGCGTGAAAGACAGACAGAATACGATGCAATGACATGTCAAATTGTCAATTGTAGATCAGCTGCTTGTTATTAAAGTATGCAAAATACAACTATAGTTGTATTTTTAATATTGCTTGTCAAACGTTTAAGGCTTATAGCCTATTTAATCTGATTGGTATAGCTCTGCATGGTTGCTGCTTCTGATACTAACTTTACTAGACCAATTTAAAATAGTATTAGATGTTTTTCGTTAATAATAATTTATTATTTATTTCAAATCAAAATACAATGTAATGCACCACTGTCACGAAGTTCGCACGCACGCATGCGACACACACACACACACACACACACACACACACACACACACACACACACACACACACACACAAAAGAGGTGGGCAAAAGAGGTGACAGCTCTGGAACGCAGGGTCGCCTGGGGACGGCGAAGGGCTCCACGGAACCGGACCGGCAAGGTGCACGTGGTCGTGCCAGGCCCGGGCGCGTGGGCCGTTCCCCGGGCACGATGCGCGCAGAAAAAGGCCTGCTGGAACCCCAGAGAACCACTCAGGCTCGCTTGGAGACGGCGGAGAGCTCCACGGAATCGGACCGGCGAGGCGCACGTGCTGGGCCCCGGGCATATAACAAAGTCAACCTATTACGTCGCAAACGGGTAGATATAGCCGCGACGAGTCACGTTCTGCCGCGACGAGTCCAGCTCACGCCACAACGGATTCTTTACGCCGAGCCGAGTCCCGTTCTGTCGCGACGGAAAATAATAGTCAACCTATTACGTCGCAAACGGGTAGATATAGCCGCAACGAGTCCGTTCTGCCGGGACGAATTGATATTTACGCCAGGACGTACTCGTCGTCCGTCGTGAATGGATTTCGCTGTCTCTCTACATAGGACCACAATGAAAATAAGCTGTGCTGTGTGGTTGGCTGAATGCATGTTGTAGCATAAGCCGAGCTGTGATTGCGTGGTGATGGAAATAAGGACCCTGAGGGGGCCAGCTATCTAGTGTTAGTACCTGACTACTAACCCTAGACAACTGGCAAAGTGAACACTGTACCTGGATCTTCTTTTCTGGCTGAGATCTCCTTCATCCGCAGATTCAATTTCAGAGGTTGGACACATAGTTGAGTTGTACTTGGCCTCTCGTTTTTTGGCTTCATCAAGGGTCTCTGGAAAGAGCAGATGCCAATTAACATATATCTGCAGTCCAGTGTTGAAGCAAAAAAAAGAAAAAACTCACACCTGTATACATAGCTTTTAGAACAGCTGTGTATGTGTTGCACCAATTACTCACCACATGTAGTAAGGACACGTACATCCTTATAGGGGATCCATTTATCATCTGGTTGCATTCCATCTCGAAGGGCCTTTGTGAGCTTTATGTGTTTAGGGGGCCATAACAGAGTCTGTTCTTTAGCTTTAAACCAGCTCTCTAGAACTACTGCTGTCCCACCATTTGAGAACTGTACAACTGACCTCACCATTCATCTTCAAAGGGCTAGGGATGAAATGAGAATTACTCATAATGATCTCTCCTTACAAGCCATTGCCCATACCGTCCTACAAAGCCAAAGTGCAGTAACTACACACACACACACACACACACACACTACAGATTGTATTTAATTGGCCAGGCAAACATGTTATATGTGCACATGTGATATTGCACCAATTGTGTATTCATTCATGAGGTAATGTATGCCCCCGAAAACTGACCTTTGAGTCAGTGTGTTAATATAGTTAGTTACTGCACTTGGCTTGGCTTTGTAGGGCAGTATGGTTATACTGCTAAATGAAGTAGCGGTATTGCAATGGCACCATCTCTGTCTGGAGAGAGAAAACATTTGCGCTTGATATAGCAAAGTTTACCTATCCCTATATCTTCTTGCAAGCCACTAACCTTGTATGTACCAATGTATGATGATTCACAGGGATACATGTAGTATGGCTGTTTGTGTCTGTACTTTCTGTAAATTATATATACATCTTCCTCTGATTTAAGAATATTCTCTACTAATGCAAATCCATCTCCAACCTCAATACAATTGTCTCCTTTCTTTGTGGACAGAGTAAAGCGATGAGTGGAGACCTTCCTGTACTGTTGTGAATCAGTAAACTGGGGGGGGACAGGCCCATCAGTGTGAATGTTACTCAAAATTGGATCATCAGTGGGACATGGGGACCCAACATGTGGAATTTCAGACAACCTTTTCACTATCTGTTGTAGAGGCTGATGTGGCTTTCGTAGAAGATGCTTAATTTGTCCAAGATAGTTCTCAAAAGGGAATCCTGAGATATTATCTAGAGTGCCAAACTTCCTGTATTCCTCAGCCAAATGAATAAGCTGGTGTACATTGTACACAAGTTGATCTTTTCCATACAACTCCCCAAAGTGTTCAACAAAAGAAACCATCAACTTGTGTGCAAAGGCTAACATTTCCTCAGAAATACTAGGGGACAGCAACAAGTACATCCCAACAGAAAAAACATGAAGTTTTGATAGAGCTCACTGGGGAGGGAATCCTTCAAAACCACAGGACCCCAATACAACATGAAGGATCTCAACTCAGTAGCTTTCCAGCGATCTAGTTCTGACAGCTCCCTTGGTTTACTGTTAAATTCACAAGGCATGCAAGGACGTAGCTTTAGCAGTTTACATGAAATGGCTTCTACAGTTTTGGAAGGAATCCTTGTTGCCAAATTCTTCCCCTTTAACCATATATTAAGCAGTTTCCTTGTAACTCCGAGACAACATAGATGCATGTAATCAGTTGGAAACATAGAAACCATCTTCACTAAACCTGTTAAAGGGCTTGTCCCATTTTGATGGCCCTCATCCACCATGTCTGAGAAACTAGAGTCTGTCCTAAGTCTGACTTTTGTTTCAGGATATGTCATTTTATTTCTCCATACACCTCCTGAAAACACTTTCACAACCCGAATAGCCATTAAATGCCTTGGTCTGCTTAATATAAGCTCTAGCTGGGGCATCACAAATAAAGGAAGAAATCTGTACATCAAATTGCTTGTCATTATAAATGATGCCATTAGACAGTACATTCTGAAGATCTTTGACAAACTGCTCTAGGTACTCAGAAACACTCTTTGGCTTGCTTAGACCACAAAAAATACCAACAACAGAAGAAGAAAAAGGAGGGGGGGGTCCTGATTAATATGCTGCATTCCAATGTGAAACAAGCTGAAACATTGCATAATTGTACATTTGGATCAACAAACTATAATTTAATAGTATTGTTAATGATAAAATAACAGCATAAACAAACGTCTAACTATAACAACAGGACCAATGCAGTCTGACTGAGACTTCTCTATAAAACACATGTCCAAACTTCACCATCTTACTTCAATGGAAGTTAAGCAAGAGAGGCCATTATTTCCTAATGCATTCTTAAAACTTTATCTTTAGCAGATCAAACAATGTACAATTACTTTTTTCTCCTGTCTATCCACGCCGTCTCCTCGACTACGGCTAAGAGCTGCAATTCTTCCTGTTTTGGTATGGGTCACCCGATATGGACGATTTTGATTGGCTGACTGGCACAACGTCATTCAGTACAAAAGCACGCGATTGGTCTGTTCGTTTTGAAGCACGCCGGTTAGAAGATAAAAACGTTTGAAAAGTTTCAAAACACATCGAAATATTGAATAATGTACTGGTTATAGGTCTGAGAACAGACACAGGAACCATACGGTTCCACTTGTACACTCCCGAGTTAAATTAATAAGGACACGCCAACAGATATTAATTTATCTTAATGTTACGGCCGGGCTACAGCAGGCATTTCTCGCGCGTTTTGTGTAGCCCGGCCGTTATGTTACATCACATATTCACCTATCAAGCTGCAGCATACGCACAAAACAATGCAGTTCAATCATTAAAATTCGACCACAAAACAACATTGATTCAATGACATCTTTTCAACATTGGTTAATTGGCATCAATTGGATGATCGGTTGATGGTTGATCCACCATCAATCGTCAACCTTAACCAAAAATCAACCATTTTGACCATAATTCAACATTGAATTAACATCTTTTGCTATTAAGCCTACATAAAATGTTGGTTTAGATATATAGATGACATCTTTTTTTTATTTTCAATAATACTACAGGGATGCTGAAGAGCTTCACTTCCCACATGAACTCAAGGTTATCAACTTTACCCTCAAAGCTAATCCTGAAACGGTGTCATTCCTAGATGTGAGTGTCACTAAATCTCCATTGGGTATACATACTTCAGTGTACCGCAAATAGAAATAACTATCTCCACTATTCAAGCTATCACTCCTCCAATTTAAAAAAGGGCTACCATATAGCCAAATGTTGAGACTCAAAATACTCTGCAGTACAGAGGCAGGCTTTGAGAGACAAGCCTCTGAAATGGGGGTACGAAGAAGTCACTTTAAATAAATGTAAGTCCAGAGTCAAACAGTTGGATAGAACCGATCTCCTAACCCCTAAATCGTCTTCCGTCTCAACAGGTCAAAGAATAGTTTTGTCTAGCACATTTTCTCCTATTTCTCAACATATTAAACATACAATTAAAAAGCATTGGCATATACTCTCCAGTGCCCCTTCTTTAGGTAAAACCTTTTCTACTCCTCCTATCCTTGCAAATAAAAGGTCTAAGAACCTAATAGACAAACTTGTTAAAAATGATATTTATGTACAACCTCAACATTTCATGTCCTCACTACCCTCAGGTAACTTCCCATGTAATAGCTGTCTTAATTGCAACGCCATGATCAAAGGGGAGGATTTTTACATCCTCACACAGGTAAAAAAAAATAAGTAAAAGGGAGAATCACTTGTAGAACAAAAAATGTTGTCTATCTCCTAAAATGTCCCTGTGGCTTTTGCTATATAGGAAAAACTAAACGAGAATTAAGAACCAGAATAACTGAACATAAAAGCAATATTCAGGACAAAAGAAGAAAAATCCCCCATAGCTAGACACTTCAATAGCACTGTACCCTGAGGTTTCAAGGCATAGAACGTATCAACCCTTTAAAGAGTGGTGGGGACAGAGATCTGGTATTATTACAACGCAAAGCATTTTGGATCAAATTCTAAAGGTCTAAATGAAGAATTGGTGTTAAAAAGCTTTCTATGAATAACTTTTTTGTAATGTGGATTCTGAAATAAGACAATGATTTCTTATAATAATATGTATGTTCACTACTATGTATGTCTTTAATAATGTGACACGGCTGTATAGTCCCTTCTATTTGAACAAATAAATCTATATATCCATTTAATTTCCGTTGCTACTGCCAATTTTGACACTGACGAAGGCCTGCGCACCGAAACGTGTTCGTCTGTCTGGTATGACTGCTGCTGCGGAGCACTATCTTTATTAATAAAGACTCTTACTCGACTGGAAGTGCGGATTTAATTCATTTTCTATTATGTTCTTTTGGAATCTGCACCCAGCACACGCCTGAAACTATATAAAACTGTCTGAGGCCTCTTTTAGACGGCGACCATCTCCATATAACACGTCAAAGTCCCGTTGCGTTCTCATTTGTTCTTACCGTTTACACAAGAACGCACACGTTATGATATAATGTGCTATTATGCTATACTGTCGCTAGGTGGCGATAACGGGCTGCCAAATAGACAGGTCACCCACGTACGAGAAGAAGAACTCCTTCACGCAAGCCTGCGCAACACTGCTCTGGGCAGCGCCACGGGATGGTTATATATATTATAATACATTAGGCTACATAAACGCTGCTGCCGCGGCTGCCGTCTATCACAAGGCTTTTTATTAACATGTTAGCATTAGCATGTTAGCATGGTAGCATTAGCATGTTAGCATGGTAGCATTAGCATGTTAGCATGTTAGCATTAGCATGTTAACAAGTTAGCATTAGCATGTTAGCATTAGCATGTTAGCATTAGCATGTTAGCATGTTAGCATTAGCATGTTAGCATTAGCATGTTAGTATGTTAGCATGATAGCATTATAGCATGATAGCATTAGCATGTTAGCATGTTAGCATTAGAATGTTAGCATGATAGCATTAGCATGTTAGCATTATCATGTTAGCATGTTAGCATGATAGCATTAGCATGTTAGCATGTTAGCATTAGCATGTTAACAAGTTAGCATTAGCATGTTAGCATTAGCATGTTAGCATTAGCATGTTAGCATTAGCATGTTAGCATTAGCATGTTAGCATTAGCATGTTAGTATGTTAGCATGATAGCATTATAGCATGGTAGCATTAGCATGTTAGCATGTTAGCATTAGAATGTTAGCATGATAGCATTAGCATGTTAGCATGATAGCATTAGCATGTTAGCATTAGCATGTTTGCTTGATAGCATTAGCATGTTAGCATTAGCATGATAGCATTAGCATGTTAGCATTAGCATGTTAGCATGTTAGCATTAGCATGTTAGCATGATAGCATTAGCATGTTAGCATTAGCATGTTTGCTTGATAGCATTAGCATGTTAGCATTAGCATGATAGCATTAGCATGTTAGCATTAGCATGTTAGCATGTTAGCATTAGCATGTTAGCATTAGCATGTTAGCATGTTAGCATGATAGCATTAGCATGCTAGCATTAGCATGTTAGCATTATCATGTTAGCATGTTAGCATGTTAGCGTGATAGCATTAGCATGTTAGCATGTGCATGTTAGCAACATGTTAGCATTTTAGCATGATATCATGTTAGCATTAGCATGTTAGCATTAAAATGTTAGCATGCTAGCATGTTAGCATGTTAGTATTAGCATGTTAGCATGTTAGCATTAGAATGTTGGTGGCAACGTAATGCGCAATGCACTAAGACAAAATACCTAATTGAAAGTCAATGGGGAGACCTGGCTCACATGTAACCAAATGGTCCCTTCTGAGAGGCTAAATGTCATCAAATGGTGGTCCGTGGCTCAAATGCTGCACAGACTTGGCGAGCTTCAGGCACCCAGTAAAATTTCTTGAAATTTTGTTTCTAGTTATTATTATTATTATTATTTTCCACTGATCTCCAGGATGTGGACCGTGGTGACAGTGTCCGGTGTTCTACTAGTCCTGTTCATGCAGACTGCTAGACTGCAAACTACCAGCACAGGTAAACTGCCTCCAACTTTCACGGTATTATGATGCTTAAAGAGATATTTCTACATGTATGATTGTGAACACCCGGGACAGTTTTTAAGTTGCTTGATTCAATATTTAGATATTATCAGACACGCCCCCATCCTATACAAACGCATTGTAACTTCAAACTCCAATTTAACCATGATTCATCGAAAACACCTGTCCTTGGTACTGGTGAATTACAGGTGAGGACAAAGCGTACGACAGCTCCCAACGAGACGTGAGTTTTGAACTTTGTCAAGTTCAATTTCAAGCTTTGGCGGAAATGGTAAATGCCGAAAATGTGGGTAATTTCGGCGTGAACCCATATTCTGGCGTACGCACGGTTGATAAATGAGGGCCTATCTCTATAGTCAGTGACATAGAGTCTGTGGGGGCCGGAGGGCAAGGGCCCCCCCATGAGGAGTTTTGAGGAATTGCACCCAACCGCACTGAAGACAGTCAAAACACTGTCCAACAGCACCCTCCCCTGGAAAGAACAGGAGAGGAGACAACCCACAGAGCCTAGTCCCTCCATGTGCCAGAAGTGTACCTCCCAGCCCTGGCAGAGTAGTTCTGGAGTAGTTCCAACGGATTGTGTGGCCCTGGTTTTTCCCTAATGGGACTGATTGAGGGTAGCTACTGGGACGTAAGTCGGGACTTGATCACTCCCGGCTGGGTCACCTGAGTGAGGGGTATGATGTTGAGAGACCCGAAACCCCGTTGACCTCAGGATACATCACTTAGGATACGTCCCAGGTGTGGACATATTTTGACATATTTTAATATTCAAAAATTGTAATATAGTGTCAGGATGACATGCTCATTAAGATGTTGCAGGAGATGTGTGGTATTGTATGCGATATCGGCACCACATTTGTGACCAGGGACAGTAGTTTGATATACAAGGGGGACATGGTCATTTTTCAGTTCTTTACATATTATGAAACTGCACACTGTAACCTTTCATATGATGTATTGGTCATTGAAATTGGGGGGGAAATGAAGAAGATATGACCATTTGAAACTTGTTGAACCAGAAATGTCAAATTGGAGAATTCCCCCTTCAAAGATATCAGCAGTGATCTGTGACTTTAGGGGGCGCTGTTTTCCCTTAATTCCTCCCTTTAGTCAACAAGCAGTGTTGCCATGTCTGCTTATTATAATTAGTTGGCCTTGTTTCTAAAGAAAAATAATGCATAGGCCTACTGTACCAATAAGTCTTCACAATTAGAGAATGTTGTTATAATTGATAGTTTGCCTGTTATCTCTCCTTTTTTAAATAGGCTACTGCATTTATTTGGCATTTTGTAGTATGAAAAAAGGGCAAAAAACAGTGGCAGATAATTTAGGCTTATGTAAATGGTCCAGATGAGTACAAATAAGATAGCTATATTAGCCTGTTATTATTATTATTATTTGTCTGCAGAACCCCCATCTGAAAATAATGTATAGATAGATAGATAGTTTATTTGTCTCGGTCATGGTTTATCCAACATTATTACATACAAGGATGATACAATTGACCGAAAAGGAAAGGGCTGAAGCCGAAGCTTATGATGCCCACCTTTTTGAGATTTCAGTAATCTCATAAGGAAAAATAAAAAATAAATAGAGAAATCCGTTTTCTACATTGCTGCATTTCTAATGAAAGGATTAGACACAACCATGTTGAAAGAAAAAAATCTAAAAATAAATCTGATCAAAAAAGCTGGTCAAAAATCACTATTTCTACAACTTAGTGACAATTGTTACAATGATGATGATGTTACTAATAATAATAATTATTCACTTGTTTCTTTTATAAACTTACATAGCATGCATACATACATACATACATACATACATACATACATACATACATACATACATACATACATACATACATACATACATACATACGTACATGCATACATACTGTACATACATTTGCCTTTATATTTTTATTGCCGAATATAATAAATGTAGTTTTGCTTATGTTTAATGATAATGTATTTATATCAAACCACTTCTTCCACTTCTTCCACTACCTGCAAGAGTTGTTGGAGGTCGACCCCAGAACAGTACAGGCTGGTGTCGTCCGCAAATAGTACACAGTGTAGGTCTTGTAGGGCTTCCGCGATGTCGTTAATGTATAGAATGAATAGTTTTGGGCCAAGGACAGAGCCTTGGGGGACTCCACATGTTACTGGTAAGGTAGCTGAATCTAGTCCGTTTATATTAACAAATTGTTTACTTCCTTCGAGGTAACTTTTGAGCCAGGTGAGGGCAATGCCTCTAATTCCATACCTATATAATTTGTTTAGCAGTATGTCATGATTAATGGTGTCGAATGCCTTTTGTAGGTCTATGAAGACCCCTACTGAGAATTCCCTGTTATCTATTGCTGAAGAGATGTTTTCAGTTAATTCAACTACTGCCATTGAGGTGGATCTACTTGTTCTGAACCCATACTGTTGATTGCTTAGAAGCTGATGTTTGTCAATAAAGCTGTCAAGCCTTTGTACGAAAACCTTTTCTATTAATTTGGAGAATTGAGATAGCAGCGATATTGGTCGATAGTTAGTGAATTGATGTTTATCGCCACTTTTGAAGATTGGAATTACTTTGGCTGTTTTCATTTTGTTTGGGAAGATGCCGGTTTGGAAGGATAAGTTGCAGATGTAGGTAAATGGTGTTGCAATGCTGTCAATTATTTATTTTATTATCCACATATCGATGTTGGTATTGTCAGTTGATCTTTTATTTTTAAATTTGTGCACAGTGTTTAGTATATCATGTTCATTTACACCCCCAATGAAAATGGAGTGTGGGTTCATCTGAATGAGTCTTTCATCTAGACCGTCCCGCTCATTCTGCTCCTCAATCTTCCCTGCCAGTTCTGGACCTATATTAACAAAAAAAAAATTAAATTCATTTGCAATATCCCTAGTATTTTCTATTATTTCTTCATCTTTCTTGAAGTAATTTGGGTGTTTGGCTTTACCTTTGTCTTTTTTGATTAGGCCATTTAGTATTTTCCATGTCCCTTGAATGTTATTTTTATGTTGGTCCAATAACTTATGATAATAATCTTTTTTACTATTTCTTATTATGTTAGTTAACTTGTTTTTGTATGTCTTGTATCTAGTTTCTGTATCTTTTGTTCTGTTCTTTAGAAATGTCTTATATAATAGGTTCTTTAAAGCAAGTCCAACAGAAGCAGCAGCAGCGCACACCCATACGGACGCACACACGCACAAGCGCGCGTACACCCATAAGGACATACACACAAATTAGCTTGCACACGCCCCTGCGGGCGTGTACATGCACAATCACACACACATCGGAAGGCGCACACACACGTACACAAGCACACACACAGACGACAAAAATGACGGCAGAGCGAAAATTTAAAGTCCAGCATAGTCCGCGAAAATATTTGAAAAAAATAAAGCAAGTCCGACAGAAACAGCAGCAGTACCATAATCCGGCTGTTTGATCAATCCATTGCACAACAAATAGAAATAAAAATAGCAGCAGAATCCAAACAGTTTTTAAGCATCCATAGAAGTAATTATAACTTTGCATATTAATGTTCTGTGTCCATGTACTGTTCATACAAGGGTTAAGAAAGAAGCACCGTTCTTGCAGATAAGGGAAAAAAGAAAAACATAATCGATTCCAAGGCAAAATTCGAGTCAGGGGGAAAAAGATCCATGCATAAAAAATCGCATGCAGGAGAGGTAATAAACAAAAAGTAGTCATCCTGATCCAAGCCAAATCCATGCCAACTCCATTTAGTCTTTCATAATTAAAGTATTGCAAATTGCCAAAAAATAGAAAAATATAGAAAAAAGTATCTATAGGCCTACTAGCATGTTTACGCCAGCAACCAGAATAGCACTTCATTTATACTGTTCGAGGTCTTTGACGTCTCTTACCGTTAGTATCTTTGCTATTTCTGGCGTGTCTCCGTTCAGTTTGATCTGCACCCGACAGTTTCTGGTCCACGTTGCCTGGATTTTCTTCTCTTTCTTCAGCCGGCGGGCATCTCTGGCAATCTCGGCATTCTTTTTTGTTAGGTGCTCGTTCATGTAAACATTAGAGCCCAAAAGTTTCTTCCACTGTCTCAGTAGATCCACTTTTAGCTTTCTGTTCCAGAAGCATATTATAAGGTTCGGAGCCGCTCCGTCCTTCCGAGGAAATGTGTGACATGCCACCAGGTCATTTGGGTCAAGCACTATCTCTTTGGACTCAAAGAAATCAATTAATTGGCTTTCCAGTGACTGTTGATCCTCAGGCGGCGCATCTTCACCGTCGCTTCGGCCTTCTGCTGCCGCCTTAGCGTATGATCTTGGCTTCACTTTGAGTCCGCTAATTATTACGTCCTCCATCCTAGTGTACTGTTCCACTTCGTTAATTCTCTGCTCGAGCTCCTCGATTTTTTTGTCTTTTTCTTTTACTGTGTTCTTCAGTGCCTTGACTTATTTTACCAACTCGGCGAGTGTGGCTTGTTGCTTCACTAGTGAGCTCAACTCCGCTGTCACATAGTTTAGCGAGTTCTTGATGTCCTCGATATCCTCCTCCATCGTATTCTTTGGTGCCTGGGCGGCAGCTTTCTTTGGTGGCATTATATCTTCCGTTTGATTTCGTCAGTTAGTTTTGTTTTGTTTGGATTATTCATCCAAACAGCGGCAGCCCCAGGGCGCGGCACGTCAGCACTTCACGACACAGGTTTGCCAGTCACAGGTTGCCAGTCACAGGTTGCCACACTATTGCTGTATGCAGTGGGTGTGGTGAATTTAGGATTAGGAATGTGACAAATAGCTCAAGTTGCTTTTGTCACTTTATATGCACTCTACTCATCACACTAAAAGGATCACATGCAAATGTGTTGGTCGATCCATTCAGCAATAGGGTTACACACCCTAACCCATTATCACCTGTCCATTAACAATGGGACAGACATGCTCCTAAACATTCCACAACATTCACAACCCATGTCTTCTAACACGGTAGATAAAGGTGGAATTCCCGTATCCTACGACTAGAAATAACTGGTATTGTAATGTTATTATACGCTAGATCTACATGTAGTCACAGGTTAAGTACAATGGACAGTATGCACTCTGTAACATTAGGACTTACTCCTGCCATGTTCAAAGTAGAAAGTTCAAGTAAAATGTGTGCTGTTTAATTTAATTATTACTCCTATCATGTTCCTTATAGTAATAGTTTGGCATGCAGGATGTAAAATGAAGCAGTTCTTGTCACTGTATTGTTCACAGTACAAGTTGATGGTGAAGCACATGTGTGTGATGAGCTTTATGTAATGAACAGACAGAAGATGTGTAGCTGTCAACCCTTTATTTGAAAAAGAAGAAATTATGGACAGTGTTTTTACAGAGTAAATATGTTCTGTTACAATTTTACGAAGACAGCATAATACAGAGAATCTAAACATAATCAAACTATGTCATTGAAAAACACTATGATGATATATTAGTCCAAACAATACGATTTCACCACTAGTCTGTGAATATTAATGAACGTGACATTGTAATTGCTAAAGAATGTGGGCAAACACTGCTTCTCATATTGTTATATCAATATCAGCAGGTCATTATGCAAGTTGAAAATTGATTAAAATAATTGATGTATAGTCCTTAATGTTTAATGTATCTAGCTGGACTAAACTGAATAATTTACATTACGTGTCAACATAATGCATTATTTGAAGAACACTCATCATTTAACAGCTTTTTCCACTTTATGACACGTCTTCATGTGTATTTTTAATTGCCCATTATGAGTACAGCCTTTGCCACAAACTGTACACATAAAGGACCTTTCCCCAGTATGAGTCATCATATGTGATTTTAGATTACTTTTTTGACTACATTCTTTGCCACAAACTGTACACACAAAGGGCCTTTCCCCTGTATGAGTCCTCATGTGTCTTTTTAAATCCCCATTAAGAGTACAACCCTTGCCACAAACTGTACACGTAAAGGGCTTTTCCCCTGTATGAGTCCTCATGTGTAGTTTTAATGCCCCCTTATGAATACAGCCCTTGCCACAAACTGTACACACAAAGGGTTTTTCTCCTGTATGAGTCATCATATGTGATTTTAGATGACTCATTTGAATACAGCCCTTGCCACAAACTGTACACGTAAAGGGCCTTTCCCCTGTGTGACTCACCATGTGTAATTTTAGATTACCAGTGTGAGTAAAGCCCTTTTTGCAAATTTTACACTCAAAGGGTTTTTCTCCTGTATGAGTCAACATGTGTAGTTTTAGACTACCCCTTTGATTAAAGCCTTTGTCACACACTGTACAAACAAATGGCTTTTCCCCTGAATGAATCATTGTGTGCATCTTCAGAGTTCCCTTGCAATTAAACATTTTACCACAATCTGCACAACTCAAACATTTCTTACCTGTGTGACTCCTCATGGAGTGACTTTGTTTGGGTGATTTGAGGTCATGGAGCAGCTTGTTGCTCAAAGACAAACTATTTCCTCCTATGTGTTGTGTAGTGTGTGATTTCAGTGTGTTTGTACCTGACTGGTCACCCGTGGTCTCATCCCACTCATCACTGTCTTCAGTGATGTCAGATTCAGAACAGTGTGAAGAGAGGAGCTGATCATCACTAGTTGGTTGTGATGTTCCACAGTCTTCTACATCAGCTTGCGTTTCCATGTGTTTGGATGAGGTGCTGGCTACAGGTTCTGTTTGTATTTTTTCATCACCATCTTCGTGTTTCACTGATAGTAATGTCTCTGTTGATCCACCATCCTGAAGTAGCTCATCATGTTCCTCTTTAATCTGTAGAGAAACCAGAGACTCTGGTTCCTCTTTGATCATACTGGAGGTTATCTCCTGCTGTTCATCTTTAAGCTGTAGAGACTCTGGATCCTCTTTGATCAGACTGGAGGTTTGCTCCTCCTGTTCGTCTTTAATCTGTGGAGGCTCTGGATCCTCCTGGACCAGACTGGAGGTTCTCTCCTGCTGCTCAGTGAATACCTCCTCTTTACACACAAGGAGGTTTATGGAGTCTAGACAGAAGATAGAGAATAGAAACACATTATTATATTGTTTGAACATGACTTACATTCTGTTTTACGGTGTCTTTGTATTGGTCAAGATTAGATGTGTTCAACCACTTATGTAGTTGTGGTTGGAGGAAACTTCCACTGTTCCATATCTGTCCTAATGCTGTTTTGATTCCAGTGGGAAGGGTCACACAAATTATTGTTTCTTACCTCAATAATTTCTAAAACAACTCCTTGTTTCTCAAGTATAATTTCTCATGAACTATAACCTATTGCTTTCAGATATATCCACAGATAATGTTTTTTAATGCAACCTTGCAAACCTTTGCAAAAACAGTTAACGTAGTAAAGGTTAACATAGTAAACGTTTTGCCAACCTGCACTGTGTAGTTTAAAGATTGGTTGTAAAACCATTTCCAGTAGTCTGCGTTGGAGGTCAGTTTCTTGCTTGATGTGGAAAGCTTCATCCTCATACTCTGTTAGAATTCTTCCAACGACCCCAAATATCTCTTCAGCAGCAGCAGATAGTCTCTGGTTGACCAAGGACTTCAATGTTTGTAGTAAAGCCATAACTCAAAACTTGCCCAAATAAACGCTTCAGCTAGTGCAGAAAGGAGAAGTTCAGCTCTTAACAACTAGCAGAGTTAAAGTGACTCCAAGCAGAACAAACTATTGTTAAATACTATCAGAGGGCCCTGATGCTCCAATCAGATTGAGGGGCGGGGGGGGGGGGGGAGCGGGACACACCAGCAATAGAACAAAACTGGCCAATCACTGCTTCCAACAACAAGGCAACTCAATGTCTTATATCAAACATTATACAATGACGATCAGACTCAGTAAAACATAATAAAGTTAAAGCTGCATTATGTTACGTTCCTATTCTACCCTGAATTTGAACCCTGTTGCCTTAATTGAAAATTTAAATAATAACATCTCAATGAAAGGAATAAGCAAAAATGCATGTTTTTAACTATACATATCTGTGTAAATAACAGTTGTTGCAGAGCTTTTCAGGGAGTTTGTTTCGGAACTCAATTCTAAGTTTTTATTCTAGTGTCATAGTAGTTTCAATAATGTTTCATTAAGCAAATTAAACATTATAAAAGGACGATCAGATTCAGTAAAACATAATGAAGTTAAAGCTACATTATTTCCTATTTTGCGCTGAATTTGAACCTTGTTGCCTTAATTGACCATTTAAATAATCACTCAGTGTAATGAAAGGAGGAATCAAAATGCATGCATGTTTTTACAATGTGACATGCTGTGAGCGTATGGGTGGGGCTTATTCATTAATTTTTTCCTATGCTGACGGTTGATCCTCTCAAGCTGAGAACATATTGTAAATGTTCCAGTTCCACCTGTCATCAAAAACAGGAAGAAAGTGGCTGTCGATGTCCTGGTCTGTAGGCTACATGTAGTTTAACATGTTCTAGTTAAATATCTTTCTCTACATGGCAGTACTAGAGAGTAAAATAGGTGTGGGCAGAAAATCTATTCAACCCTGTCACAAGTTTAAACATGCATGTGTGAGATATCTATTTGACCATAGCTCAAGTTGTTGTTGTCACCTTTCAGAAGTTGTCGCAGGAGGCAAAGTATTTTGTCTAAATAATATTTGTCTAAATAATTTAAATGCAAATGATTCCCAATCCTATATATACATGTTCCACTCCATCCATTCACACTATACTGTAGGAGTAGGCTATATGCACTCTACTTATCATACTAAAAGGATCACATGCAAATTGGTTGGTCGATCCATTCAGCAATAGGGTTACACACCCTAACCCATTATCACCTGTCTGTTAACAATGGGACAGACATGCTCCTAAACATTCCACAACATTCACAACCCATTTCTTCTAACACGGTAGATAAAGTTGGAATTCCCGTATCCTACGACTAGATGCACTGGTAGGCTATTGTACAGTAAAAATAAAATATAAAAAATGTTTCATTCATACCAATTATCAACTCACGTCCACAACCATCATCACAGTATTACTAAGATATGTGTCACCACCCTTCACACACACTTGTTAGAACATGAAGCATTTCTTATTATACGCTAGATGTACATGTAGTCACAGGTTAAGTACAATGGACAGTATGCACTCTGTAACATTAGTCATGTCATGTTCAATGCAGAAAGTTCAAGTAAAATATGTGTAGATTGTTCAATTTAATTAATACTCATTATATCTTCCGTTTGTTTTCGTCAGTTAGTTTAGTTTTGTTTGGATTATTCATCCAAACAGCGGCAGCCCCAGGGCGCGGCACGTCAGCACTTCACGACACAGGTTTGCCAGTCACAGGTTGCCACACTATTGCTGTATGCAGTGGGTGTGGTGAATTTAGGATTAGGAATGTGACAAATAGCCAGTGTTGGGCATCGTTACTTTCTAAAGTAACGTCGTTAGGTTACTGGATTACTGCCCATAAAAAGAATCCCTTACCGTTACAGATTACCATTTTAGAAAAGTAACAAGTTAGGTTATTTTCCGTTATTTTCCGTTATTTTCCGTTACCCGACAATTAAAACCCATTTTTTAATGCTTGCGCAAGTTGGTTACATTGTATTAGGCTACTGCCTACCGTCATTGCGCCGCATTATCACGGCCCGGTTAAAAACGAGAATGATACACACCATGAACTGACCATAGACAATATATCCCCTTTACAGCTCTCTCTTTATTAACGAATATAAGTCGCCACAATCGCCAGCCTATACACGTAGGACTGGACAGAAAGAGCTAGTGCAGAGAGTACAGACAATACCATAAGGCTGTTGCGCTGCGCTCTGACGCCCTCTCCACGCCGCACCGTGGCGCATGAACAACAATAACAACAACTCCACGTGTACCCACGACGACCCACGTATGAATTAGATAGTTTATAAGAAATGGCACGGCGGCCATCCTTGCAGGCAGTGACAGTAACATAATGAGAATCCTGTAGGCTGTGTAACCTGTTCATTTTCAACAGCCTGTTGATGATGAATGATACTATGAAACTTAACAATTCATTTACTAGTACTACTACTCACCTAATGACGCCGCCACGGAGGATATTCCATGTTTAACGTAATTCCAAAGTGTTTAGCCTACATTGTTTAAGTCATAGACGCATGCGGTTTTTATGAACGTTGGCTAAAAGCATGTTGTTTTTATTATTCCACTACCACCCGGCACCACTACCACTGTCATGTGGTAGCTGGAAACAACCGAAACAACTTCCTCTTCCTCTTCAAAATAAAAGCTGCATGTAACAATGCTTTTATTTCTTAAGTGAACTACAGGATGTAGTAGACGCAGGCTGTGTAGTACATGGTATAGTGGGCTTGGAAGGATAAATCACACAGAAGGCAGGAGAAATAAACTCCGCAGGCAGTCGGGGCTTTATTATTTTTAAATCTTGCCAACAGAATGAACAGGGACACATTATAATAACGGGATTACTTTTTTGGAAAAGTAACTAAGTAACTAACTACTATATTGCAAAACTAACTAGTAAGTTTATTCCGTTACCAATAAAAGTAGTCCGTTACATAACGTCGTTATTAATAGCGCCGTTACACCCAACACTGCAAATAGCTCAAGTTGCTTTTGTTACTTATCACACTAAAAGGATCACATGCAAATGTGTTGGTCGATCCATTCAGCAATAGGGTTACACACCCTAACCCATTATCACCTGTCCATTAACAATGGGACAGACATGCTCCTAAACATTCCACAACATTCACAACCCATGTCTTCTAACACGGTAGATAAAGGTGGAATTCCCGTATCCTACGACTAGAAATAACTGGTATTGTAATGTTATTATACGCTAGATCTACATGCAGTCACAGGTTAAGTACAATGGACAGTATGCACTCTGTAACATTAGGACTTACTCCTGCCATGTTCAAAGTAGAAAGTTCAAGTAAAATGTGTGCTGTTTAATTTAATAATTACTCCTATCATGTTCCTTATAGTAATAGTTTGGCATGCAGGATGTAAAATGAAGCAGTTCTTGTCACTGTATTGTTCACAGTACAAGTTGATGGTGAAGCACATGTGTGTGATGAGCTTTATGTAATGAACACACAGAAGATGTGTAGCTGTCAACCCTTTATTTGAAAAAGAAGAAATTATGGACAGTGTTTTTACAGAGTAAATATGTTCTGTTACAATTTTACGAAGACAGCATAATACAGAGAATCTAAACATAATAAAACTATGTCATTGAAAAACACTATGATGATATGTTAGTCCAAACAATACGATTTCACCACTAGTCTGTGAATATTAATGAACTTGACATTGTAATTGCTAAATAATGTGGGCAAACAATGCTTCTCATATTGTTATATCAATATCAGCAGGTCATTATGCAAGTTGAAAATTGATTAAAATAATTGATGTATAGTCCTTAATGTTTAATGTATCTAGCTGGACTAAACTGAATAATTTACATTACGTGTCAACATAATGCATTATTTGAAGAACACTCATCATTTAACAGCTTTTTCCACTTTATGACACGTCTTCATGTGTATTTTTAATTGCCCATTATGAGTACAGCCTTTGCCACAAACTGTACACATAAAGGACCTTTCCCCAGTATGAGTCATCATATGTGATTTTAGATTACTTTTTTGACTACATTCTTTGCCACAAACTGTACACACAAAGGGCCTTTCCCCTGTATGAGTCCTCATGTGTCTTTTTAAATCCCCATTAAGAGTACAACCCTTGCCACAAACTGTACACGTAAAGGGCTTTCCCCCTGTATGAGTCCTCATGTGTAGTTTTAATGCCCCCTTATGAATACAGCCCTTGCCACAAACTGTACACACAAAGGGTTTTTCTCCTGTATGAGTCATCATATGTGATTTTAGATGACTCATTTGAATACAGCCCTTGCCACAAACTGTACACGTAAAGGGCCTTTCCCCTGTGTGACTCACCATGTGTAATTTTAGATTACCAGTGTGAGTAAAGCCCTTTTTGCAAATTTTACACTCAAAGGGTTTTTCTCCTGTATGAGTCAACATGTGTAGTTTTAGACTACCCCTTTGATTAAAGCCTTTGTCACACACTGTACAAACAAATGGCTTTTCCCCTGAATGAATCATTGTGTGCATCTTCAGAGTTCCCTTGCAATTAAACATTTTACCACAATCTGCACAACTCAAACATTTCTTACCTGTGTGACTCCTCATGGAGTGACTTTGTTTGGGTGATTTGAGGTCATGGAGCAGCTTGTTGCTCAAAGACAAACTATTTCCTCCTATGTGTTGTGCAGTGTGTGATTTCAGTGTGTTTGTACCTGACTGGTCACCCGTGGTCTCGTCCCACTCATCACTGTCTTCAGTGATGTCAGATTCAGAACAGTGTGAAGAGAGGAGCTGATCATCACTAGTTGGTTGTGATGTTCCACAGTCTTCTACATCAGCTTGCGTTTCCATGTGTTTGGATGAGGTGCTGGCTACAGGTTCTGTTTGTATTTTTTCATCACCATCTTCGTGTTTCACTGATAGTAATGTCTCTGTTGATCCACCATCCTGAAGTAGCTCATCGTGTTCCTCTTTAATCTGTAGAGAAACCAGAGACTCTGGTTCCTCTTTGATCATACTGGAGGTTATCTCCTGCTGTTCATCTTTAAGCTGTAGAGACTCTGGATCCTCTTTGATCAGACTGGAGGTTTGCTCCTCCTGTTCGTCTTTAACACATTGATTGCTAGAGTTTTCTATTTGCTCAGGCTTGGTGGTGCTGAGCGATTAACATTGGGACTTCTGAACTTTTTCGGGGCCCACAGCGAGGGGCCTCTTATAGCGAGAATCACACCGCATAAATCAAAAGGAAGCCAAACTAGTCCACTTCAATTAAAAAAAAAAATTATGATTCTACCATCTTCCATTCTGGAGATATTGACCTTTTTCTAACACCTGCTTTTCGCAGCACGCTGCTCTTTTGAAAAAACAGCAGAGATATGGAAGGTTGAAGTTGACAGACATTGACAGACAGATATAAAAATGAACACAAATAATATCATATACATACTACACACTGAATGAAAGCCCTGAATGTCTACTTTTAGGAGGAAAACAAATACACATGGTCCCATGTATAGTTTGTCAGTAATTGGCTATTGAATGCAGCTTGCGCCCACCATTGCACTGCTCACTTCACAGGGGTGTGATTTTCATTATTATTACAGTAGAAGTATTTTTCTTATGAAAGCAGAGAGTCTTCTGTTTCATACGGTATATAGTATGTACATTTCGCTATAGGCCTTATTTTGTGAATAATAGTTCTTCTGGTCCATGCATTTTCTGAAATCCTCTCTGGTGGGCGCAAGCTGCATTCAATAGCCAATTACTGACAAACTATATTTGTATATATTTGTATATTTGTTTTCCTCCTAAAAGTAGACATTCAGGGCTTTCATTCAGTGTGTAGTATGTATATGATAATAATTTATTTATGTTTATATCTGCCTGTCAATCTCTGTGACTTTAAACCTTTATAACTCGCTATGATAACTTCATGAGGAAATGCTCACTTCACAGGGGTGTGATTTTTATTATTATTACAGTATTAGTTTTTTTCTTATGAAAGCAGAGGGTCTTCTGTTTCATACGGTATATAATATGTACATGTCGCTATAGGCCTTATTTTGTGAATAATAGTTGGACCTGAACAACTGCATTCAATATCCTACTGACAAACTGTACATGGGATCAATATTATGTATTTGTTTTCCTCCTAAAAGTAGACAATTAGGGCTTTCATTCAGTGTGTAGTATGTATATGACAATAATTTATTTATGTTTATTTTTATATCTGCCTTCAGAACGATAGTATAACGGTGAGATGCGTTACTGGATCGGTGAGTTTAGTGGTTGAGGTTGACATGTCTGGACATGTTTGAGGAAAGAAGCACAGGAGAGAGAGATGATCAAATAACTGGCTGCTTTGTTGGACAACGCTATCTTCACTTTGTTTGGGCAAAGAAGCAGAGATCAGCGATGGAAAAGAGTTTTATCCACGGCAGATAAGTAATGACGTATTATCGAGGGACCGCCATGATCAACTAACTGCCTGGGACCGAGGCTACGTTGTCACCAGCCAATGCAGCCATCGCTATCCGTTGTGTGATTGTAGCCTTTTTATTCATTATAATTGCAGTGATAAGACCTATATCACAGCCGGGCGTCTCTCTCGATACCGTGGATATAGCCTACATCCACAATCACACAACGGATAGCGATGATGGCTGCATTGGCTGACGAAGACGTAGGCAGTAAGTTGATCATGGCGGTCCTTCGATAATACGTCATTACTTATCTGCCGTGGATATAAAGCTCTTTTCCATCGCTGATCGTGCTTCTTGCCCAAACAAACAAAGTGAAGACGCGATGGCGATCCACACAACGGATAGCGATGGCTGGTGAAGACTGAAGACGTAGCCAGGCAGTTAGTTGATCATGGCGTGTGCCGTGTGCGTGTTGAAAACGTTATGAAATGGCGATCGTTGAAGATTATTCTTGGTTTATATACTGGCAGAGGGCAAATCGACACGACTGCGTTATATCTTTTTCCGAGAATGAGAGAGCGGTGCAAGGCGATTACAAGGCGCAGTGTGGCCTGGGGCCAGGGAACTCAAACTGCAATGCGATCCGGGCAGAAGAGACTCAGACTCCCCCCACAAAGATTCCTCGGGAGAAACCATGTAGAAACAGGAGGGGAGGGGGAATCGAGTGTATTCACAGACACTAGACTACTACTAGAGTATGGGTAACTCCATTTTAGATGCCCTGACATCTGCGTTGGTCTATGCCGTTGCCGTGCAGACCCATACGTGTAATGGAGGCATTGGAGGAGGGAGCGTCTTCGCCACAGACAGACCTCTTTTCAGGAGGGAGGGGCTTTTTACTCCCGGATCACATATTGGAGCTTCCTGGAGACGATCGCTGTTATTTTCCTCGGTGTCCTGGAGCATAGGACGTTGATGTACAGTAAGCAATAAAAAAACGTATAAAACGTATACATACGCTTCGCGCGTACGGCGTTCGATATTAATAAAGCGTATGGATACGTTTCCAGCATTTTTTGTGTTAATCTGTGGAGGCTCTGGATCCTCCTGGACCAGACTGGAGGTTCTCTCCTGCTGCTCAGTGAATACCTCCTCTTTACACACAAGGAGGTTTATGGAGTCTAGACAGAAGATAGAGAATAGAAACACATTATTGGCCCAGGCCGTAGCGTAACGGTCTGGGCACCGGACTGGTGATCCAGTCGCGGTGTGCCGCGGGTTCGACTCCCGGACCCGACACGGCCTTTACCGCATGTCATCCCCCCATCTCTCTCCCGTTTCCTGTCAGCCTACTTTCTATCCCTTAAAAAATCAATAAAGGCGTAAGCCGCAAAAAAATATCTTAAAAAAAAAGAAAAAAAGAAACACATTATTATATTGTTTGAACATGACTTACATTCTGTTTTACGGTGTCTTTGTATTGGTCAAGATTAGATGTGTTCAACCACTTATGTAGTTGTGGTTGGAGGAAACTTCCACTGTTCCATATCTGTCCTAATGCTGTTTTGATTCCAGTGTGAAGGGTCACACAAATTATTGTTTCTTACCTCAACAATTTCTAAAACAACTCCTTGTTTCTCAAGTATAATTTATCGTGAACTACAACCTATTGCTTTCAGATATATCCACAGATAATGTTTTTTAATGCAACCTTGCAAACCTTTGCAAAAACAGTTAACGTAGTAAAGGTTAACATAGTAAACGTTTTACCAACCTGCACTGTGTAGTTTAACCCTCTAACACCCGCATTAATTTCTACTTGCAAAAAATAGATTTCAACCTTACTAGGGGAGACCGGGGTGAGTAGTGCCACTTTTTACTTAAAGTGTCTTTGAGGCAAGGGGATTACAGTAATGCCTCCAACTAATATATGTACATATAGTTTAGAATGTTGTGCATCCCTGAGAACAATCACTTTGAATCTTAAATAAACTGTTTAAGAAATATAGCTTCAGAAAGAAAAGTGGTTTCGTGGCACAACTCACCCCCGGTGTGGGGTAAGATGTGCCATTAGAGAGAATACGCTGGGGTAAATTGTGCCATTGATAATTGGGGCAGGAGGAGGGGAGGGGGGAGGGGAGGAGAGGGGAGGACTGGGCAGGAGGAGGGGAGGGGAGAGGGGAGGGGAGGGGAGGAGAGGGGAGGACTGGGCAGGAGGAGGGGAGGGGAGGGGAGGAGGGGAGGACTGGGCAGGAGGAGGGGAGGGGAGAGGGGAGGACTGGGCAGGAGGAGGGTAGGGGAGGACTGGGCAGGAGGAGGGTAGGGGAGAGGGGAGGACTGGGCAGGAGGAGGGGAGAGGGGAGGGGAGGACTGGGCAGGAGGAGGGGAGGGGAGGGGAGGAGGGGAGGACTGGGCAGGAGGAGGGGAGGGGAGGACTGGGCAGGAGGAGGGGAGGGGAGGAGGGGAGGACTGGGCAGGAGGAGGGGAGAGGGGAGGGGAGGAGAGGGGAGGAGAGGGGAGGACTGGGCAGGAGGAGGGGAGGGGAGGAGGGGAGGGGAGGGGAGGAGAGGGGAGGACTGGGCAGGAGGAGGGGAGGGGAGGAGGGGAGGACTGGGCAGGAGGAGGGGAGGGGAGGAGGGGAGGACTGGGCAGGAGGAGGGGAGGGGAGGGGAGGAGAGGGGAGGACTGGGCAGGAGGAGGGATGGGAGGGGAGGAGGGGAGGACTGGGCAGGAGGAGGGGAGGGGAGAGGGGAGGACTGGGCAGGAGGAGGGTAGGGGAGGACTGGGCAGGAGGAGGGTAGGGGAGAGGGGAGGACTGGGCAGGAGGAGGGGAGAGGGGAGGGGAGGACTGGGCAGGAGGAGGGGAGGGGAGGGGAGGAGGGGAGGACTGGGCAGGAGGAGGGGAGGGGAGGACTGGGCAGGAGGAGGGGAGGGGAGAGGGGAGGGGAGGACTGGGCAGGAGGAGGGGAGGGGAGGAGGGGAGGACTGGGCAGGAGGAGGGGAGGGGAGGACTGGGCAGGAGGAGGGGAGGGGAGGAGGGGAGGACTGGGCAGGAGGAGGGGAGAGGGGAGGACTGGGCAGGAGGAGGGGAGGGGGGGAGGACTGGGCAGGAGGAGGGGAGGGGAGGACTGGGCAGGAGGAGGGGAGGGGAGGGGAGGAGGGGAGGACTGGGCAGGAGGAGGGGAGGAGAGGGGAGGAGAGGGGAGGACTGGGCAGGAGGAGGGGAGGGGAGGGGAGGAGAGGGGAGGACTGGGCAGGAGGAGGGGAGGGGAGGGGAGGAGAGGGGAGGACTGGGCAGGAGGAGGGGAGGGGAGGGGAGGGGAGGGGAGGGGAGGAGAGGGGAGGACTGGGCAGGAGGAGGGGAGGGGAGGGGAGGAGAGGGGAGGACTGGGCAGGAGGAGGGGAGGGGAGGGGAGGAGAGGGGAGGACTGGGCAGGAGGAGGGGAGGAGAGGGGAGGACTGGGCAGGAGGAGGGGAGGACTGCGCAGGAGGAGGGGAGGACTGGGCAGGAGGAGGAGAGGGGAGGGGAGGAGGGGAGGACTGGGCAGGAGGAGGAGAGGGGAGGGGAGGGGAGGAGAGGGGAGGACTGGGCAGGAGGAGGGGAGGGGAGGACTGGGCAGGAGGAGGGGAGAGGGGAGGGGAGGACTGGGCAGGAGGAGGGGAGAGGGGAGGGGAGGACTGGGCAGGAGGAGGGGAGAGGGGAGGGGAGGACTGGGCAGGAGGAGGGGAGGGGAGAGGGGAGGGGAGGACTGGGCAGGAGGAGGGGAGGACTGGGCAGGAGGAGGGGAGGGGAGGACTGGGCAGGAGGAGGGGAGGGGAGGACTGGGCAGGAGGAGGGGAGGAGGGGAGGACTGGGCAGGAGGAGGGGAGGGGAGAGGGGAGGGGAGGACTGGGCAGGAGGAGGGGAGGGGAGAGGGGAGGGGAGGACTGGGCAGGAGGAGGGGAGGGGAGGACTGGGCAGGAGGAGGGGAGGGGAGGACTGGGCAGGAGGAGGGGAGGGGAGGACTGGGCAGGAGGCACCGGGCATCGCTGCCAAGTTTTTAGGAGAGCGAAGGGGTGGGCGAGAGAGAGGAATTGAAACCCTGTCAGTCTTCCTTTCGTATTTGCGAGGCATGATGGATTTTAGTCTAAAAAAAAGAATGTCACATAGTTTTAGTGATCAAATGTAAGAATACAATGTACAATAACAATAAAATACAATAAAGTAGTATATAGTTAAACAAACAAACAAACAAACAAAAACAAAAACATAGGTTGGGGTGAGTTGTGCCACTGGCACAACTCAACCCAGGCCCTTTGGCACAAATCACCCCAAGTCCACCTTTTTGGAAAAAAAAGCATTCCCTAGCTTTTTTGAACTAGCATCATGCTAACTGTATAGACTCATATTGTAGCTTACTAGTGCACTAAAACATGTGTGAATTGTTTTCAAAGTTGTCTACAAGTGTTCATACAAAGAAATAAAAAAAACCTTTATCATAGAAATTTTACTTTAGAGGTCCAAAAACAGTTTTTTGAGTTTAAATGTGCTAACCTCTCAAGCCAGGTGCTTCCCTCTTCAGCAGGCTGAGTGAGATGGATGCCTCATCAAACTTAAGTGGTCACATGATCAATTTCTTCTATGGTTTTCTAGATAACAGGGGTGGCACTAATTGCCCCATGGCACTACTCACCCCGGTCTCCCCTACTACTTTGTACTACTAGGACTGACACTAAAACATATGTTAAAAAAAATAAAAAAATAAAGTTTGATGAAAAATTTATAATAATTATATAATAATTATATAATACTATAATAAATTAATAATTTACATTTGGCGGATATCTTTCACAATAATGAATAAAACATGTTATAGACATTCTAATGATCACAAAAAAACATATATTACAATTATTTTACCTACTTTTATTAGGGTAAAGGTCAAAAAAATGTTCAAAATTGCACAGAGTCCAGACATTTTTAATTTGTGTGAATTTCAGCCTCTGTGGGGGGGTATTTATATGCAAATATCATGACCAATGGCATTGAAATGGCATTGCAATGAACATCACTGATGACGTTTAGGTGAAAAAAGAACAGAAAAAAAAATAATAATTTAGTAATTAAATAAAATAAATTTGTTGCTAAAAAGCAACGCTGGGTGTTAGAGGGTTAAAGATTGGTTGTAAAACCATTTCCAGTAGTCTGCGTTGGAGGTCAGTTTCTTGCTTGATGTGGAAAGCTTCATCCTCGTACTCTGTTAGAATTCTTCCAACGACCCCAAATATCTCTTCAGCAGCAGCAGATAGTCTCTGGTTAACCAAGGACTTCAATGTTTGTAGTAAAGCCATAACTCAAAACTTGCCCAAATAAACGCTTCAGCTAGTGCAGAAAGGAGAAGTTCAGCTCTTAACAACTAGCAGAGTTAAAGTGACTCCAAGCAGAACAAACTCGTTAAATACTATCAGAGGGCCCTGATGCTCCAATCAGATTGAGGGGCGGGGGGGCATTATGTTACGTTCCTATTCTACCCTGAATTTGAACCCTGTTGCCTTAATTGAAAATTTAAATAATAACATCTCAATGAAAGGAAGAAGCAAAAATGCATGTTTTTAACTATTATCTGTGTAAATAACAGTTGTTGCAGAGCTTTTCAGGGAGTTTGTTTCGGAACTCAATTCTAAGTTTTCATTCTAGTGTCATAGTAGTTTCGGTAACACTTTACTTTAAGGGACTAACTCATACACGTAATTAAGGCTTGATTAAGGGTTAATTAAGGCTTGATTAAGCCTTTGGTGATTCATTAGTTATCATGAACTATAATTAAATCATCATTAATTCCTTGTCTTCTTCAATCCATTAATGTTTAAGTAACCCATTACTTAACCATTACTCAACCTCCGTTAATCTATCAGTATAGTTAAGCCTGTTACTTAATGTGGTGTTTTTGTAGATCTGTTATTATCGGTCAGTTCTATGCCCAGGATGAGTGCTCATATGCGGGTAGGATTAGTGAGTTGACTCGGTCTCCGAAACTGGTTCTAAAACTCCCGGGGGTTTCACATGTTGGACTGGCTCACCTGGGGGTCGCAGGAGGACCCCCAGGGTTCATTTATCATCAATTAACTACCAGTTAATTAACGTTTAGTTAACGTTTAGTTACTAGATGCTTGTCCTCCAAAGTAAAGTCACATTCATTTTAGCATTAACTACTTGTTAATTAACAATTAAGTGATGTTTAGTAAATACTGAAAACACAACAAATCAAGCATATTTGTTTTTATTCCAAACTGTCTCAATGCATACCAACAAAACACAAAATGCATGGATGCACACCCACATACACACACACACACTTTAGTTTTTTTTTTTTTTTTAAGATATTTTTTTGCGGCTTACGCCTTTTATTGATTTTTTAAGGGACAGATAGTAGGCTGACAGGAAACGGGAGAGAGATGGGGGAATGACATGCGGTAAAGGCCGTGTCGGGTTCGGGAGTCGAACCCGCGGCACACCGCGACTGGATCACCAGTCCGGTGCCCAGACCGTTACGCTACGGCCTGGGCCACTTTAGTTTTCTTGTCGCAAACAGGATTAACTTCTGAAATAGCTGCTTGATTATTTTGTTACTGAACAAGGCTGTAACAAGGTAACAACACACAAAACTACAGTGCTTGTAACAAACTGACATTCAAACAAAAAATGGCACCAGATTTTCACAAAATGCATGAATGCACACCCACATACACACACACAATTGTGTTTTTTTTAGTTGTTTTTTGTAGAGCATTAAGTTCAGAAATAGCTGCATCATTCAATATGGCATAGACTATTACCCACTACTGTAAACCAAAACTATTATTGCTTTTGTTCCTGAACAAGGCTGTAACAAGGCTGTGGTCTGTTACACACACATATACCCGATAAAAGGTTTCTTCAAATCAGTAACAAACTGACATTAAAAGGAATACAATTAAATAAAATACCTTTGGCTTAAAAAAACAAAACAAAAAAATGGCACAACAATTACACAAAATGCATGGATGCACACCCACATACACACACACACTTGTTTTTTGTTGTCCCAAACCGCTCAGTTTGTAGAGCATTAAGTTCAGAAATATCTGCATAATTCAATATGGTCTAGACTATTACCCACTACTGTAAACCAAAACTATTATTTGTTTTGTTCCTGAACAAGGCTGTAACAAGGCTGTGGTCTGTTACACACACATATACCCGATAAAAGGTTTCTTCAACTCAGTGCTTGTAACAAACTGACATTAAAAGGAATACAATTAAATAAAATACCTTTGGCTTAAAAAAACAAAACAAAAAAATGGCACAACAATTACACAAAATGCATGGATGCACACCCACATACACACACACACACACACACACACACTTGTTTTTTGTTGTCCCAAACCGCTCAGTTTGTAGAGCATTAAGTTCAGAAATAGCTGCATAATTCAATATGGTCTAGACTATTACCCACTACTGTAAACCAAAACTATTATTTGTTTTGTTCCTGAACAAGGCTGTAACAAGGCTGTGGTCTGTTACACACACATATACCCGATAAAAGGTTTATTCAACTCAGTGCTTGTAACAAACTGACATTAAAAGGAATACAATTAAATAAAATACCTTTGGCTTAAAAAAACAAAACAAAAAAATGGCACAACAATTACACAAAATGCATGGATGCACACACACACACACACACTTGTTTTTTGTTGTCCCAAACCGCTCAGTTTGTAGAGCATTAAGTTCAGAAATAGCTGCATAATTCAATATGGTCTAGACTATTACCCACTACTGTAAACCAAAACTATTATTTATTTTATTCCTGAACAAGGCTGTAACAAGGCTGTGGTCTGTTACACACACATATACCCGATAAAAGGTTTCTTCAACTCAGTGCTTGTAACAAACTGACATTATTATTGAAAATACAATTTTTTGTACTGTGTACAAAAAATACACAGAATGCATGTATGCACACCCACACACACACACACACACACACACACACACACACACACACACACTTGTGTTTTTTTTGTCCCAAAACGGTGCAGTTTGTACATCATCTTGAATTAAAGGACAACTTTAGTTTTTTTCAACCAAGGTTCATGTTTTAGGTTGTTATTAGAGAAACTAAAAGGTGAGTGTTAATTTTCTTTCATTTGCTGCTTTCTTTCGTTTTGGGGATTTTAGCAGTTTTTGACAGGGGGGCATTCGAGCATGGGGTTAATTATGTATTTTTTTACAAAATATTATGGCGATTTATTTTTTTATTATTTACTATAGTCCTAATAAACCCCAGGAAATTACATCTGGCCACAAAAGATCACAGGATCTATTGAATGTGACAAACTGACATATTGAGCCTATACACACACACAGTATAAGCCTTCCTCCAGTAGGCTACCTTCACATTCAGTAGATCCTGTGATCTGCTGTGGCCAGATGTACTTTCCTGGGGTTTATTAGGACTATAGTAAATAATAAATAAATACAATTTGGTAAAAAAATACATATTTAGCCCCATGCTCGAATGCCCCCGCCCCCCTGTCAAAAAGAGCTAAAACTAAAGAAAGCAGCAAATGAAAGAAAATTAACACTCACCTTTTACTTTCTCTAATAACAACCTAAAACATGAACCTTGGTTGAAAAAAACTAAAGTTGTCCTTTAAGCAGCTATTCCAGAACTTAATGGTCTATTACACACTACCGGTACTGTAAAACCATTCTAATTTTTGTTCCTGCACAATGTGCGAACAAAGGTTTTTTTTCAACTACAGTGCTTGCAACAAACTGACATAATTATTAAAAGGAATACAATTAAATAAAAATGCTTTAGATCCGCAATACTGCTGGCGTCTGGTTCGAGTGCACAGAAAGTGTGGCAGAGCTGAGCAAAGACTTTAAGACTATCATTGGGTTTGAATTTGCTTCTTAAATTATTGTATGTTTCCGGGTTTACCATTTTAAGCTCTGCAATAGCTGCCTGACTCACGATGGTATTGCGATCAACATTTGTTCTCTGGTAAGCCTCTGCCATGTTTCTTCCCTTCTGAACAAGCTCCAACACCGCCCGGCACCGCTCAATGGATGCTTCTGGGGTTTTCACTGTGAAAAGAAAGCACACATTCAGTACATGTACTTGTCGCCAAGCCCTCATGCCTCCAACGTTTTTGTATCCACAAGTTTCCAGTGTCCCATATGAGCCTTTGCATGCATTGCATCCATTTCCTGTGCTGTAACCAGTGTTATCTTAAGTATCTCTCGGAGAGAGTCATATGGGGTCCAAGCCACTAGATGGCGCAGGCACACAGCCTAACATACACTCACGGAACAATTCTATTGGATCGTGAACTGTCACTCATGGCGTGGTTATATGGACCACCCACCAGGTATATAACCTGAGGTCCGCCCTGAGTAACGTCATTCCTCGCTTTCTGTGCTATCGCATACACGTCTTATCAAAGAGAATCACCTTTCGGCTGTTGAATATTGTTTTCCATCAGGACGGGTCTCAGACTTGTGCCGCGGAAATTCGCAGCCCTACGTTGGTGTCCTTCTCTTCACTCACGGACGTTCCAGCATTAAAAGCCCGTAAGTTCTTTTTAAGGACATCAAAACTCAAGTGGGCCGTACGGCGACTTGTGGTTTTGTCCTCTGCTAGCTTCCCCGAAACTTGTTTCCCCTTGCTAGCCACGTGCGTCCCTTTGTTCTGCTAGCCTTAGTCTACTGTTGCACAACGTAGCACTACCGTAAGCCTTAGAACAAGACCCGAAGTTTTCACTAGCTCACCTGCCCAGCTACAAGCTAACCAGGCGCTGCTCTATCTAGCCTCCGCAGTTTCGCTAGCCCTTGGGTTAGCTAGCTCCCGCTAACGCAGCCGCTAGCTGGGACCGGGACCGCTCCCCCAAAAAAGGCACAAGCTCTTGACACAGATCTCCACCATGGGTGGGTCTGTGGCCAGGCTGCACAGTATGTACACGACAAAAAAAAAAAAAAAAAAAATCACTGTCGGGGGACCACTGCTTCCCCTGTCCCAGGTTTTTTCAGAGCACATTACACGGCTAGCTGGAAGGAGCCCATGACTCTCCCGGCTACTCCGCGACGCTCTCGTGTCCCTCCCCCCGTAGTAACGTCTGGGAGGCATCTCAATGCTTCAGCGTTACTCCAGGGCTCCCAGAGCTCCCTTCTTCAGGAGATGGGCGACGCCCCTACTCCTGAACAGTTGGCTAGAGTTCGTCACCTACATGAGAAAATTGTGACCTTCACGTGCTGACTCACCAACCTGACCGGCCTTATGGCCACCTCAGAGCATGCTAGGTGGCTGGAAGCCTCACCTGGTCTGGATCCCGTTGCCCAGAGAGAGCTTTCCGAGGGTGCTATCATCCCCGGAGGCCTCTTCAGAGGCGCACTCGAGAGGATGACCCTCAACGTGGAGGTGCAGCGTCCAGGCTGCGAGGCCCTGACCAGCAGCCGAAGTGACACACACCCTACCCTCCCCCCATGCGCCGGGCCCAGCACCGGACGTAGCAGTCTCGGACTGCACGTCCGCTCCGCCCGCAATGCGCTTCTGGACCATGGCACAGGTGGGCGTCCTGGACGTCCCTGTAGCCAGGTCCCTCGATATTGTTTGCACAAGTACAGCACTCTGGTTTTTTCTGTAGTACAGGCTATGCCACAATACAGAAAGACAACAAAACAATATCCACGGAGGGGGGGACATGAACCCACTGCCACGGGGGCCCCATGGGCCCCCCCGACGCAGTGGGGCAGGGCATAAGGTCAGTGGCGTACCAAAACGCCACTGGGGAGACGGGTCATGCCCAATTTTTCTCCGACATGCCAGGGAACACTGCCCCCAGGCGGGGCGCGCCTCCCATGGCCGGAGAGAACCCACTAGCCAAGAACCTGGCACGGTGGGAGCGGTGTGGAGCATCCACGTGGATCCTCAACACCATAGCGAAGGGCTACAGACTCCGGCGTTTTCAGAGGTCATCTTCACCAACGCCAGGGGTCAGGAGGGTCTGTTTCTCCAACAGGAGATCGCCTCCTTGCTGGAGAAGGGTGCCGTCAGAGAGGTACCCTTGGCCCAGCGTCGCAGCGGGTTCTACTCCCGCTACTTTCTGGTCAAGAAAAAGGGGGGGGGGCTACGTCCCATCCTGAACCTGCGGATACTCAACAGGCACCTCAAATCTTTTCAGTTCAAGATGCTGACGGCCAAGTCTCTGGTGCGCTCCATACGCCCAGGCGACTGGTTCACATCCATAGATCTAAAAGATGCCTATTTCCACATCCCTATTTACCCGCCTCACAGGAAGTTCCTGCGGTTTGGGTTTCCAGGAAAAGGCTTACGAGTACACGGTCCTTCCATTCGGGATGTCCCTCAGTCCAAGAGTGTTCGTCCGCTGTACGGAGGCCGCGCTGGCACCCCTGAGACTTCTCTGTCTACGGGTGTCCAGTTACTTAGACGACTGGCTCCTATGTTCGGATTCAGCGGAGGAGGCCGCGAGGAACACGACTCGGGTCGTGTCCCATGTGACCTCACTGGGTTTCAGGATAAACCTAGCCAAGAGCATGATGACGCCTACCCAATCCACGGATTTCATAGGCATCACTCTGGACTCTGTCTCCTACAGGGCTCAGCTGAGTCGGGACAGGGCCAACGACCTCCTGAAGTGCTTGTCCATGTTCAAGACAGGCCGCACACTTCCACTGGGTACGTGTCTACGGATGGCCGGACTCATGGCCTCGGCCATCTCTCTGGTAGGTCTGGGCAGACTCCATATGAGGCCTTTTCAGCGTTGGCTGAAATCCCTCGGTCTATCCACCAGGTTCACGAAACGCAGAGTGACAGTGTCCTCGAACTGCACTCTAGCTCTGAAATGGTTGTCGAACAGAGGTGTCCTGACGGAGGGGGTCTCGATGGGTCTCCCCACAGTCAGGAGGTTGGTCACCACCGACGCCAGCCTCTCCGGTTGGGGCGCCACCGACGACGGGAGGACGGCCAGGGGGGTGTGGGATGCCGCTTTGCGTTCCTCCCACATAAACTACCTGGAACTACTGGCGGTGTTCCTGGCACTCGAGAATTCGAACAATTCCTCAGAGGTCACCACGTCCTGGTTCGTTCCGACAACACCACGACGGATTGTTACATCAACAGGCAGGGGGGACTCCGGTCTCCTCGCCTGTGCTCTCTGGCACACAGGCTCCTGGTCTGGTGCGACAGCCGCCTGCTGTCGCTCTCAGCATGCCACGTCCCGGGCCGCCTCAACGAAGGGGCCGGTCTACTATCCTGGGGACCATTACGCTACAGCGAGTGGTCCCTGAACCCCCGGGTAGCGGACTTGGTCTGGACCAAGTTCCGCAGACCGGGGGCGGACCTCTTCGCCTCAGAGGCGAACAACAGGCTCCCTATTTTCTTCTCTCTGTCAGGTTCCCCTCCGCTCGGCCTGGATGCGCTGGCGCATTGATGGCCTCGGGGGCTGCTTTACGCGTTCCTGCCGTTGGAAATGATTCCGCATGTCCTAGCCAGGGTGCGGGATCAGGGATCGGAGCTACTGCTGGTAGCCCCAGCCTGGGGATCTTGGAGACAGGACGTAGTCCCTCTCCTGTTCAAAGAACCATGGCAGCTCCCTCTGTGGAGGGACCTGCTGACCCAGGCCGGAGGAGAGATCTTTCACCCACGTCCTCAGGACCTAGATCTCTGGGTTTGGCCCGTGAAGGGCCGTCGCTAGAAGCGACTGGCCTGCCTCCGAATGTCGTAGAGACGATCCTTGGTGCCGGGGCTGCCTCCACCAGACGACGTTATAACACTGCCTGGCATGTGTTTGAGCGTTGGTGTTCGGACAGACAGGAAGAGGTCTTCCCTTTTCAGGCGTCTGTGAGACACATTCTGATTTTCCTACAGGAGTTCTTAGACAGGGGTCTTGGTCTCTCCTCAGTCAAGATCAACCTGGCGGCCATAGCGGCCTATCATGTTGGAATGAACAACAGACCAATCAGTGAACACCTGCTGATCCGTCGGTTCATGAAAGGAGTTACGCGCCTCAGACCGGTCGCCAGATCTCTGGTCCCCTCGTGGGGCCTGATGATAGTCTTGGACTCCTTAGTGAGAGACCCCTTCGAGCCACTGGAAACGGTGGACCTGAAGTTCCTCTCTCGGAAGACCGCTTTGCTCGTTGCCCTGACGACGGCGAAGCGGGCTGGTGACATGCACGCGCTCTCGGTGAGCAGCAGCTGCTTGAGATTCAGTGGTGATGACACCAGGGTCACGCTCAGGCCAAACCTTTCGTTTCTGCCTAAGTTTTTTCCCGCGGGCTGCTCGCCCGTGGATCTCACAGCCTTCCATCCTCCTCCCTTCTCTTCGGTGGAGGATAGGAGACTACATTGTCTCTGTCCGGTGAGAGCCTTGAAAGTCTACAAGTCAAGGACTGCCCCCTTCAGGCTGGGTGAGCAGCTCTTTGTGGCCTGGGGTTCCCAATGGGAGGGTAAACCCATTTCGAAAGTTAGACTCTCGCAGTGGATTGTGGAGGCTATAAGGTTAGCCTATACCTCGTGTGGTACTGAACCCCCAGAGGGCCTACGTGCACACTCTACAAGAGGTTTGTCTACATCCTGGGCCCTGGCCAAGGGTGTCCCTATTCAGGATGTCTGCGCTGCGGCGAGTTGGTCGTCTCCGCCACATATTATAACTTGGATGTGGCCCCTGCAACCCTGGGACATGCAGTCCTGGGGGTTGCCGCCAATTGAGTCAGGAAGTCTGACTTAGGGTCGAGGGTCCCTTCTGGCCCCTGACCATTAGGGATGGGTGACCATCGTGTCCTCTGACCGACAGGGCTGGAACAGCAGAGCTGTCGGCCCTGGGTCATGGACATTTTCATAAGGTCAAGGGTCCCTTCTGGCCCCTGACCATTAGGGATGGGTGACCATCGTGTCTTCTGACTGGCGGGGCTGGAACAGCAGAGCTGTCGGCCCTGGGTCAGGGACATCCTCATAAGGTCATGTGGTCCCTTCTGGCCCCTGACCGTTAGGGATGGATGACCATCGTTGTTTTTGACCAGCAGGGCTGGAACAGCAGAGCTGTCGGCCCTGGGTCAAGGACATCTTTTATAAAGGATGTCTCTTTTGGGTGAACGCGCAGGGTTGGCTTCTTGGGCCTCCTTTGCGTTTGGTCTCTCTCAAATAGAGATGATCCTAGGATCGAATTTTCTATCAGCCGAAGGCGATCATACGGGAGCGTTATGTTCCCCATATGACTCTCTCCGAGAGATACTTAAGATAACTTCGGGTTACTTTAGTAACCTCAGTTATATAAGTGACTCGAGAGAGAGAGTCATTAAGTCGCCCTTCTGTCTTTTCAAAGACGTCAGAAAGCAGGTTGATAGGAATGACGTTACTCAGGGCGGACCTCAGGTTATATACCTGGTGGGTGGTCCATATAACCACGCCATGAGTGACAGTTCACGATCCAATAGAATTGTTCCGTGAGTGTATGTTAGGCTGTGTGCCTGCGCCATCTAGTGGCTTGGACCCCATATGACTCTCTCTCTCGAGTCACTTATATAACTGAGGTTACTAAAGTAACCCGAAGTTACAGCACCATATTTTGTAAGAGAAACAAGTGTCCAGGTCTATGAAAAAAAGCCCAAAATAAGCAACTAGGCTGTTTTACCACTTTACATCAGCTATTTGAAAATAGCAGATCTACAAGCTCACAGTGATTTTTTTTTTTTTCAATTTAACTTATTTCAATTAATTATTGTAAGCATCGGGCATTCGTGGAAATAGCAGCACATCTAAACGTCAAAATGGCCTGCAATGCTGTTATGGTGGTATTCACCTTTTTTGCTTGGTGCATTCAATTATACATAATATATATTGCAATAAAGAAAATGAAAAACACATATTGGCCATTTTTACACTGCAGTGTCATTGACCTCAGTAGCGAGTGGAAGATTCCGACTCAGCCACAACAGCTTGGGACCTCATTCAATGAAAAATGGACCGAAGTTAAGTTTCCGAACTTTTTGTGGGCAGGTTATATACAAAAATGCCATAATCTACGTACACAGCAAAAAGTCTGGTGTTGAATTGACTCTCACAGAGTCCATTTCAACTCTTTTTCAGACTCTATATATGTCCACACTGTCTAGAGTTAAATTAACACTTTGGAAATAGTTCAACATTTAACACTAGCCCAAGAGTTCCTTCTTTAACTCTTTATCAGAGTTAAAGTGTTTTGACAAATAACACTGTGCTGAGTTAAAGGTTTACTCTATATCAGAGTTAGATAACACTGCTCTGAGTTAAAGGTTTACTCTGTACCAGAGTTGGATAACACTGCTCTGAGTTAAAGGTTTACTCTGTACCAGAGTTAGATAACACTGCTCTGAGTTAAAGGTTTACTCTGTACCAGAGTTAGATAACACTGCTCTGAGTTAAATGTTTACTCTGTACCAGAGTTAGATAACACTGCTCTGAGTTAAAGGTTTACTCTGTACCAGAGTTAGATAACACTGCTCTGAGTTAAAGGTTTACTCTGTACCAGAGTTAATGAATTGACTCTCACAGAGTCAATTTCAACTCATTTTCAGACTCTATATATGTCCACACTGTCTAGAGTTAAATTAACACTTTGGAAATAGTTCAACATTTAACACTAGCCCAAGAGTTCCTTCTTCTTGAAGTAATTAGACAAATAACACTTTAAATCAGTTTAAAACATTTATTAATTGTCATTCATTCCAACATTATAAACACTATTTAAGCACTTGAAGCATCACTTTATGATCTATTATCCTTCTATTAGGACAACTGGCCCATTTACAGCATACTGTTGTGTATGAGGTCTGAAGCTAAACACAATATTATAAAAATAAAATATATAACAAAATCACTGGCTAAAATGCATGATATGGCCCTTGTGCATTACGGGGAAACCTCCTTTTTTCCCTCAGTGGTGAGAATGGGGTTAACAATGAAAATCTATGGTTTCTTGGGTTGAACTTGAGTGTCGAGTAGACAACTGGACATTTATTGTTTGTCATGCAAGCTATTTACAGAGAAGTTTTGATGAGCATCATGCATTCAGAGTATCAAGAAGTGAGGCAAGGTGTATAATGAAACTGTCTGAGCTGAAATGTTCTACACCGTTTGATGTTCGGGTACAGTGTTTCAGATGAAGGTTTGTATATATATATATATATATATATATATATAACTTCATTCGTAATGTTTGAATGATGCTCAAACTTCTCTGTAAATAGCTTGACAAAAATAAATGTGGTCTTTTCTCAACACTATGAACAATGTAAAAACCTGCATGTCAGCCTGGCTGAGAATAACTTTACCCACTTCAATTCAAAGAATGCCATTATGGTCTGGTTCAGCAGCAGGGCTCTCAGTTCCACAACTCTGGGTGTCTCTCATTTTCCCATCATCGTCTTCAGGAATGTGTAGAAGATCACAAATACAGCATAGTAAGACTCAGTATAAAATAGCCTGTATCCTGCATCCTAGACTCACTAAATTGAGAAAGGATGCAATCATGTCACTCTCCAGGGGTCCTGGGATGCAATACTGTACTCTGTCGTCATTGAAGTCGGACACATGACATGTCCCTGGGAAAAAGACCACCCGAGGCCCCGGCATCCATTACATTGAAAAACTATTTAAAATTCATTCAAAATGTGCTTTGAAAGTTCAAATGTCCCGAGTGAACGGTTTGCCTGGCATGGGATGAGGTGCTGATCCATGACGATGTAGAAGCTGCCGATCTTGCTCTTCTGACGCCCAACAGCAAGGAGGTACTGCCGTGCATTCTCCTGGTTGCGTAGATGCTCTTCCAAACTGCAGCATAACTAGGGTTGAGATAAGGAAACATTAGACACGAGCTAAGGTGCAGATGTGAATATCTTGCCACTCTCTCTATAGTAGGCTACATCGCACTCTGCGAGTTGACATACTACCAATATGCTAGACAGTAGACACAGATGATAGTGTAACAGGGCTGTTATAAACCAAGAATGAAACACAGCAGTGAAGTCTAGGAAAAGCAGCATTTCTCAGAAGAGAAGAGGAGGAATTACTTTTACATGAATGAAAATCACATCCCTGAAGACTGACATTATTATTATTTTTAAATCTCCATAATATCATTACCTTAAAGACATCACAGGGATTGACCTTTGGAGACTTCGGGCCCCAAGGTGATGGTGGAAGAAGATGAAGCAGCATCATCATCAGGGAGGCCATTTCTGGGCCGTAGGCTAAGGACAGTCACAACAGAGAGAACCAGATAATTAGTTGAGGAAGAGTTCATGCTTTCACATCACGCCTAGCCGACAAGCAAGATTACACAAAATACCAAACCTATTTTATTTTTATGATTGAATCGCATGGTAAATGGTGCATTTATATAGCGCCTTTGTCCAAGGTGCTTTTATTACATTCACCCATTCACACACATTCATACACCGATTGCGGCGGAAGCCATGCAAGGCACCAACCAGCACATCGGGAGCAATTTGGGGTTCAGCGTCTTGCCCAAGGACACTTTGACATGTAGACAGGACACAGGAGGAGCCGGGATTCGAACCGCCGACCCATGGATCATTGAGCCACAGTCGCCACAATGGGCCATAACATTTTGGAGCCGTTCCGACGGGTCACCACATCTAGCCAAATCAATCATATAGTGATGGAATCTGTAACTGCAATTATTGCAAATAAGTTAAAAGAATACAACTCACTTGATGCAGCATCAGGATCACTTCCTGGGAGACCTGTGTTGCTGTGGGCATCATAGAAGTGTTCCTGAAAATGAATAAATACGTGGCTCATAAGAAATCTCAGAACTTAAACTGTCAATGTCATGCACACAGCTTTATGTTACATCATGCAAGGAGGACATGCTAGTGTCATGCAAATTACTATTATAGCCTGTATGTGGTCCAGCTAAAATAAACCTAAAACATGTTCCCTTACAAAACCCATCCCCAGGACTAGGAGTTCAAATTTGATGTGCCAAGCCCATGATATGCGTAACCGTAATGTTACCTTCCTTCATGGAACTGCAGAAAATCAAGCAGTCCTTCAACTTTATCCAATTTCACATACTTCTGCATTTGTCTGTACCTGGACCAGCATTTTTTATCAGACCTGCAATAAAATATATAGTAAATGAACACAACTACAAATGAAGCTTAGAACTATATGCAGTATAGTAGGCTACCAAAAACTGCTTTTGTTTTCTCCCTTGTGAATTGCAAAACCGTCATGATGGTAAATCATCATGATAAAGTTGGAGACTACCGGTACATTAGAAAAGTACCATAACAGTATCTTATCTTAAAGTAGCAACAACATCCTACCTTACCACTACCACCAGAAGATCAGTCAGGGTCTAATTGTAATGTTCAGTGATTCTTCTACACAGAAGGCAACACAATGAGAATTCTAGAGTGAATAAGAATAATGTAATGTTCACTGTTTGTAGCCTTTACAGTTTACAGCATAAACTTGTATTTTTGGCACCAAACGGCCAGTCGGGCCAGACCATGGACTCCATGGTTTGTGTAACATATTCACCATTAACCCATTCTGAACGGGCACCCATTTTGGTGTCGGCATCATGTTATGCTTTAGCTATTGAAAAATAGCAGATCTACAAGCTCATATCGCACCACCGAGTGGCGCGATACGAGCTTGTAGGTCTGCTATTTTTGAATAAATCGAAGAACGACTGACATTTTTAGAATCTGATCTCAGGTCAGAATGGGTTCATCAGACCAGTGTGTGTCCGGCGGAAACCTCGTATGAATCTGATCTCAGGTCAGAATGGGTTAAGTCAAGACAAACATTTTGTAAAACCTACAGGCCTACAGTCTCCTACATCTCCGTGGATGTTTCCTTGTAGCTACATTAATGCAGTCTGCAGCACACATTTGTAATTATTTCAATAAGTCTGCACTTACCATGAAATCATGTTAGAAGAACACACATTGAAGAAAATGTGACTTGTCCACCGTGCATGTCTGTTGCTGTTCTCTCTGTGTTCTGTGTAACTAACTGTTCTCTTCATCAATCAATTCAAACTGAAATGCAGGTGTGGGCAGGAGGAGCTTAATTACATCTCTGATGAGTTGGGTTAACACTTGTCCAGCAAGGGCAGAATCCATTTTCTTGCGACCGACGGCCGTTGCGACGGACCTGTCCGTCGGGGGTTCCGCCGGTCCGTCGGGGGGTCCGCCGGTCCGTCGGGGGGTCCGTCGGTCCGTCGGGGGGTCCGTCGGTCCGTCGGGGGGTCCGTCGGTCCGTCGGGGGGTCCGTTGGTCCGTCGGGGGGTCCGTCGGTCGGTCGGTCCGTTTTTGCGTCGCGACCGTCGGTCGCAGGGTTAGGGTGGATGGATTCTGCCCTTGCTGCCCAAATGGTAACTCTGTCATTTCTCTACCGTTTTGGACGGGGGTGGTCTCTTTGGAATCGTGTGGCCCCCCTGGAGGTTTCTATGGGGGTCTCGAGGTTCGGGGACCCCTGGGGACCCCCACGGACCCCCAAATGGTAACTCTGTCATTTCTCTACCGTTTTGGAGGGGGTGGGCTCATTTGAATCGTGTCGCCCCCCTGGAGGTTTCTATGGGGGTCTCGAGGTTCGGGGACCCCTGGGGACCCCCAGGGACCCCCAAATGGTAATGTCACCTGTGGACACTAACTGTAATTGTCTCGCTGTCTCGCTGCTGCGCTGCGCCGCACAGACAGCAGCTTGTGTCAGTTGTGTGTAACATGTGCGTTCGTGCCGTGTTGCTGGTATATTATTATTATTATATTTTTTGCGCCGCCGCGTTGTCTCGCTGCTGCGCTGCACAGACAGCAGCTTGTGTGTAACATGTGCGTTCGTGTTGCTGGTATAGATATTATTATTATTATTATATATCATATCCTCCTTCCCAGCCTCCCCGTCCTGGACGGCGCAGAACAGCGTTGGATCGCCGGCCGCCTATCGTTGATCGCCCGCCGTCTCCTCGAGGACCGCCGACGCAGATGGTTTACTGCTATATGCCATAGTGTTTATTATAGCTACTATTATTATTGGGCATTTGCTAACTTAACGGTGTGGCACGTATTATTGTAGTGTACAGTACATTGGGTACAGCGGTCATTCAGGCTTCAGAGGGCTGCTTACAGGGGTGGAATATTCTCAGGGTTGGCTTCACCTGTCTCTTAGCGCCCCTATATTGGTGAACACGCATGTTTGTATTTTACTGCTGTGATTGTCGATAGAAGTGTTATCCTATTTTGATATAGGCTTATTGCAGTGATCGTTGGTGTGCACTTGATTTGCCGTGGCATCTTTTGTGGTCGTGTATAATGTGTATACGATAATCGATAATATATGTGCACTAATCAATCTTTGGGCTGCTTAGGAGATTGGGTGGGAACAAACACTGTGCTATTATCCAGATTCCTGAGGTGGACATTTCAAGAGGAGCTTGTGATTATTGCTTGCCTAGGAATAGGATACAGTGTGTTAAGTTATGAGAAGTTCTGCAGCTTACACGTTGCATTCGGAGAAAAGATTAGATCCATTTAGCCAAGCATGGCATATTTATTATTATATTAAGGGCTCCCTGTCACGCATCATTCTCACGGTGACAGACCCAATACAATACAATCACTGAATGAAAAAACACCGGTCCGCTCCACACACAGGCAGTGGTCATGTGACCCGAGTTACCTGATCACGCCATAGGAGACAAACATGCATCCCATACCTTGCGCCTTGGCGCCTCACAGTGGCACAAGCACAACACTGCATATCACACAGAACAGCAGTACAGAATTACACACAATACACAAGTGAGGACATACATCCCGTCAAATCTCAACACAGTGCCTATTTATATTGCTATTTGCTACGTTTTAATAATTGCCAGTCATACAGTATAAATTGCCACATTGTTATACCTATACATTTACGTATTTTACTTGTATAGTGTTATATTTGATATCCTGCTACATGATTTTATACTTACCTGTTTTATCTCCGAGCTTATAATAAACTTTGTTACTTTTCTATACGACCTGCCTGCTGCTGAATATATTCAGAGTATACTCTTCATTAGCAAACTGTAAATAAAGTACTAAACGAAGGAAAAACCCCCGCGGGGATAACTGACGTTATAAGAAGATAACGCCCCTGCATGACACCTCCCTGGCCACCGTATAGCGCATTGACAGGTCTGTCTGTCTGTCTGTCGTAGCATGCAGATAGACAGATAGGGGGGGGGGGCAGTTTGACAACAGCGGCTGACACATGTTCATTGATGATGATTAATAGGCCTACTGTATATGCTACTGTGCTGCTGGATCGTCGATAAATGGACTATAGGCCTACTGGACTTTGATGTTATACTGCACGGATATAAGCGAACCAGTTTATCAATGTTGGATAGTTGGATACCTGCATGCGCTCTTTGCATGTGCACGGCAGATGGAGAGAGAGAGAGAGAGAAAGAGAGAGAGAGAGAGAGAGAGAGAAATGAGCTCCGTTCATTGGCTTTATAGGCAAGTGCAGAAGGTTTATAACGACAGGTGCCCACCTTAGAGTAGCCTATATATATTAACTTATTATTATTTTGCCAGCGGGTGCTTTGGCTCTTGCGCGGAGTTGACGCCGTTGTCTATAGGCCTACGTGCCAGGATGATTTTAAATAAATATGTCTCTGTCTCTGCGTCTCTAGAGCTATAAAATATATAGCACACATCATGTGTGACACATGTGTGCACACACACACACACACACACACACACACACACACACACACACACACACACGCACACGCACACGCACACGCACACGCACACGCACACGCACACACACGAGATTCTGACAGAATGCAGCGGCGCATTCTTAAAATAAACAGATATACAAGCTTATAGTGTACCATAGCGTACATACCAGCATACTTACCGTTCAATAATAATTAGCATGTATTATTATTAACGAAAAACAAACAGTTTTTTCAAACAGTTGTTTGAAACAACTTCTGATTAGTTACTAACTTTACTAGACCAATTTAAAATAGTATTAGATGTTTTTCGTTAATAATAACTTATGCTAATTATTACTGAACCATTTTAGATGTTTATATTTCACCAACAGGCATGATATGAATTTATAGGAATAATAGGCCATCAGTGGCCACCGGTCGACTCCATTTTGCGCATTACGGCGCCTAGATTGAAATGACCACATTAATCAACAATAGACCATACTGTTCATTGAAAATAGCTGCAAAATCACTATAGTTGTGATGGGATAAAGTAGACCTTTTAAGTATAGTTACCAAGTAGGCCTACCATTAACCCCGCGATGCTGAGCGTGTGTGCAGCTAAAACTAAGGGTAGGTCTATAGATTTTTAGGGTTAATTATTAGGACCCGATTTTTAATTTCATTCAGAGGGAGAGTCAAGGTATATATTTTATATATAGTGAAACATACATTTCATCGATATCCTTCATCGTCTTCATTTCTTTCATAGTTAAAGCAATTGCTAAGTGGTCTATTGTCTAAAAAAAACACACACAAGCATGAACAGTAGACATCTATTCATCATTATTTATTTCAAATCAAAATACAAACCACTGTCACCAACTCGTCTCGAAGTTCGCGCACACACACACACACACACACACACACACACACACACACACACACACACACACACACACACACACACACACACACACACACACACACACACACACACAACGAACGGTGTGGTCACGGTACCGCTGGCTGGCCTCTGTTTTAACGTTAACGTCAAAGTCCAGTAGGCCTATAGTCCATTTATCGACGATCCAGCAGCACAGTAGCTGTATACAGTAGGCCTATTAATCATAATCAATGAACATGTGTCAGCCGCTGTTGTCAAACTGCCCCCCCCCCCCCCCCTATCTGTCTATCTGCATGCTACGACAGACAGACAGACAGACCTGTCAATGCGCTATACGGTGGCCAGGGAGGTGTCATGCAGGGGCGTTATCTTCTTATAACGTCAGTTATCCCCGCGGGGGTTTTTCCTTCGTTTGGTACAGTTTGCTAATGAAGAGTATACTCTGAATATATTCTTTCAAATGAGGTTTGGCCTTAAATCAAACATACATGCTCAGTATTTTTATTAATACATTTGCAACTATTTGAATAAAGGTTGTATATCAGTGAAGCCACCACAGCTCATGAAACATAATAGGCTGCATGGCTAACAGGGCTTAGTGCTTCCCTATACCATATCTCTCCTTTCTCTGGCTCTATGACTTATACGCCCATGAAAAATGGAAAATATAAATTTCATTGAGTGTATACCATTTGGAATTATACCAATCGGTTGAGATTTGGCAGATTATAGCCAATGTTAAATATCAACTTTTTGCGCACGGGCCATTGGGACTGTGGCGGCGGTGTTTTATACCTATAGGACCTCTGCTTGGATTCATGGTGAGTGCGCACCGAAAAGTAATTGGAATATATTTTTCTTGCCACATTATAAACAAGTTTACTTTACCTCCTCACTGTCCTCAGTGTTTGGGACGGGATGTAGGCCTGTATCATGTGCTGTCTGCGTGCATATAGCGCTGCGCTCCAGTGAAATTGTCATTGCTTGAGAAAAACGGATAAGGGCAGCAGGCAGGTCGTATATAGAAAAGTAACAAAGTTTATTATAAGCTCGGAGATAAAACAGGTAAGTATAAAATCATGTAGCAGGATATCAAATATAACACTATACAAGTAAAATACGTAAATGTATAGGTATAACAATGTGGCAATTTATACTGTATGACTGGCAATTATTAAAACGTAGCAAATAGCAATATAAATAGGCACTGTATCTATAGGCAAGCAATAATCACAAGCTCCTCTTGAAATGTCCACCTCAGGAATCTGGATAATAGCACAGTGTGTAATAATAGTAGCTATAATAAACACTATGGCATATAGCAGTAAACCATCTGCGTCGGCGGTCCTCGAGGAGACGGCGGGCGATCAACGATAGGCGGCCGGCGATCCAACGCTCTTCTGCGCCGTCCAGGACGGGGAGGCTGGGAAGGACAAGCTGCTGTCTGTGCAGCGCAGCAGCGAGACAACGCGGCGGCGCAAAAAATATAATAATAATAATATACCAGCAACACGGCACGAACGCACATGTTACACACAACTGACACAAGCTGCTGTCTGTGCGGCGCAGCGCAGCAGCGAGACAGCGAGACAATTACAGTTAGTGTCCACAGGTGACATTACCATTTGGGGGTCCCTGGGGGTCCCCAGGGGTCCCCGAACCTCGAGACCCCCATAGAAACCTCCAGGGGGGCGACACGATTCAAATGAGCCCACCCCCTCCAAAACGGTAGAGAAATGACAGAGTTACCATTTGGGGGTCCGTGGGGGTCCCCAGGGGTCCCCGAACCTCGAGACCCCCATAGAAACCTCCAGGGGGGCCACACGATTCCAAAGAGACCACCCCCGTCCAAAACGGTAGAGAAATGACAGAGTTACCATTTGGGCAGCAAGGGCAGAATCCATCCACCCTAACCCTGCGACCGACGGTCGCGACGCAAAAACGGACCGACCGACCGACGGACCCCCCGACGGACCGACGGACCTCCCGACGGACCGACGGACCCCCCGACGGACCGACGGACCCCCCGACGGACCGACGGACCCCCCGACGGACCGGCGGACCCCCCGACAGACAGGTCCGTCGCAACGGCCGTCGGTCGCAAGAAATGGATTCTGCCCTCCCTCCACTTGTGTGAACACCATTTAAATCAGAAAATGTTGAAATTACACTTTGGGAGTGGAAATCAACTCTGGATATAATCAACTATTTAAAACAACTCCAAACACTTAACCATTACACCAGATAGTGTTAAAATTACACTTTTTGAGTGGAATTAACTCACTGAGTTGGGTAACAAATTTCAATTCTCCAATTTTTGCTATAGGGCCTACTAAAACAACATTTGTTTAAGCTGATTTTATGAATATGCAGAAAATTCATGTAAATTGGTCAATGTGGAGAATCACCTCCAGGGTAACGTGGGCACTTTTACAACTGGGCCCAGCTTACAGTACAGTATTGTATCATACATTACAGTACAGTACAGAAAAGTAGAGTAGCATTTTCTGGAACTAATAGCTCCATATATTTTTTTTAAATCTGAAACTTCACTTAATCCATATTGAGAGTAAGCCGGATGTAATGGCAACGGGCCTGATTTTTTAGGACACTGATAAAGGTCAAATGTCAGCAAAAAGACTGCAAAGCTGACCATTTTCTGGAACTAATCACTCCAGATATTTTTTTTAAATCTGAAACTTCACCCAATCCATATTGAGAGTAAGCCGGATGTAATGACACTGGGCCTGATTTTTTAGGACACTGATAAAGGTCAAAGGTCAGCAAAAAGACTGCAAAGCGGGCAATCTTTCCCTCTCAATAACTCCACAACGATAAAGACTTGGGGTCTAATTTTGATATATGTTGTTCAGTTTTTCGAGACGATCAAGTGGATATCTTGTTTGTCCTGGTACGACACTTTTCAAAACTTCAGATCTTACTTCAGGATGGTGTTAGGTTGTACACCTATATGTACCTTCCGAAAGTGGAGGAAGCCAACTTAGGAGTGGCGTACCGGGACAACCAAGATATCCCCTTGTTCGTCTCAAAAAACTGAACAACATATCTCGAAATCGGAATCCAAATCTTAATCGTTTTCGAGTTATTAAGCGAGATAGCGAACCTGTAACCCTAATCAATTAAGAGAACCGTATGTCCGTGTGGGAGGAAACTTATATTGGTGTTTTCAGCGGAACGAGCTGATCAAGAATCTGGTCTCGGTTTTGCTCTACGACCTCGGCAACCCTAACCCTAACCCTAACACGTTTGGGTGGCTGGTTTAGGGTTAGAGAACAGTAAGACCGTGTGTGAAGAGAGTTATATTGACGCGTTCAGGGCGACGCGCTGATCAATAATCTGGTGTTTGATTTGGTTTTCGACCCTTACTTTTCCCTGTAGATACATATTTATGATTATCTCTAAGACGATTTGACAAAACTTTACAATTCTGACATATGTCAGTCTACCCACCGATACGAATCGGTCGGTACCAGGCCCGAACCGGTGGCATGCACGGTTTGTGCGTGATCTTAAAAAAGCAAATATTAAAAATAAATATAGAGCAGGCTTCGATTTGAGGCCTTCTGCATCAAGTGAGACCCCCCTCCCCCCAACAAGAAAAAAAGAAAAGAAATTTAAATCAGAAAATGTTGAAATTACACTTTGGGAGTGGAAATCAACTCTGGATTTAATCAACTATTTAAAACAACTCCAAACACTTAACCATTACACCAGATAGTGTTAAAACTACACTTTTGGGGTGTAATTAACTCTAGGCTGAGTTTGGTAACACTGGCGTGATCAACTCTTTCAAATGACTCCAACACTGAACCCAATTTAAATCTGAAGGTGTTAAAATGACACTTTGGGAGTTGAAATCAACTCTGCAATGTTTAACCCTGGAATTTTAACTCTCCAATTTTTGCTGTGTATCAATTAACTTTGTCTAAGGCTAATACCTCTGTGCTTAGACACCTGTTTTGATGACTTGTGTTTTCTCTTTTTCTTGTTCTTCTTCTTCTTCTTCTCTCCCTCGGATGAGGAGTAAGAAGTCGAAGAGACTGAGGTGGACACAGTGTAGGAGACTGGAGCTGTCTTTTCAGTCTTCTTTGGTGCTTGATCCGATGTTGAGGGTGCATCGCCAGGTCTCTTACTCAGGGCTGCAATAATACAATATTTTTATTAAAATAAGTATGCATAATTGCAGTCCACTGCAAGCATAAAAAACATAATATATACAGATCAATCAGAAAATGTGAATATTGTGGAAAAGTTAATTTTCTTCTGCAATATAATTAAAACAGAGTGAAAACTACCAGTACCTGGTGTACTAAGCATTGCATTACTGTGCTTTAGTGACCTGTTGTATTGTCAAGAGGATGATGAGCCCTACAATTACTATTTTAATTATTTAGTGTAAAAACTGGTTCCGGTTGGGTTGTTCCAGCTGGTTGTTCCAGCTACAACATGACGTAGGTTATTTCCGCTCCTGACCGGAACTCACACCCGGAAATGATAACTGATTCGAGTCTAATCAGGGCTCAGTATTGGTCTGGTCTAACTAATTGTGTCCAGAGCCATTTTAACCCATGCCTTGGAAAATAAACTTCAGTAGCACTTTATAATAAATATACACTATTATAGTTAGTATAGTTAGTTATTATAGTTACACACTATAGTTAAGCATTAGTTAATGCATGATTCATACATTACTAAGCATTAGTAAACACAGTTGTAAGCATTTCAACTGCACACAATTAATCATTAGTTAAGCATTAATAAAATACTAAACTTCCATTAGTAAAGCATTATTCATACATTACTAAGCATTGTATTGCACACTGATACTACTCGTGAATGTGCTAACCATGTATAAATGTGTTAACTCATAAATAACTGGTTTGTAAATTGAAAAAACATTATAATAAATATACACTATTATAGTTAAGTTATAGTTAGTTATTATAGTTACACACTATAGTTAAGCATTAGTTAATGCATGATTCATACATTACTAAGCATTAGTAAACACAGTTGTAAGCATTTCAACTGCACACAATTAATCATTAGTTAAGCATTAATAAAATACTAAACTTCCATAATTAGTAAAGCATTATTCATACGGTAACACTGCCTTGGAAAAGAAACTTCGGTAGCACTTTATAATAAATATACACTATTAACCATTAGTTAAGCATTAGTTAATGCATGATTCATACATTACTAAGCATTAGTAAACACAGTTGTAAGCATTTCAACTGCACACAATTAATCATTAGTTAAGCATTAATAAAATACTAAACTTCCATCATTAGTAAAGCATTATTCATACGGTAACACTGCCTTGGAAAAGAAACTTCGGTAGCACTTTATAATAAATATAAGCATTAATTAATGCATGATTCATACATTACTAAGCATTAGTAAACACAGTTGTAAGCATTTCAACTGCACACAATTAATCATTAGTTAAGCATTAATAAAATATTAAACTTCCATTAGTAAAGCATTATTCATACATTACTAAGCATTGTATTGCACACTGATAATACTCGTGAATGTGCTAACCATGTATAAATCTGTGTTAACTCATAAATAACTGGTTTGTAAATTGATACAAATTGATTTACAAAAATATGAGAATAGAATGATTAAGCACATTCACGAGTAGGTTCAGTGTGCAATACAATGCTTAGTAATGTATGAATAATGCTTTACTAATGATGACTGAAGTATTCTAGCCTAACAAATGCTTAATAGTGTACAGATGAAATGCTTATAAGTGTGTTCACTAATGCTTAGTATTGATGAATTCATGATTCATTAAGCATCAACTAATGGTTAATAATGTATAGTTATTATAAAGTGCTATACCGAAACGTCCATATAGAAGTACCAGAAGCAGTGATGTAGTCTGGCGACACGAAGCTACAGCACCATAGGCTGATCACTTTCATGCCACGCCCCATTTATGAAGTTTTTTTAGCTGTATGCCATAAAAATAAAATAAAAAAGTTTGATGAATCTAGAATATACGAAAATCTCACTTTTGAAAATGATATTATGGAAGAAAATGAAACATTTTCACAATATTGTATTTTTCTGAGATGGATCTGTATATACAGTATTATGATATGATGAAGTGAATGATTTTGAGGATCTCCAATTTAAATAAGTTCAGCATAAGCACAAGCTTCCTTGGACTTCCTCGCTAGCTTTTTTGAATTCTGATAATGATTATAATGCAACATCTGAATCTGAATTTTCCACTCTTAAGCTGGTCCTTCAAGTAGTCTTTGTCATCCTTGACTTCTTTCAGCATAGTCTTCAAGTGCTGGATCTGTTGTTCTTGAAGCTGTACAGTCGATCGTGCTTTCTGCAGGGCCATCTCCAAAGTGGGAGCAGCAGGAACAAGCCAAGAAAGTAACAATTAAATTACACATAAGTTTTGATTGATTGATTGAAATATTTATTAACAGTTTGTAGAATTTACAGTACATTTTAAGCACAAACTCAATACAAAGACTGTCAACTGTGAGTGGACGACCCAATTAAGCATTACACTTGTTTACAACAGGGTCCACATTGTTCAATTCATCAAAACATTTAAAGACATACAAACATTTAGATACATACAAATAGACATTTCTATGTAGCTAAATTCATCATATGGGAAGCAAAAAAGGGAAAAGATACAATATACAGTGAGGGAAAATGGGGTGGGGGGGGTGGGGGGGATTCAGATTTTACAGAGGCCAGTTTCGAATTGCAGCCATCCGTAGGTGCCCTTTGAGAGCGGTTTTGAAGGAGTCAAGGGATTCACATGTCTTAATGACTGTTGGTAGGGCGTTCCACATTTTGGTGGCATAGGAGCGAAAATAATTTAGTCCCTTGTTTGTGCCGAATCTGGGTTGTACATGGTTTGTTGCACTCCCTCTGGTGTTGTGGGTGTGGACTTCGTTTACATTAAGGAAGTATTTAGACAGGTACATGGGTATCTTGGTGGTGTATCGAATCTTGTGGACCAGACCCATTGCAAGATGCTGTACTCTGTCGACGACCCTAAGCCATCCCAGCCTGTCAAAGTGGGCAGGGGTGAGGTGGGTTCGGGGGGTGAGGCCAAGTAGGAGCCTGACCAGTTTGTTTTGGGAGGTCTGGAGCCTTGTTTTAAGGGCCTTTGAGGTGCTGTGGTACCAAGAGGTGGATGCATAGTCAAAGAAACCTTGTACGAGGGCTCCTGTTAAGGTCTTCAAGGTGTTTTTGCTGACCAGTGAGGAGATCCTGTAAAGGAATCTTGTTCTTTGATTGACTTTTTTGATTACGTTGGTGGCCATCTTATCACCGGAAAGATTGGCCTCCAGGATGGAACCTAGGTAGGTAATTTGATCTTTTCGTGTGATAATATTGTCACCCACTCTAACCAGGAAGCCATCTGCCTTGCTGAGATTACTATTTGATCCGAAGAGGATGGATTCAGTTTTTCCCAGGTGTAAGGATAGTTTGTTATCAGCGAGCCAGGTGCAGATTCTACCGAGTTCAGAGCTGAGGGTCTTTTCAACCTGCAGTTTGTTCCTGTCCGAGACCAGCAGTGCTGAGTCATCTGCGAACAGGAACAAGTTGCAGTCACAAGCTGAAGTCATGTCATTAACATATATTAGGAACAGTAAAGGCCCTAGTATGCTTCCTTGTGGGACGCCACAGCTCACTGGGAGGGGAGGGGACAGTGTTCCGTTCACCTCCACCATCTGTTCTCTCCCCTCCAGGTAGGATTGCATCCAGCTCACTGATGTGCTATCAAAACCAATAGCTTTAAGCTTGTTAACCAGTATGGAGTGGTTCACGGTGTCAAAAGCCTTTTGGAGGTCCAGCATGACCATGCCGCAGTATTTTCCAGCGTCCACCTCGTGTTTGATGTGGTCGCTCAAATAGAGGAGGCATGTGTCAGTGGAGTGGGATGTTCTGAAACCAGATTGGAACTCGTACAGCAATTTATTAGTGGCAAGATACTTTTCAACCTGTTCATAGACTATTTTTTCCATCACTTTCGAGATGGAGCTTAGAATAGAAATAGGGCGGTAGTTGCCGGGTTCTAATTTACTCCCTTTTTTGTACAAGGGGGTTACTTTGGCCAGTTTAAAATCTTGGGGGACCTGTCCCTGTTTGATGGAGAGGTTAACTATGTGGGTGATGACTGGAGCTATGGAAAAGGCTGAGTCTCTGAGAAATTTGGAGGGGATATTGTCATGGCCAGTGGCCTTGTGGGGTTGGAGGGCACTCAGTTTTTTAAGTACCTCCTCGGTTGTTACCATTGCCATTTTGAAATCATCTTTACAAACACCAAGGTTTTTGTAGAAGGCTTTGATGTGCTCTACACCAAAACGCCCAGAGTGGGAGGGCAGTTTGCTAACCAGCTTTGTTGCAATGTTTGTAAAGAAGATGTTCAGGTGGTTGGCTACATCAAGCTTGTCAGTGATGAGGGTGTTATTCGATTTGATGTTTATGTTAGTAAACCTGGTTTTTAGTTTCTGACCACAGCCTAGTTGGTTGTTTAGTAACTTCCAGAGTTCCCGAGGATTGTTTTTGATTTCCTCGGCTTTATCATTGATAAAGTTACATTTGGCAGATTTGGTCATGGCAATTACACCGTTTCTTAGCTTGTTACACTGGGTTTTTAGGTTGCACAGTTTGGTTTGGAGATTACTGTCGAAGCGCTTGGCTAGCATGGACTTGCATTTAAGAAGTTCAGAGCATTTGTTGTCTCTGGCTTTCATTGCAGTCAGTATGTCCGAATTAATCCATGGCTCCGAGCGGGTTTTGACCCTGATGGTTCTCAAAGGAGCCATGATGTTTAGTACTGATGTAAATTTGGTTTTAAAGCCAAGCCATGCTTCTTCGACTAGTGAGCTCCTGAGCACATCGGACCAATCCAGACTCTCCAGTTCAAGGTTAAAGGCCTCACTAGAGTAGGTTTTGAGGTCCCTAGATATGACTGTTTTGTGACAGTCAAACTTTAGTTTTTGTATTTTGCGGGTACAGAAAATCATAAAATGATCACTGAGCCCACATACAATAACCCCTTTCTTGGAGATTCTGGATTTGTCCGAGGTCAGAATGAGATCAATGACAGTTTGAGTAGAATCACACACTCTTGTGGGTTGGGTAATTAGCTGACTGACACCGTGCAGATCACAAAAACGACTAAATGACTTAAACACAGGTGCTTCCTTACGAAGCATATCCGTATTGTTGTCGCCAATCAGGATTTTCTCTACACAATCCTCCCCAGCCAAGCACCCCTCAAGTGTTGACCACCTGCCTGGTCTAAAGCTATTCTACCAAGCATATGCTCTGTAATTTACAAATTACCTACACCTTTATGCATGTTTCACGAACCCAACAGTCTGGTCAGCCAATTGGTAGAGCACATTTCAATTCACAATTTATTTTTGAAAACATGCTGAATTGAATCTGTACCATCTGGTGTTATTACGAATTGTGTGATGTATGGATAAAATGTGTATGAGTAATCTATATATATGTGTTTTGCCTAAATCGGCCTCATGGTGGCGCTATAACAGGCTGTTGTAATATTTGGGGCAGAGGTTCGTCGTTGGCATCCAGGGAGTGTGTGTGCAGTTTGGCATGGATCGGGCCAACGGTGCCGGAGATTAGCTGGTAACGGACAATAATGGTCTATTTTTATAATAACATGCTCTTCCAAACTGTTTACATTATGGTAAAAGTAGTGAATCTAAACAAAATGTATCAAAATGTACTATTTGCTAATGAGAACGCAAACTTCATCTTATTGGTGCTGACAAATATCTAGAAAAACATATGTGGCTATAAAAATAGTGTAGTTCATGGTTTGCAATTTTCAAGACTTTCCACTGCTTTTTAATAATCTATTTTTAAAGTATTTGATTTTAATTGATACAGACTATTGTGGCAGCACATCCTACAAATACAATACCTTTCTTCTCAGATGAACACCTCTTATGGAGTTTTGGTCCATGGGGACTTCCATGCACAGGTGTATCATGTGCTGCTGCTGAAAGACAATGAGATGCAAACATAAATCACAACATGCTAGCTACTGTACATAAATGTTGTACACTTTCTGTCATGCATTTATCACAGGGGGTTGAGTTGTCCCACAACACTATGGATTTATCTGCTGTCAATACAGTACTTACGTGTCCCACGCTTTACAGTCCGTTTCTGGACTGGACGGAGGACAGCCTCTGTATCCGATGACGAGACCATTTCAACAGTTACCGATGAAACCCCTGTAATTGAAAGAAAAATTAATTGTGATGTGTTAATTGAGTAAATGCAATTGTTTGACAATACAATTCGGGTGTGCTTCAGACACTGGCGAAGGCCTGCGCGCCGAAACGTGTTTGTCTGTTAGGACTGCTGCTGCTGAGAGTGCAGATTTTATTCTTCTTTGTTCTATATTGTTTGGGTGTGGGCATTAACATTCCAAGTATTACATTGGAAGTAATGAAGTACATTGTAGACCATTTCACTATTATGTTAAGACTTTTTTTAAACCCCATTATTATTATTTTTTAAAGGAGGGAGAGGTCTTCATCATCCCCCCAAAATATATTAAATCATGTGGTTTTAACCTTATAGATAGTGATGTTTCAGCAACTTTCCAAAGTATTTTTTTACTTTCTGTATCATTCAGTAAATCAACACACCGCTGTTGTGGTATCCTGCAGTCTCAACAGTTGTCTCTGCCATTTCTGCCTCTGATGAGCTGACAGTTTCGTGTTGAACGCTTGAGGACTCTGTGACTGAAAAACAAATTAGAAGATGCGGGTCACATCAACATACATGAATTCTGTGATGCACAGAGCCTGATGCATATTAGGCTACATGATTGAAAATGTGTTAATCTTGTCACCTGGAGACTCACCTAATGAAAGTCCACTTTTGAAACTGGTGGAATTTGAGAAGCGCACTGACAAACAGTCAAATTGACACGTCAATATTGATCTATTTGACTCACTTCAGCTTTGCAAGTATGTCTTTGCAATAACAGCCTATTCTGTTTAAAGCTATTAATCAATAGCTATAAGTTCGTATAAACCATCCAAATTTAAATACATTATAAAGGCTATAACTTCACAGTGATGTTTGAGCAACTCATCAATACATAGCAAAAGTCTAGAATTATTTTATTCTACGTAATGTGGCTTGATTCAGTCAACAACTTGGGCAAGCATACCCTTTCGATTCTTGCCGGAAATATGGGTTCTGGGTCCACCCTGTTCGAAATCACTGTCTGAACCGACAGTCTCTGTAATGAAAACACAAACAAATATGCACTGACTACATTGTTTATCCAACCATTTGTGTGGGCTCCAAAACAAAAATATGCATAATTTCCCATTTTACAATTAACATACATAATTATGAATTAAATGTAGCTTGTAGATCTGCTAATAAAAGAAACCTAATTGTTATAAGTTGCCCCCCAAAAATTATTTAAAACCAAACCATCAAATCATGGCCTAATGCAGTCGTTCTCAACCTTTTCAGGTTGTGAACACGCAAAATAAATCATATTTGAACTGGAGACCCCCTACGCTGGCAAGCACTTGAAATTGAGGCATTACATTTAGTTTGATTCGGTCCACAGATAAATATTGTGAAAATAGCCTATCTACAAGCTCATAATGCCTCGCAACTGTGAGCTATTTGACAATTTGTCCAATGTTTGACCAGTTTCATAGTATAGTTTGTTGATTACTTTTGATGCAGTAAAGGCCTATTTTCATTTAATTTAACCCCCCCTCCAAATCATGTGGGAACACACAGGTTGAGAACCCCTGGCCTAATGCATATCAAACTGGGGGTTAAAATGGTAGATATGTACTGCTATAGTTGTAAAAGTCTTCTTATATGGGTGTCTCTGCTGCATTAGTAACACTGCACCTGTGTGTTAAGGAGATTGACTTGCCTGCACGATGCACCATTAGTGATCCACTATCTGATCCATTATCTTCGCCAGCTATGTCTATGAAGAGAAATACAAACGTATACATTATTATTCTAGATTATAATATGATAGCTTTTGATTGATTGAATACTTGATTGAATACTTTCTTAGAAGTTTGCATAGGAAAAGTACAGGACAGTACAGATCAAATATACGGTCTACTAATAGGATTTAAACCACATTAAAAGCATGATGGCTTGTTTACATTGGGGTCATTAGGTACTCAATTCATATAAACATTAAATGCCAGACAAATACAGTACTATACAAAAAAAGGATAGGCTTTGAATCAAATCCTTACCTCCCCTGACAAAATACATTTAATTGTTTTATTTTTACAGCCATTATGCATGGCAATTAAAGATATGTAGAATGGCAAATTCACATACTGTAGGCAGCACAAAAGCAAAAATAAATAAGGCAACATAATTGGTAAAATGCTATTGACTTGCCTTCATGGTCAGTTCTCCCAGCTGCAGCATTGTCTGTAGAGAAAGATACAAAGCATGCATGCAAAATGTAAAATGTTAATTGTGGCATCTAGTTACATTTCAACAATTATTTGAGCTAGTACAGTGATTAACTCAGCAGGCTGCTAGAGCAGTGTTCATGCCTGTCAAGTCTCCTGCTTTTTGCAGGAGTCTACTTTTGGGGCATTTCTCCTGGGGGATTTTCACCCTTTTTGCGTGGCAACTCATGTGTCAAAGGCCCACGTGATAATGCAAATCGCCATGGCAGTATTTAAAGGGACACTTTACCCCAGAGACAACAACATCTTATTTTAATGTTGTTTGCAACACAATAAACACAATCCTGGGTTGTTTTTAGATATTTTAGTATTTCAAGTATCCAATGTCATGCTGTGTTCGACTGCATATACTCCAACTACCAGAATGCCTGATAACAGATCTGCAAACCATACTATGAGCGCATATGAAATAACAGGCTTAACTAGTTTTAACTAGTGATAGATTAAATAATGGTTAAGTAATGGTTACTTAAGCATTAATTGATTGAAGAAGACAATTAATTAATCATAAATTAATGATTAGGTGATGCATTAGTTAATCATGAACTAAGCTTAATTACCTGTATGAAATGACCGCTTAGGATAGTGTTACACATTGATTCTGACCAGAGAGTCACTTTTAAGTTATGCGTTTATGATCAAACAGGCCTCTTTTAGCTTTGTAATGGGTCCCATAGTAAAGTAAAAGTTGGTAAAAGTATCAACCTCACAAAATCCAGCAGAATACTGGAAAATACATCTACTCTGCTACCATTTTCCATGTTAAGTATGATGCTAGCCTGGAACTCACCTATGCTTTCTATGGCATAGGGATTTGCCGGGAGAAACTGTGCGCATGAGACTAATTCATTAGAGCGATAGAGAGAGAGAGAGAGAGAGAGAGAGAGGAGTGTGTGCGTCAATTTAACAAAGGTGCATACGATCAGAAATCAGCAGAGAGTGATCGACGTTTGCGCCTTTTTCTCCCTGGAAATAAAAACTTCTGGGTTTCCGAGGCTAGTATGATTCTAGTTAGACTCTAACTAGCTGCTAAAGCTAATACATTTAGCTATCTAGCTAAATGTACTAGCTTTAGGTAATGTTGTGCGCTCTGTAATAAACACATCTCATGAAGGATATATGTTCCCAATGCCAAACACGAAGGTAAACAGCAAATACGTAATGAAATTAAAATAGAATTACCTTCGGTAATGAGTCTCTTTGGTTGCCGGCGGGTACGCCTGCTAGTCCGTGGACGCATCCTGGCCTCGTAGTCTGAGTTACAAAGTGGCTCACGAGATGAGATATGATGAAAGCAGGCGGAAATTTGCGAGAGGTAACAGTCCGAGAACTTCCGGTTCACAGTGTCATCTTGACTACTTCCCTTTCCGCCCAACAACTAGCGTCGCCGTCTGCTTGCATGGTTTCATCTGCGGAAACAGCTAGACATGTTCTCGACTTTAGAAAAACAGTTTTTATTATTAAGCAGTGTTGGAAAACCAACCAAAGAGGTCGTTAAGTGGCTAATGGAGAAAAGGCTTTTAAGAAACCAGGTCAAATGCAAAATTTGCAAATCAAAAATGAAACTACAAGCAACAACAGGCGTGGACGGGGTACGATGGTAAGCTACACAACATTAGCATGCATGCTAAGAGAAGAAGGATGAAGGAAATAATTTCTATTCATCATGTTTCGTTATTATAATTTCTGTTCATCATGTGTCATGATTATAATTTCTATTCATCATGTTTCGTTATTATAATTTCTGTTCATCATGTTTCATGATTATAATTTCTATTCATCATGTTTCGTGATTATATTTAATTGTCTGGCACCTGAATAAAAATATATGTCCCCGGACCACGCCGTGGCCGGCCATACACCCCTGAAAAAGCTAATGTACATCAGCTATTTTCGAGCGCATAAACGGCCGTATAGCTCCGGGACCGTGGGTCGCACCGGGATGTGGGAGGCCTCTCTGGACTCGGGCTGGCGAGGCGCAGGCGGCTGCGCTCGCCCCGGGCCAGGGTGTCCCGCACTGTTTGTTGATCCCGAGTATCAAAGAAACATACATGTAGTTAATGCTTGTTAATTAACTATTAGTTTAAAATTAATTCAGCATTAATTCCTCTAACTTACTGATGAAATCAATATTTCTTAAAAGGGATATTTCACTTAAAAAAAAAAAACACTTTGATATTTTATCGTCTACTTAGGCTTTCGGGAACACCCGGGACAGTTTTTAAGTAGCCTGGGGTCCACCTATTAGAGCACAGCACGGGTCCATAAAATTGGACCCGGCCCGGAACGGATCCGGTGATATCAGAACCGAACCGATCCGGATCCGAGAACATTCTAATTGGCCGCACCCGGTCCAGAACCGGACCCGAAATAATTTGACCCGGTCCGATCAGGAGCCGATAAAAACAGGTTCGGATCCGAAAAAAACCTACCCGTTCCGAAAGACCCGACGACCCGTTACACCCGTGGTGTGTCCAATCCTATATTATGCTCATTTTCACTGTGATTATGAGACTGAACGTCAGCAATGCTGCATGCATCACCCCGTCCTCAACAAATGAGCGCTGAAAAGCGCCAATCTACAAGCTCGCAATGCGTCGCATGGTTAAGTAGGCCTACAGTTTGTGTCTTGCGTTGCACAATGTGTACAATCAGAAAGGACGACGTGCTGTAATAATTAGGCTTTATTCCAGACTGCGGTGGATCACTTTCACATCGGAAGGCTGACTTCACACAACTGACTGTGTATGTGACCGGCCGCGCACACACTGTGACACACCCACCACCAGTGGATACGTTCCATTTCCAAATCCTCGAGGCGTGTATTTTAGAACATAATCATTACAACCGTAACGCATAACCATAATATCATGTCTATTTTCAAAAACTATTTTTAAAGTTGAAAGGTTATATATATATATATATATATATATATATATATATATATAGTGTAGCGGCCAGCTATGGCTTTAGCCAATGGGACTGTCTTGGGGGTGGGACTCCCGGGACGGAGGAGTGAGTGACGCGGCATGTGAGCCTGTGAGAGGCTGTGTTGGTAGTTAGGTTGAGAGCGCAAACCTGGCTAGCATGTACACACACAAATGCTGTGGTTATATGGATGATTGTTGAACTATAATAAAGAGAGATCTTTATCATTGGAACTACGTCTCTGCCTCCGGTTCCTGGGATCGTTACAATATATAATAAAGCTTGGGTCCTGCACGGGTATTTCGGGTATTCTGCATTTCAGATACCCGAAACGAGATCTGCAGCTTTGAAATGGAACCGCCCGTTCCCCGACGGCACGTCAATATTTTGCACCCGACCCGGCTCGGTTCTCGGGTCGGATCTCGGGTATTCGGGTCTGGGTGGACCCGTGCTGTGCTCTACCACCTATGCTTTCTATGGCATAAGCAATCCTGCCGGGAGAATCTAGACACAGCTGCGCGACATGAGACTTATTAATTAGACAGAGAGAGAGAGAGGAGTGTGCGTGCGCGTCAATTTAACAAAGGTGCAGATGATCAGAAATCAGCAGAGTAATCAACGTTTGCGCTACTCTATGCCGAATTGAAGTGGACTCGGTCCCAGACTTTGTTTTCTCTCCCTGGAAATAAAAACGTCTGGGTTATTTTTTAAGTTGCTTGATTTAATAATTGGATATTTTATATTCATATTATCAGACAAGCCCCCTTCCTATACAAACTCAAGAGTTTTAACCATGTTAGATTCATCAAACCCCTGTCCTTGGTTCTGATGACTCACACTGCCCTCCTAATACGTGAGGAGTACATGGTTTTTCAAAAAATAAAACAAACAAGGAGGGCATTTGTAAACAAAATGACAAACATCAAGTTGATTAATTTGATTGATAAAACTAATTTTTATATACCATGATCACTGTCTCTGAGATATGCAAATTCGGACACACTCAATCATAAAGATAAGCATTCCAACATGTTTGTTTACAATGGTCAAAAAACACAAAATAGACACCAAGTTCACATTTATATATCATCTAGTCTAGAAAAAACCTTTTTGGATTTGGCCACTATGATGAGCCTGAAGAGTTGCTGGGAAACTTTAGTGTAATCATTAGTGTACCCTGGGTTACATCTGGGACAAATGTTAGGGTATTTTGTCCTGGATAGTGAATTTCTCAAAGTTCTTATGATGTTCCTTTGAGTCAAATTCGCTAAGAACAGTTGAGATATTCTCTCCTAAATGAAGTGCATACATATCAGGTCCTAGACTTTACGAGTCACCAGAACCAAGGACGGGTGTTTTAGATGAATCTATCATGGTTCAAAATGGAGATCGAAATTAAAATGGGTTTGGTATAGGAAGGGGGTGAATATCAAATATCTAAACACTGAATCAAGCAACATAAAAACTGTCCCATGTGTTCCCACAAGCCTGATTAGACAATCAAAAAGTTATTTTTTAAAAGTCACTTTATTTTAATACAATTTTAAAAAGGTTTTAATGTAACCCAGACAGCATCCTACATTGTGATTACTCTGTTTTAATATTCCTCCAGGCAGTGTCGCCACAGAGGACATCAGACATACACGTCTATCAGATCTGGATCCTTTTTTGAGGGGTCTAGACGACCCTTAAAATCTTCTTTAACTTTCATGTACAGGTAATAGGGCTACATTTGTTTTACTTTAATTTATATTTTTGATCTCATGTACTACATACAATTCAAATCAAGTATGTACGTCAAATGTGGATGCATTTTGCATTTGCCTTCAACACAAAGTACAAACACATTAAAGTTGCTTTTAATTCAAAGGCTAATAAACAACTAATGCTTTTTACACTTTTCTTCTTCAGATTTGCCCAGGGGCTGAGGCTGCGGCAAATTGACATGATGGACGATGGCATTGCAGGCAGTACACGCACCCTTACAAAGATGAACTCCAAACTGCGCAGTATCTGCTTCCGTGCCATGAGGAGAGAGAGGAGGAAGACGGGACAGCAACTAGGTGGGCCTCATGAGTTCGTCATGATAGATGAGAGCTACTTCTGCCACAAACGGAAGGTAATTGGGGTTCTCTCTGTCAGACTTGCCACTACATTGATATTGTTATCAGGGCTGTGCAAACATAGTGTACAAATGTCCTCACTTCATCATATTGACATGGTGAAGAGTCAAAGTCCAATCATTATCTAGTACTTTCTTTGTATTGATGAGCAGTAAATGAAATGTAGCCTATGCTTTTGGTTCTGACATGCTCTTATTGTTTAATATGTCAACAGTATGGACGAGGACGGTTTGGCAGCACATGGAGGAGACGCAAGTGGGTCTTTGGAATGCTGGGCATCAAACGAGAGAGACGCCTGCCAGTTCTGAGACTGGTCAAGAAACGTTCCAGGCGCCATCTATTGCCAATCATCACCAGGCATGTACGTCCAGGAGCATCAATAATCAGTGATCAGTGGAGGGCCTATGTAGGAGCTCTTTCTGCTGCAGGGTACAATCATTACTCGGTTAACCATAGTAGGACCTTTGTTGAACCTGAAAGTGGAGCACACACTCAGAATATTGAAAGGGCATGGGGGATTTATAAAGCCCAAGTGTGGCGACAGAGAGGAAACAGAAATGAAGGTCTTTTAAAGGAGCATTTGACCTTTATCAAATGGACATATTGGCTAGGCAGGAGGCATAAGTATGGTCCCTTGGGCCGTTTAATTAAGGATATCCGCCAAAAGTTTAGAATTAAATGAGGAAAGAAAGACGAAAAGGGTGTAATGTGTCATTAGATTACTTATTTATTGTTTTGGGACAAAAAAACAAGTGTATGTGGGTGTGCATCCATGCATTCTGTGTATTTTTGTGCCTTTTTCTTTTCTTTTTTTTGGAACCAGAGGTATTTTATTTAATTGTATTCCTTTCAATAATAATAGGATCCATAATCACAATACTGCAAGCAGCTGGGTTGAGTTTCACACAATGCGAGTTATGCGACGCAGGAATAGAAGTATTGTAATAATAATAAATTAGCTAAAGACACATGGTGGTAAAACACAACAGTTTAACCACCTTTATTCTTTTTGGGACAACACTATAGACATTGAACCCGGACTCGCTATTTAAATTATTTCAGAGTACAAGTGGGAGACGGTGATTCGACGATGAAACACGTGAGCCACTTTGTAACACAGACTACTGAGTTGAAGAAACCTTTGGTTGCGCATTGTGCAGGAACAAAACTTATTGTTATACAGTATTGTGTAATAGACCATTACGTAAGTTCTGGAATAGCTGCTTAATTCAAGATGATGTACAAACTGCACAGTTTGGAGCAAAAAAACAAGTGTGTGTGGGTGTATGTGGGTGTGCATCCATGCATTCTGTGTATTTTTTGTGCCTTTTTCTTTTCTTTTTTTTGGAACCAGAGGTATTTGATTTAATTGTATTCCTTTCAATAATAATAGGATCCATAATCACAATACTGCAAGCAGCTGGGTTGAGTTTCACACAATGCGAGTTATGAGATGCAGGAATAGAAGAACACTATAGACATTGAACCCGGACTCGCTATTTAAATTATTTCAGAGTACAAGTGGGAGACGGTGATTCGACGATGAAACACGTGAGCCACTTTGTAACACAGTCTACTGAGTTGAGGAAACCTTTGGTGTTGATCGCAATACCATCGTGAGTCAGGCAGCTATTGCAGAGCTTAAAATGGTAAACCCGGAAACATACAATAATTTAAGAAGCAAATTCAAACCCAACGATAGTCTTAAAGTCTTTGAAAGCTTCATCCTCATACTCTGTTAGAATTCTTCCAACGACCCCAAATATCTCTTGAGCAGCAGCAGATAGTCTCTGGTTGACCAAGGACTTCAATGTTTGTAATAAAGCCATAACTCAAAACTTGCCCAAATAAACGCTTCAGCTAGTGCAGAAAGGAGAAGTTCAGCGCTTAACAACTAGCAGAGTTAAAGTGACTCCAAGCAGAACAAACTCTTGTTAAATACTATCAGATGCTCCAATCAGATTGAGGGGGGCGGGACTTACCAACAATAGAACAAAACTGGCCAATCACTGCTCCCAACAACAAGGCAACTCAATGTTTTATATCAAACATTATACAATGACGATCAGATTCAGTAAAACATAATGAAGCTAAAGCTACATTATGTAACTTTCCTATTCTACCCTGAATTTGAACCTTGTTGCCTTAATTGACCATTTAAATAATCACTCAGTGTAATGAAAGGAGGGAGAAAAAATGCATGTTTTTACAATGTGACATGCTGTGAGCGTATGGGTGGGGCTTATTCATTTATTATTTCGTATGCTGACGGTTGATCCTCTCAATTATTTTATAATATTTTATAATGTGTTGTAGATTAGGAAAATAGCCAATCTAGAAGCCGAGAACATATTGTAAATGTTCCAGTTCCACCTGTCATCAAAAACTGGAAGAAAGTGGCTGTCGATGTCCTGCACATGTAGTTTTAACATGGTCTGTAGGCTACATGTAGTTTAAAATGTCCTAGTTAAATATCTTTCTCTACATGTCAGTACTAGAGGGGAAAATAGGTGTGGACAGAAAATCTATTCAACCCTGGCACATGCATGTGTGAGATATCTATTTGACCATAGCTCAAGTTGTTGTTGCCAGCTTTCAGAAGTTGTCGCAGGAGGCAAAGTATTTTACAGTCTAAATAATTTGAATGCAAATGATTCCCAATCCTATATACATGTTCCACTCCATCCATTCACACTATACTGTAGGATTAGGCTATATGCACTCTACTTATCACACTAAAAGGATCACATGCAAATTGGTTGGTCGATCCATTCAGCAATAGGGTTACACACCCTAACCCATTATCACCCGTCTGTTAACAATGGGACAGACATCCCCCAAAACATTCCACAACATTCACAACCAGGGTCGTCTAACGCTTTTAATATTTGTATTGGTTTAAATAGCCTATACCACCAGACATAATGGAATAATTTGTATTATAAGTACAAAGTCATTGAAATACAATATGATGATATGTTAGTCCAAACAACACATGTCAACACAGAGACAAGTTACAATTGCACCACTAGTCTGTGGATATTAATGAATGTGACATTTTAATTGCTGAAGAATGTGGGCAAACACTGCTTCTCATATATCAATATCACAGGTCATTATGCAAGTTGATAATTGATTAAAACAATTGATGTATAGTAGGCTACATCATGTTTAATGTATCTATACTAAAATGAATAATTGACATTAAGTGTCAACATAATGCCTTATTTGAAGATAAGTGTCAACATAATGCCTTATTTGAAGAAAAGCAAACACTCATCATTTAACAGCTTTTTCCTCTTTATGACACATCTTCATGTGTGTTTTTAGATTGCAATTCTGACTAAAGCCTTTTTCACAAACTGTACACATAAATGGTTTTTCCCCTGTATGAGTCCGCATGTGTATTTTTAATGCCACATTATTAATACAGCCCTTGCCACAAACTGTACACCTAAAGCGGGTGTCCCCTGTATGAGTCATCATATGTGATTTTAGATTACTCATTGTATTACATTCTTTGCCACACACTGTACACATAAAGGGCTTTTCCCCTGTATGAGTCCTCATGTGTACTTTTAAATCCCCATTATGACTACAGCCCTTGCCACAAACTGTACACGTAAAGGGCTTTTCCCCTGTATGGGTCCTCATGTGTGATTTTAGATCAGCCGCCGAAACACAGCCTTTTCCGCAGACTGTACACATAAAGGGCTTTTCCCCTGTATGAGTCATCATGTGTATGTTTAATTCTCCATTATGAGTGCAGCCCTTGCCACAAACTGTACATGTAAAGGGCTTTTCCCCTGTGTGAGTCATCATGTGTGCTTTTAGATTACCCTTTTGACTACAGCCCTTGCCACAAACTGTACATGTAAATGGTTTTTCCCCTGTATGAGTCGGCATGTGTAATTTTAGACTACCCTTTCGACTAAAGCCCTTGCCACAAACTGTACACGTAAAGGGCTTTTCCCCTGTATGGGTCCTCATGTGTGATTTTAGATCAGCCGCCGAAACACAGCCTTTTCCGCAGACTGTACACATAAAGGGCTTTTCCCCTGTATGAGTCATCATGTGTATGTTTAATTCTCCATTATGAGTGCAGCCCTTGCCACAAACTGTACATGTAAAGGGCTTTTCCCCTGTATGAGTCCTCATGTGTACTTTTAAATCCCCATTATGACTACAGCCCTTGCCACAAACTGTACACGTAAAGGGCTTTTCCCCTGTATGGGTCCTCATGTGTGATTTTAGATCAGCCGCCGAAACACAGCCTTTTCCGCAGACTGTACACATAAAGGGCTTTTCCCCTGTATGAGTCATCATGTGTATGTTTAATTTTCCATTATGAGTGCAGCCCTTGCCACAAACTGTACATGTAAAGGGCTTTTCCCCTGTGTGAGTCATCATGTGTGCTTTTAGATTACCCTTTTGACTACAGCCCTTGCCACAAACTGTACATGTAAATGGTTTTTCCCCTGTATGAGTCGGCATGTGTAATTTTAGACTACCCTTTCGACTAAAGCCTGTGCCACAAACTGTACAAACAAATGGCCTGTCCCCTGAATGAATCACTGTGTGGTTCTTCAGATGTTCCTTGTGATTAAACATTTTACCACAATCTGCACAACTAAAACATGTCTTACCTATTTGGCTACTCATGGAGTGACTTTGTTTGGGTGATTTTAGGCCATGGAGCAGCTTGTTGCTCAAAGACAAACGCTTTCCTCCCATGTGTTGTGTATTGTGTGATTGCAGTGTGTTTAAACCTGACTGGTCATCCATGGTCTCATCCCACTCATCACTGTCTTCAGTGATGTCAGATTCAGAACAGTGTGAAGAGAGGAGCTGATCATCACTAGTTGGTTGTGATGTTCCACAGTCCTCTACATCAGATTGTGTTTCCATATGTTGAGATGAGTTGCTGGCTACAGGTTCTGTTTGTATGTTTTCATCACCATCTTCGTGTTTCACTGATAGCAATGTCTCTGTTGATCCACCATCCTGAAGTAGCTCATCATGTTCCTCTTTAATCTGTAGAGAAACCAGAGACTCTGGTTCCTTTTTGATCACACTGGAGGTTATCTCCTGCTGTTCATCTTTAATCTGTAGAGACTCTGGATCCTCTTTGATCAGACTGGAGTTTTGCTCCTCCTGTTCATCTTTAATCTGTGGAGGCTCTGGATCCTCCTGGACCAGACTGGAGGTTCTCTCCTGCTGCTCAGTGAATACCTCCTCTTTACACACAAGGAGGTGTATGGAGTCTAGACAGAAGATAGAGAAGAGAAAAATATTATTACATGAACATGACACTCTTGCTGTTATTTCCATATCTGTCCTAATGTTGTTTTGATTCCAGTGTCACACAAATTATTGTTTCTTACCTCAACAATGCTTCACTTCTAAAACAAGCCTTTCCCTGTTCCTCATAGTAAAGGTTAACATATTAAACGTTTTACCAACCTGCACTGTGTAGTTTGAAGATTGGTTGTAAAACCATATCCAGTAGTCTGCGTTGGCGGTCAGTTTCTTGCTTGATGTGGAAAGCTTCATCCTCATACTCTGTTAGAATTCTTCCAACGACCCCAAATATCTCTTCAGCAGCAGCAGATAGTCTCTGGTTGACCAAGGACTTCAATGTTTGTAATAAAGCCATAACTCAAAACTTGCCCAAATAAACGCTTCAGCTAGTGCAGAAAGGAGAAGTTCAGCTCTTAACAACTAGCAGAGTTAAAGTGACTCCAAGCAGAACAAACTCTTGTTAAATACTATCAGATGCTCCAATCAGATTGAGGGGGGCGGGACTCACCAACAATAGAACAAAACTGGCCAATCACTGCTCCCAACAACAAGGCAACTCAATGTTTTATATCAAACATTATACAATGACGATCAGATTCAGTAAAACATAATGAAGCTAAAGCTACATTATGTAACTTTCCTATTCTACCCTGAATTTGAACCTTGTTGCCTTAATTGACCATTTAAATAATCACTCAGTGTAATGAAAGGAGGGAGAAAAAAATGCATGCATGTTTTTACAATGTGACATGCTGTGAGCGTATGGGTGGGGCTTATTCATTTATTATTTCGTATGCTGACGGTTGATCCTCTCAATTATTTTATAATATTTTATAATGTGTTGTAGATTATGAAAATAGCCGATCTAGAAGCCGAGAACATATTGTAAATGTTCCAGTTCCACCTGTCATCAAAAACTGGAAGAAAGTGGCTGTCGATGTCCTGCACATGTAGTTTTAACATGGTCTGTAGGCTACATGTAGTTTAACATGTCCTAGTTAAATATCTTTCTCTACATGTCAGTACTAGAGGGGAAAATAGGTGTGGACAGAAAATCTATTCAACCCTGGCACATGCATGTGTGAGATATCTATTTGACCATAGCTCAAGTTGTTGTTGCCAGCTTTCAGAAGTTGTCGCAGGAGGCAAAGTATTTTACAGTCTAAATAATTTGAATGCAAATGATTCCCAATCCTATATACATGTTCCACTCCATCCATTCACACTATACTGTAGGATTAGGCTATATGCACTCTACTTATCACACTAAAAGGATCACATGCAAATTGGTTGGTCGATCCATTCAGCAATAGGGTTACACACCCTAACCCATTATCACCCGTCTGTTAACAATGGGACAGACATCCCCCAAAACATTCCACAACATTCACAACCAGGGTCGTCTAACGCTTTTAATATTTGTATTGGTTTAAATAGCCTATACCACCAGACATAATGGAATAATTTGTATTATAAGTACAAAGTCATTGAAATACAATATGATGATATGTTAGTCCAAACAACACATGTCAACACAGAGACAAGTTACAATTGCACCACTAGTCTGTGGATATTAATGAATGTGACATTTTAATTGCTGAAGAATGTGGGCAAACACTGCTTCTCATATATCAATATCACAGGTCATTATGCAAGTTGATAATTTATTAAAACAATTGATGTATAGTAGGCTACACCATGTTTAATGTATCTATACTAAAATGAATAATTGACATTAAGTGTCAACATAATGCCTTATTTGAAGAAAAGCAAACACTCATCATTTAACAGCTTTTTCCTCTTTATGACACATCTTCATGTGTGTTTTTAGATTGCAATTCTGACTAAAGCCTTTTTCACAAACTGTACACATAAATGGTTTTTCCCCTGTATGAGTCCTCATGTGTATTTTTAATGCCACATTATTAATACAGCCCTTGCCACAAACTGTACACCTAAAGCGGGTTTCCCCTGTATGGGTCCTCATGTGTGATTTTAGTTTAGCTTTCGTAGGACAGCCTTTTCCGCAGACTGTACACATAAAGGGCATTTCCCCTGTATGAGTCATCATGTGTATGTTTAATTCTCCATTTTTAGTGCAGCCCTTGCCACAAACTGTACACGTAAAGGGCTTTTCCCCTGTATGAGTAATCATGTGTGATTTTAGAGTACCCTTTTGACTAAAGCCCTTGCCACAAACTGTGCATGTAAAGGGTTTTTCCCCTGTGTGAGTCAACACGTGTAAATTTAGACTACCCCTTTGTTTAAAGCCTTTGTCACACACTGTACACGTAAAGGGCTTTTCTCCTGTGTGAGTCATTATGTGTGCTTTTAGATGACTCTTTTGACTAAAGCCTGTGCCACACACTGTGCAAGCAAATGGCCTTTCCCCTGAATGAATCATTGCATGCATATTCAGATTTCCCTTTAGGCTAAACATTTTGCCACAATCTGCACAGCTAAAACATTTCTTAACTGTGTGACTACTCAGGGAGTGACTTTGTTTGGGTGATTTTAGGCCATGTAGCAGCTTAGACAAACTATGTCCTCCCATGTGTTGTATATTGTGTGATTTCAGTGTGTTTAAACCTGACATGTCATCCATGGTCTCATCCCACTCATCACTGTCTTCAGTGATGTCAGATTCAGAACAGTGTGAAGAGAGGAGCTGATCATCACTAGTTGGTTGTGATGTTCCACAGTCCTCTACATCAGCTTGTGTTTCCATGTGTTTAGATGAGGTGCTGGCTATAAGTTATGTTTGTATGTTTTCATCATCTTCGTGTTTCACTGACAGTAATGTCTCTGTTGATCCACCATCCACCTCTGATCTTTGAAGTAGCTCATCATGTTCCTCTTTGATCTGTGGATACTCTGGATCCTCTTTGATCAGACTGGAGGTTCTCTCCTCATGTTCTCCTTTAATCCGGGGAGACTCTGGTTCATCTTTGATAAAACTGGAGGATCTCTCCTCCTGCTCATCTTTAATCTGTAGAGACTCTGGATCCTCTTTGATAAAACTGGAGGTTCTCTCCTGCTGCTGCTCAGGGAATACCTCCTCTTTACACACAAGGAGGTGTATGGAGTCTAGACAGAAGATACAGAAGAGAAAAAGTATTATTACATGTTTGAACATGAAACTGTTGTTATTTCCATATCTGTCCTAATGTTTGTTTTGATTCCAGTGTCACACACATGATTGTTTATTACCTCAACAATGCTTCACTTCTAAAACAAGCCTCTACCTGTAACTCAAATATATTTTTAATTAGTTAAAACCTAATGCTTACAATTTAACCCAAAACCCAAAATTCTCACATGTCTCCCCCCTGCTCCGCTCCCTCCACTGGCTCCCGGTCGCTGCCCGCACAGAATACAAAACTCTGATGCTGGCATTCAAAGCAACCAAAGGTATGGCTCCCCCATATCTTACAAGTATGATTGAACCCTACAAACCCTCCCGCGCACTCAGATCAGCCAACGCAGGGAAACTGGAAGTACCCTCACTAAAAACGCTGGGACAACGCTCCACACGTCCCAAACTCTTCTCCCTTCTGGCTCCAAAACTGTGGAATGCACTTCCCATTCAGACTCCATCATGGCCCATAGCACTTACCCTAACCCCTTAGATAGCATTTCTGTTGGCTTATAGCATTTGACACAGACTTATAGCATGTTATGTAGACAGCACTATAATTGTATTGTATATAGTCATAGCACGCCATAGTACATATGTATAGCATAGTAGTGAATATGTATAGTTTATTATGTATAGTGTATGTATAATTTCATCATATAGATATTCCACTGTTACCTTCTTAGCTTACGCATGTCTCATGATAAATGCTTTTATGTGATGTATTCCCATGCTTTTGTTCTTGCTTAAATGTAAGTCGCTCTGGATTAAGAGCGTCTGCTAAATGCCTAAATTGTAAATTGTAAATTGTAACCCTAACATGAATGGATTGAGTTCCATCTGTGTTCAAACATGTTCAAGCCTTTAACAGTTAACGTAGTAAAGGTTTTACCAACCTGCTCTGTTTAGTTTGACGATTGGTTGTAAAACCATATCCAGTAGTCTGCGTTGGCGGTCAGTTTCTTGCTTGATGTGGAAAGCTTCATCCTCGTACTCTGTTAGAATTCTACCAACGACCCAAAATATCTCCTCAGCAGCAGCAGATAGTCTCTGGTTGACCATGGACTTCAATGTTTGTAGTAAAGCCATAACTCAAAACATGCCCAAATAAACAGATACTAGTTTTTTAAGAACTAAAACTAAATGCTTCAGCTATAGTGCAGAGAGGAGAAGTTCAGCTCTTAGCAGAGATTAAAGTAAGTGACACAAAGCACAACAAACTTTTGTTTAATACTAACAGAGGGCCCTGATGCTCCAATCAGAGTGAGGGGGGGCGGGGCACACCAACAATAGAACAAAACACGGCCAATCACTGCTCCCAACAGCAAGGCAATTGAATTAGTTGGTAATCAAACATTAAGCAAATGAAACATTATAAAAGGACGATCAGATTCAGTAAAACATAATGAAGTTTTAGCTACATTATGTAACTTTCCTATTCTACGCTGAATTTGAACCTTGTTGCCTTAATTGACCATTTAAATAATCACTCAGTGTAATGAAAGGAGGAAGCAAAAATGCATGCACGTTTTTACAATGTGACATGCTGTGAGCGTATGGGTGGGGCTTATTCATTTATTATTTCATATGCTGACGGTTGATCCTCTCAAGGCCTATTTTATAATGTGTTGTAGATTAGGAAAATAGCCGATCTAAAAACTGAGAACATATTGTAAATGTTCCAGTTCCACCTGTCATCAAAAACAGGAAGAAAGTGGCTGTTGATGTCCTGCACATGTAGTTTTAACATGGTCTGTAGGCTACATGTAGTTTAACATGTCCTAGTTAAATGTCTTTCTCTACATGGCAGTACTAGAGAGGAAAATAGGTGTGGGCAGAAAATCTATTCAACCCTGTCACGAGTGACGTATATTTTCTCAGCAACTTAAAGAGAGAAGAGAACGGACGACGGACAGTCAGATGAAAGTTACCAGGGCCATTTTATTATCAGAGCTCAGTGTACACAAACAGCATCGCAGCCATGCAGGGGCTGGAGCCCCATGCATACACCCAGCCAGCCTCACGGCTTCTGGGCCTAACACACTTACAGACATTTTCAGTAGGCTTTTATACAGAAACATCAAAGACAACAAAGAGAAAAGGTGGTCTCAGGTTCCCCACCCCCACTGAAGTCTAAAGTGGTCCATGCATGTCTAAATAAGGTAGTAGGTAGTGGTCAACAGGAAGGAGCACAATAGGAGACCTCTATCTAAGCAAGATCAAAGTAGGCCTATAGCTATTTACCATAGAATTCAAGCTGTGAACTGGTGACTATATGCGTCTGCCCTGTTGTCTTTCTCCCCCATGCATGAAGCAAGAGAGAGAGAGAGACCAGGGTAGGCCTACACTTTTAATTTAGAGGTGAAACAATTTAGTCTGTCCAGTTTAACATTACTAGGCTATATTTAATGTGAATTGTGGTTCCAATATACATCACATCCTCCCTTTGGGGCAACCTTGCCTCATAAAACGAATATGGAACACGATTTACCCTAGTCCTCCCTTTGACACTGACTGGCTGGAACCTCAAAAACATGACACAAAGAATCAAATCAAACATTACAGTATGTATACAAAATTGGCATTCAAATCACATAACTCGTTACCAGTGTTCTTCATTACATTACAGTATTATCATCGGTGTGCTCATAAGACCCCCTGTGTTACTCTAATCTTAGGCTAAAACGTAAAAAATAAACACTAACAACATTAACTACATGTCACTCAGGCATGGCCCCGACCATCATGCGCACCTGACCACATATCTGTGATTCACCGCCACGGAAACAACATATAAAGACCATCATGAGCACCTGACCACATCTCTGTGATTCACCGCCACGGAAACAACATATAAAGAACATCATGCGCACCTGACCACATCTCTGTGATTCACCGTCACGGAAACAACATATAAAAACCTACATTTTAGCTTAAAAGCCACAGAAAAATCTCCTTTACACCTCGATAACTCCTCTGTACTGTAATCAACTTCACTTTTAACCTTTACATAACTCAAAACAAAATGATTGCTTCTGTAACGTTTCTCTTCTTTCTTTGTCCCACCTTCTCGAGTGTCCATTCATCAGCCAGCGTGCACAGGCCAAACGAAGTTGTGATGCAGTACAAATATGCACCGCATGGCGTAGGCCGCTCTGTTATGAAGAGCTGTCCATTGTCCAAAACTTTCATTCTGAATTCTGATCTGAATTCACTTTTATCACCTCCTCCCTTTTCAGTCACAACATGACTGAACAATCAGAAAGTGAATCAGCGTCATCACAGGAGCCTGTAGGCTCCAGCAAGGCAGAAACTTGTTGCGCGCCGCGTTGCGAGCTTGTAGATCAGCCGCCTTGCCGTCGCTGTCGAACCGCGCAGAGGCGCACGCCGAGAAGAGATGAAGAGCGTCACCGCCTCCATTTGATCGCTGACCGCCGATGAACGCCCACGGGCCGGCCGGGGTACATGCTACGCTGCGCATCCTCACCCCGCCGTCCAGTCGCTGTGCATCGCCTCTGGCCACCGATCGATGAGAGCCGCCGCCGACCATTGCCGCTCCTCCCCTCCGCGCCGGGCAGGCCGTCGCCATCATGTTGAAATGCCGCTGGTTCGACCGCAGCACGCAGCAGCACCACCGCCGCCGTCCTCCTCCATCCAAAAACAGAAATACTATTAGACTGAAAGATTCCCTTGCTGGTTCTCTCGCCTGACACAAAAAAGCACCAAAAGAGCGACCGGGATCGGCACCACTGTGCACCACTGCTGGAGCCCCATGCATACACCCAGCCAGCCTCACGGCTTCTGGGCCTAACACACTTACATACATTTTCAGTAGGCTTTTATACAGAAACATCAAAGACAACAAAGAGAAAAGGTGGTCTCAGGTTCCCCACCCCCACTGAAGTCTAAAGTGGTCCATGCATGTCTAAATAAGGTAGTAGGTAGTGGTCAACAGGAAGGAGCACAATAGGAGACCTCTATCTAAGCAAGATCAAAGTAGGCCTATAGCTATTTACCATAGAATGCAAGCTGTGAACTGGTGACTATATGCGTCTGTCCTGTTGTCTTTCTCCCCCATGCATGAAGCAAGAGAGAGAGAGAGACCAGGGTAGGCCTACACTTTTAGTTTAGAGGTGAAACAATTTAGTCTGTCCAGTTTAACATTACTAGGCTATATTTAATGTGAATTGTGGTTCCAATATACATCACGAGTTTAAACATGCATGTGTGATAATGTCTATTTGACCATGAGAGAATGACTTCATACAATGACTGCATATATCGCTGTGTGCAATTGATACCGTGATCTTAAGGATGCTTAACCTTGTAAAGTCCAAATGTAGGGATGACCAGTAGCTCAAGTTGTTGTCACCTTTCAGAAGTTGCCACAGGAGGATAAGTATTTTACAGTCTTAATCATTGGAATGCAAATGATTCCCAATCCTATATACATGTTCCACTCCATCCATTCACACTATACTGTAGGAGTAGGCTATATGCACTGTACTTATCATACTAAAAGGATCACATGCACATTAGTTGGTCGATCCATTCAGCAATAGGGTTACACACCCTAACCCATTATCACCTGTCTGTTAACAATGGGAACGAAATTACTTAACTTAATTGCCTGGCCCTACAACAACCCACTCTGTCTGTTTGTCTTGTGATAACAACACACAGAGCCTTCAGGCCTAGCGTTGCATTATCTCCCATTTAACCCATTTTTGGCGGGACCCCTTTTGGTGTTTTAAACATTATGTTATAATTTAGCTATTGAAAAATAGCAGATCTACAAGCTCATAGCGCGTTTCATTCATACCAAATGTCAGATAACATATCAACTGACGTGCACAACTACTATTATTTTGTCATAGTTTTAACCATCATCACAGTATGCCTAAGAGATGTGTCACCACCCTTACACACACTTGTTAGAACATGAAGCATTTATTATTATACGCTAGATCTACATGTAGTCACAGGTTAAGTACAATGGACAGTATGCACTCTGTAACATTAGGACTTACTCCTGCCATGTTCAATGTAGAACGTTCAAGTAAAATATGTGTAGACTGTTTTATTTAATTAATACTCCTATCATGTTCCTTATAGTAATAGTTTGGTATGAAGGATATAAAATGAAGCTGTTCTTGTCACTGTAAGGGAGGTGAAACACATGTGATGTGATTAGCTTCTTGTAATGAACACAAGGATCTTTACCTGTCAACCCTTTATTAGAAAAATAAGAAATTACAGACGGTTTTCTTAGTACATATTTTCTGTTGCAATGCATTATATGAAGACAACTATTCTATAAAGAAAATCTAAACAAATTATACAATTAAGTGATTAAAATATACTAGGTACAATTGCACCACTAGTGTATGAATATTAATGAATATGACATTTTAATCTCAAGCAATAAAATCAACACAATTTTTTGGTGTCTTCAAATTCCTGCCCTCACTTTAATCTTCAATATATACTTTGCTCAGCCAATCATCACTATGGGGTGATCAGCCAATCACAAGCCAAAAGGAGGGGATAGCGCCTCTCTCATTAGCACTCATCATTTACAGCTTTTTCCTCTTTGTGTGTCTTCATGTGTGTTTCTAGATTACCAGTCTGAGTAAAGCCCTTTTTTTTTACACTCAAAGGGTTTTTCCCCCGTATGAGTCCTCATGTGTACATTTAACTCCCCAGTGTGACTGCAGCCCTTGCCACAAACTGTACACTTAAAGGGCCTTTCCCCTGTATGAGTCATCATATGTGTTTTTAGAGTACTCATTTGACTACATTCTTTGCCACAAACTGTACATATAAAGGGTCTTTCCCCTGTATGAGTCCTCATGTGTATTTTTAAATCCCCATTAAGAGTACAACCCTTGCCACAAACTGTACACGTAAAGGGCTTTTCCCCTGTATGAGTCCTCATGTGTCTTTTTAGATCCCCATTAAGAGTACAACCCTTGCCACAAACTGTACACGTAAAGGGCCTTTCCCCTGTAGAGTCCTCATGTGTATTTTTAGACTTCACTTTCGACTAAAGCCTGTGCCACAAACTGTACATGTAAAGGGTTTTCCCCTGTGTGAGTCAACATGTGTAATTTTAGACTACCCTTTCGACTAAAGCCTGTGCCACAAACTGTACACGTAAAGGGTTTTTCCCCTGTGTGAGTCAACATGTGTGATTTTAGAATACCCCTTTGATTAAAGCCTTTGTCACACACTGTACAAACAAATGGCCTTTCCCCTGAATGAATCAATGTGTGCCTCTTCAGATGTGCCTTGCGATTAAACATTTTACCACAATCTGCACAACTAAAACATTGCTTGCCTATTTGACTCATGGAGTGACTTTGTTTGGGTGAGTTGATGTCATGGAGCAGCTTGTTGCTCAAAGACAAACTAGATTGTGTTTCCATGCTTTTAGATGAGGTGCTGGCTACAGGTTCTGTTAGCATGTTTTCATCATCTTCATGTTTCACTAATAGTAATGTCTCTGTTGAACCACCATCCTCCTCTGATCTTTGAAGCAGCTCATCATGTTCCCCTTTAATCTGTGGATACTCTGGTTCCTCTTTGATCAGACTGGAGGTTCTCTCCTGCTGCTGCTCAGGGAATACCTCCTCTTTACACACAAGGGGGTGTATGGAGTCTAGACAGAAGATACAGAGGAGAAACACATCATTACATGTTTGAACATGAACTCTTGCTGTTAGTCCCATACCTGCCCTAATGTTGTTTCAGTGTGAAGTGTCATGCAAATGATGTTCTTACTTCAACAATGCTTCATTTCTAAAACAAGCATCTCCTTGTTTCTCAAATGTAAATTATCATTTAAATTTATTTATTTATTTGATTTGTATTTATTTATTTATAATAACAACCCTATTGCTACCAGGTGTATCCTCTGTTGTTTTAGAGTGCAACACGTTTAATGAGTTAGCTTACTTTAAACAGTCTATGATTATTCATGGTCAACATTTAAATACATTATTCCTTACTACTTGATTCTGTAGTTAATGCTAGTTTAACAGTCACACTAACATGATTGGGGGAAAATACAACTATAATACTATTGACTATTATTCAATGCAACATTTTCACCAGTTCCATTCTAAATAGTCACCATTGCCATTTAAGAAATAATGGTGAAAATAGTAGCCTAATAGTAGTGAAGGTTTTACCAACCTGCTCTGTGTAGTTTGACGATTGGTTGTAAAACCATATCCAGTAGTCTGCGTTGGCGGTCAGTTTCTTGCTTGATGTGGAAAGCTTCATCCTCGTACTCTGTTAGAAGTCTTCCAACGACCCCAAATATCTCTTCAGCAGCAGCAGATAGTCTCTGGTTGACCAAGGACTTCAATGTTTGTAGTAAAGCCATAACTCAAAACTTGCCCAAATAAACGCTTCAGCTAGTGCAGAAAGGAGAAGTTCAGCTCTTAACAACTAGCAGAGTTAATGTGACTCCAAGAAGAACAAACTCTTGTTAAATACTATCAGAGGGCCCTGATGCTCCAATCAGATTGAGAGGGGGGGGGGGACACCAGCAATAGAACAAAACTGGCCAATCACTGTTTCCAACAACAAGGCAACTCAATGTCTTCTATCAAACATTATACAATGACGATCAGATTCAGTAAAACATAATAAATTTAAAGCTGCATTATGTTACGTTCCTATTCTACCCTGAATTTGAACCTTGTTGCCTTAATTGAAAATTTAAATAATACAATCTCAATGAAAGAAAGAAGCAACAATGCATGTTTCTAACTATACATATCTGTGTACATTTTCAGGGATTTGTTTCGGAACTCAATTCTACGTTTTTATTCTAGGGTCATAGTAGTTTCAATAATGTTTCATTAAGCAAATTAAACATTATAAAAGGACGATCAGATTCAGTAAAACATAATGAAGTTAAAGCTACATTATGAAACTTTCCTATTTTGCGCTGAACTTGAACCTTGTTGCCTTAATTGACTATTTAAATCATCACTCAATGTATTGAAAGGAGGAAGAAAAAATGCATGCATGTTTTTACAATGTGATATGCTGTGAGCGTATTATTATTTATTTGTATTCCTATGCTGACGGTTGATCCTCTCAAGGCCTATTTTATAATGTGTTGTAGATTAGGAAAATAGCCGATCTAGAAGCTGAGAACATAATTGTAAATGTTCCAGTTCCACCTGTCATCAAAAACAGGAAGAAAGTGGCTGTCGATGTTCTCCTCATTTAGTTTTAACATGGTATGTAGGCTACATGTAGTTTAACATGTTGTTGTTGTCACCATTCAGAAGTTGTCGCAGGAGGCAAAGTATTTTACAGTCTAAATCAATTGAATGCAAATGATTCCCAATCCTATATTCATGTTCCACTCCATCAATTCACACAATACTGTAGGAGTAGGCTATATGCACTCTACTTATCACACTAAAAGGATCACATGCAAATTGGTTGGTCAATCCATTCAGCAATAGGGTTACACACCATAACCCATTATCACCTGTCCATTAACAATGGGACAGACATGCCCCTAAACATTCCACAACATTCACAACCCATGTCTTCTAATTAGTTAGATAAATGTGTTGTGAATGTGATGAGCTTTCTGTAATGAACACACATGAAGGATATGTAGCTGTCAACCCTTTATTTGTCAAAGAAGACATTATGTACAGTGTTTTTTTTACAGGTATGACAGAGTAAATATTTACAATGCAGACAAAATACTACAGATAATCTAAACAAAGGATCAAACTAAGCTATTAAAATATGAGTTACAATTGCAAAGATAGCCTGGCATGGTCAGCCTAATATCACTGCGTAGACACACATTTCTTCTTCTTGTTTGTCTGTCTGGCTACAATTGTACCACTAGTATGAGTATTAATTAATGTGACATTTTAATTGCTGACAAATGTGGAAAACCACTGATTCTTACAATGTTATATCAGTATCAGCAGGTCATTATACAAGTTGAAAATCGTTTAAAAAAATGTTATAGTTACAGCTAATCATGTATTATACATGACAGCTGGACAGAAATGCAGCTAATTGTGTCAATAATTGTCGACACACTTATCTGCAACTCAACTTTATTGCCTTCTTTGGGGGGAAAAGCACTCGTGATTTAACAGCTTTTTCCTCTGTGTGTCTTCATGTGTGTTTTTAGATTGCCAGTATGAATAAAGCCCTTTTTGCAAATGTTACACTCAAAGGGTTTTTCCCCTGTATGAGTCCTCATGTGTACTTTTAAATCCCCAGTGTGACGGCAGCCCTTGCCACAAACTGTACACGTAAAGGGTCTTTCCCCTGTGTGAGTCATCATGTGTACTTTTACAATACATTTTAAATGAAAGCCTTTTCCGCAGACTGTACACATAAAGGGTTTTTCCCCTGTATGAGTCCTCATGTGTATTTTTAATGCCCCATTATGAATACAGCCCTTGCCACAAACTGTACACGTAAAGGGTTTTTCCCCTGAATGAATCATTGCATGCTTCTTCAGATTTCCCTTTAGGGTAAACATTTTGCCACAATCTACACAACTAAAACATTTCTTACCTGTGTGACTTTCTTTTGGTGATTTGAGGTCATGGAGCAGCTTGTTGCTCAAAGACAAACTATGTCCTCCATGTTCTGCATTGTGCGATTTCAGTGTGTTTAAACCAGACTGGTGACCCGTGGTCTCATCCCACTCATCACTGTCTTCAGTAAATAAATAGTCACCATTGCCATTTAAGAAATAATGGTGAAAATAGTAGCCTAATAGTAGTGAAGGTTTTACCAACCTGCTCTGTGTAGTTTGACGATTGGTTGTAAAACCATATCCAGTAGTCTGCGTTGGCGGTCAGTTTCTTGCTTGATGTGGAAAGCTTCATCCTCGTACTCTGTTAGAAGTCTTCCAACGACCCCAAATATCTCTTCAGCAGCAGCAGATAGTCTCTGGTTGACCAAGGACTTCAATGTTTGTAGTAAAGCCATAACTCAAAACTTGCCCAAATAAACGCTTCAGCTAGTGCAGAAAGGAGAAGTTCAGCTCTTAACAACTAGCAGAGTTAATGTGACTCCAAGAAGAACAAACTCTTGTTAAATACTATCAGAGGGCCCTGATGCTCCAATCAGATTGAGAGGGGGGGGGGGACACCAGCAATAGAACAAAACTGGCCAATCACTGTTTCCAACAACAAGGCAACTCAATGTCTTCTATCAAACATTATACAATGACGATCAGATTCAGTAAAACATAATAAATTTAAAGCTGCATTATGTTACGTTCCTATTCTACCCTGAATTTGAACCTTGTTGCCTTAATTGAAAATTTAAATAATACAATCTCAATGAAAGAAAGAAGCAACAATGCATGTTTCTAACTATACATATCTGTGTACATTTTCAGGGATTTGTTTCGGAACTCAATTCTACGTTTTTATTCTAGGGTCATAGTAGTTTCAATAATGTTTCATTAAGCAAATTAAACATTATAAAAGGACGATCAGATTCAGTAAAACATAATGAAGTTAAAGCTACATTATGAAACTTTCCTATTTTGCGCTGAACTTGAACCTTGTTGCCTTAATTGACTATTTAAATCATCACTCAATGTATTGAAAGGAGGAAGAAAAAATGCATGCATGTTTTTACAATGTGATATGCTGTGAGCGTATTATTATTTATTTGTATTCCTATGCTGACGGTTGATCCTCTCAAGGCCTATTTTATAATGTGTTGTAGATTAGGAAAATAGCCGATCTAGAAGCTGAGAACATAATTGTAAATGTTCCAGTTCCACCTGTCATCAAAAACAGGAAGAAAGTGGCTGTCGATGTTCTCCTCATTTAGTTTTAACATGGTATGTAGGCTACATGTAGTTTAACATGTTGTTGTTGTCACCATTCAGAAGTTGTCGCAGGAGGCAAAGTATTTTACAGTCTAAATCAATTGAATGCAAATGATTCCCAATCCTATATTCATGTTCCACTCCATCAATTCACACAATACTGTAGGAGTAGGCTATATGCACTCTACTTATCACACTAAAAGGATCACATGCAAATTGGTTGGTCAATCCATTCAGCAATAGGGTTACACACCATAACCCATTATCACCTGTCCATTAACAATGGGACAGACATGCCCCTAAACATTCCACAACATTCACAACCCATGTCTTCTAATTAGTTAGATAAATGTGTTGTGAATGTGATGAGCTTTCTGTAATGAACACACATGAAGGATATGTAGCTGTCAACCCTTTATTTGTCAAAGAAGACATTATGTACAGTGTTTTTTTTACAGGTATGACAGAGTAAATATTTACAATGCAGACAAAATACTACAGATAATCTAAACAAAGGATCAAACTAAGCTATTAAAATATGAGTTACAATTGCAAAGATAGCCTGGCATGGTCAGCCTAATATCACTGCGTAGACACACATTTCTTCTTCTTGTTTGTCTGTCTGGCTACAATTGTACCACTAGTATGAGTATTAATTAATGTGACATTTTAATTGCTGACAAATGTGGAAAACCACTGATTCTTACAATGTTATATCAGTATCAGCAGGTCATTATACAAGTTGAAAATCGTTTAAAAAAATGTTATAGTTACAGCTAATCATGTATTATACATGACAGCTGGACAGAAATGCAGCTAATTGTGTCAATAATTGTCGACACACTTATCTGCAACTCAACTTTATTGCCTTCTTTGGGGGGAAAAGCACTCGTGATTTAACAGCTTTTTCCTCTGTGTGTCTTCATGTGTGTTTTTAGATTGCCAGTATGAATAAAGCCCTTTTTGCAAATGTTACACTCAAAGGGTTTTTCCCCTGTATGAGTCCTCATGTGTACTTTTAAATCCCCAGTGTGACGGCAGCCCTTGCCACAAACTGTACACGTAAAGGGTCTTTCCCCTGTGTGAGTCATCATGTGTACTTTTACAATACATTTTAAATGAAAGCCTTTTCCGCAGACTGTACACATAAAGGGTTTTTCCCCTGTATGAGTCCTCATGTGTATTTTTAATGCCCCATTATGAATACAGCCCTTGCCACAAACTGTACACGTAAAGGGTTTTTCCCCTGAATGAATCATTGCATGCTTCTTCAGATTTCCCTTTAGGGTAAACATTTTGCCACAATCTACACAACTAAAACATTTCTTACCTGTGTGACTTTCTTTTGGTGATTTGAGGTCATGGAGCAGCTTGTTGCTCAAAGACAAACTATGTCCTCCATGTTCTGCATTGTGCGATTTCAGTGTGTTTAAACCAGACTGGTGACCCGTGGTCTCATCCCACTCATCACTGTCTTCAGTGATGTCAGATTCAGAACAGTGTGAAGAGGGGAGCTGATCACCACTAGTTGGTTGTGATGTTCCACAGTCCTCTACATCAGCTTGTGTTTCCATATGTTGAGATGAGGTGCTGGCTACAGGTTCTGTTTGTATGTTTTCATCATCATCATCACCATCTTCGTGTTTCACTGATAGTAATGTCTCTGTTGATCCACCATCCACCTCTGATCTTTGAAGTAGCTCATCATGTTCCTCTTTAATCTGTAGAGACTCTGGTTCCTCTTTGATCAGACTGGAGATTATCTCCTGCTGTTCATCTTTAATCTGTGGAGGCTCTGGGTCCTCCTGGACCAGACTGGAGGTTCTCTCCTGCTGCTCAGTGAATACCTCCTCTTTACACACAAGGAGGTTTATGGAGTCTAGACAGAAGATAGAGAATAGAAACACATTATTATATTGTTTGAACATGACTTACATTCTGTTTTACGGTGTCTTTGTATTGGTCAAGATTAGACCGATTATGTAGTTGTGGTTGGAGGAAACTTACACTGTTCCATATCTGTCCTAATGCTGTTTTGATTCCAGTGTGAAGGGTCACACAAAATATTGTTTCTTACCTCAACAATTTCTAAAACAACTCCTTGTTTCTCAAGTGTAATTTATCCACAGATAATGTTTTTTAATGCAACCTTGCAAACCTTTGCAAAGACAGTTAACGTAGTAAAGGTTAACATAGTAAACGTTTTACCAACCTGTACTGTGTAGTTTGAAGATTGGTTGTAAAACCATTTCCAGTAGTCTGCGTTGGCGGTCAGTTTCTTGCTTGATGTGGAAAGCTTCATCCTCGTACTCTGTTAGAATTCTTCCAACGACCCCAAATATCTCTTCAGCAGCAGCAGATAGTCTCTGGTTGACCAAGGACTTCAATGTTTGTAGTAAAGCCATAACTCAAAACTTGCCCAAATAAACGCTTCAGCTAGTGCAGAAAGGAGAAGTTCAGCTCTTAACAACTAGCAGAGTTAATGTGACTCAAAGCAAAACAGACTCTTGTTAAATACTATCAGAGGGCCCTGATGCTCCAATCAGATTGAGAGGGGGGGGGGGGGGGGGGACACCAGCAATAGAACAAAACTGACCAATCACTGCTTCCAACAACAAGGCAACTCAATGTCTTCTATCAAACATTATACAATGACGATCAGATTCAGTAAAACATTATAAATTTAAAGCTGCATTATGTTACGTTTCTATCCTACCCTGAATTTGAACCTTGTTGCCTTCATTGAAAATGTAAATAATAAAATCTCAATGAAAGGAAGAAGCAAAAATGCATGTTTTTAACTATACAGTACATATCTGTGTAAATAACAGTTGTTGCAGAGCTTTTCAGGGAGTTTGTTTCAATAATGTTTCATTAAGCAAATGAAACATTATAAAAGGACGATCAGATTCAGTAAAACATAATGAAGTTAAAGCTACATTATGTAACTTTCCTATTCTGCGCTGAATTTGAACCTTGTTGCCTTAATTGACCATTTAATTAATCACTCAGAGTAATGAAAGGAGGAAGCAAAAATGCATGCATGTTTATACAATGTGACATGCTGTGAGCGTATGGGTGGGGCTTATTTATTTATTATTTCCTATGCTGACGGTTGATCCTCTCAAGGCCTATTTTATAATGTGTTGTAGATTAGGAAAATAGCCGATCTAGAAGCCGAGAACATATTGTAAATGTTCCAGTTCCACCTGTCATCAAAAACAGGAAGAAAGTGGCTGTCGATGTCCTGTACATGTAGTTTTAACATGGTCTGTAGGCTACATGTAGTTTAACATGTCTTAGCTAAATATCTTTCTCTACATGGCAGTACTAAAGAGGAAAATAGGCGTGGACAGAAAATCTATTCAACCCTGTCACAAGTTTAAACATGCATGTGTGAGATGTGTATTTGACCATGAGAGAATGATTTCATACAATGACTGCATATATCGCTGTGTGCAATTGATACCGTGATCTTAAGGATGCTTAACCTTGTAAAGTCCAAATGTAGGGATGACCAGTAGCTCAAGTTGTTGTTGTCACCTTTCAGAAGTTGTCGCAGGAGGCAAAGTATTTTACAGTCTAAATCATTTGAATGCAAATGATCCCAATCCTATATACATGTTCCACTCCATCCATTCACACTATACTGTAGGAGTAGGCTATATGCACTGTACTTATCACACTAAAAGGATCACATGCAAATTGGTTGGTCGATCCATTCAGCAACAGGGTTACACACCCTAACCCATTATCACCTGTCCATTAACAATGGGACAGACATGCTCCTAAACATTCCACAACATTCACAACCCATTTCTTCTAACCCGGTAGATAAAGGTGGAATTCCCGTATCATACGACTAGATGCACTGGAAATGTACAGTAAAAATAAAATATAAAAAATGTTTCATTCATACCAATTGTCAGATAACATATCAACTCAAGTCCACAACTACGATTATTTTGTCATAGTTTTAACCATCATCACAGTATGACTAAGGGATGTGTCACCACCCTTACTCACACATTTTAGTAGTCACAGGTTAAGTACAATGGACAGTATGCACTCTGTAACATTAGGACTTACTCATGTCATGTGACTCATGTCCAATGTAGAAAGTTCAAGTAAAATATGTGTAGACTGTTTAATTTTATTAATACTCATATCATGTTCCTTATAGTAATAGTTTGGTATGAAGGATATACAATTAAGCTGTTCTTGTCACTGTATTGTTCACAGATAATACCCTTCTAGACTTTGGGTTAAAAGTTCTACTCAGAATATCCTGCTGTTTTTTTTTTAAGCCATAAATGTATAAACAGTGTATAACCAAAAAACGAAAATCGTGTGCTGCTGTTTTTGGCAACACAAATATTTTCTCAAATGCATATACTTAACATCTGAAATAAGTATTGGTGCCTTTAGTTTACTCATATGTGAATTGATATCATGAAATGTAGCATATTTGTTAAAGAATATGCTTCAACTTAAGTGTTTGCCACACAGTACAATGAAACCTACACAGTAAATTGTGCCAAGAGCTTATGTTTCATACATAGAAAATGTCTCAACCTAATGTGTAATGAAAGGTAGAAAAGAAAATCAGGGCACATTGGACCAACATGGCAGAAAATCTATCAAAATGTTACCACGCCCCCTAAATTGGAATAATGCAACAAATGGACAAGACTAAAAATTAAAGTAGTAGAGGTCAGAAGTATTACAACATATGGTATGAAACATTTATTTATTTACAAGTGGGTCACAGCATCTGTCATCTGTACATCATTTTCACAGTCCTGGCAGTGACATAAATCAGTGCAAGACAGTTTTGCAGACATACATGAACATCTTTCAGTCTCACATTTGCTTTTTTTTTTTTACAATTACAGTGACTACCTGCAACACACTATCAGGGGCAGGATTTCTAGTCATCCATGTTAATGTTAACTCCCCATCCCATCCACTGTCAATGGGTGAAGGAGCACACATCCTACTAGTCAGAGAACGTCTCATCACTGCTGCTTGGTAGTTTGCCCTTTTGCAATGTTGGTGGAGAGCATCACTTGTTGGGGGAATGGACAGTTCTGGCAAAGCTGATGATGCCATACAGAATGATTTGTACCTTCCGCCGTAGCCTGAAAACCCACCTTTTCAGACTCCATCATGGCCCATAGCACTTACCCTAACCCCTTAGATAGCATTTCTGTTGACTTAGATAGCATTTGACACAGACTTATAGCATGTTATATAGACAGCACTATAATTGTATTGTATATAGTCATAGCACGCCATAGTACATATGTATAGCATAGTAGTAAATATGTATAGTTTGTGTATAGTGTATGTATATGTAACCAAGTGTAGCAAAGGATTTACTCTTAGGTATGACTACGCCACCTTGAGATCATTCAAGGAATTAACTAACTAGACCAGTAAACTGGGTTCCCCAACATATGCAAGTACATTTATAAGGACTTGAGACACAGTTCCAAAAAACAGGAAATTTATTAAACGTTTAAGAATAAGTATACAAAACATTTATTATTATATATCATGCGAACAATATTCTTAAAACCAGTAGGCTACCAAAGCCAATACACAGGTCAAAACTAAATGTTTACGACTAAGCGTACAAACCATTTATTATTATATATCATGTGAACAATAACTTTAAAACTGTAGGCTACTAAAGCCAATACACAGGTCAAAACTAAATGTTTAAAAGGGGGAAACAATGTTGTATTTGGAGCCAGTGGGGCCACTAGGCACAACAGCTGACCAGTCCCAACGGGGAGCTAAGCAGCTAGAAGCGCAGATCTACTCAAAGAACGACCAAGAAACAAACTATTAAAGAACTAAACACACGCACAGCAACGCACACAGCATGCAAGAAAAAGACAGGAGCGACACCGTGAAGAGAGGTGCTCGCATTCACAGCCAAACCTTAGTCGTGACTCGTGGGCTAACGTGAGGTCCTAACTTGCCGCAACCCATACGGCCAGTCAGCTAATTCACCCAACGGCTCCCTTCGGCATCCATATACAACAGGTTCAGGCAGGGTACTCGCCACCATGTGGGGGGAGAAAACAACAGATTAATACACAAACGAAAACGGCTCAATGAACAGAAAGAAACAGAAATGGCTCAACAAAAACTTAAACTAAACAAAAGAAACAAAACAAAACAGCAGTGGCTATATCTAAAGGAAATGGAGACAAACAACCATTTAGTAAAACATAACAAAACAAAGCATCAGAGCACCAAATTGTTTGCATAATGATGTACCTTTAATTGTCTGTTCTGTCATGTTATGCTTCTGGTACATCACACGTTATCACGTTATCCATCGTCACACGTGACCTAAACCCGGTCAGGGAAAAGAAATAATTACAATGCTATAAATACACACATATATACATATACGCACACAATGCGCCATGTCACTCACCCGGTCAGGGAAAAGAAAGGCGAACAAACAGCCTGGGTCGCAAAACCCACAGCCGAACCGAAAACAACAAGCTAACGTCTGGTTTCCGGTCGGGCATTTAAATACGTGCTACGATTGACGCAGCGTGTGAGGCTGCTGCGACGGTGGCCCAAAAGGCTCAATTCCAGCCGGCTACATTCACCCCCATTTTTTCTTTTATTGTCGTCCCGACAATAACCTAGTCTAACACCAAGGCCTAAAAACTGCTGATGTGGAGCTGCTCACACCAGGTATCCGGGAGGGTCCCTCACAATCAAAACACCCCGCTGTGGTATTATCTTGCCCAACACCTCAACATCTAGCTCTATGTAGCCTACATATGGTATTTCTAAACCATTGGCAGCCCGGAGTTGCAACCAGCGACAAGAACGAGGGGCCCCCTGAAAATGTTCTAAGAAAAAACTTTCCCTGATGGTGGTTACCATTGAACCTGTGTCTAATAGACAGTTCACTGTTACCCCTCCCATGCTCATAGATACTCTAGGACATGTACCTACCAAACTAGAGGCCTCAGGTTGATTGGTGGTATTTGAGCCGACGTCGCCCCCCTCTGATGTATGGCTCTGTACATCAGTGGGTGCTAGTTTTCCGCCTGCTGAGAAGCGGAGGAAACTGCTGCTCTGGGCTGGTACCCCTGTGGTTGCTGGTTAGCTGGAATAACACGTACATTATCACATTCTCTGGCATAGTGGCCTGGTTTCTGGCAGCGCCTGCATATGACAGGACCTGAGTAAGGTTGGAATTGTCTTGGTGCTGGCTGAGTTGGTTTGGGGGGCAACTGTGGTGCTAGACGGCTTTGAGTAAGTGTATTTAGCTGCTCTTGTTGCATTTTTAACATGTTTTTCATCTCTGCCATCTCTGCACTACCAGGGCTGCTAGGCCCATCACCCACCCGCTGTGCTAGAAGGCTTTGAGTAAGTGTATTTAGCTGCGCTTGTTGCATTTTTAACATGTTTTTCATCTCTGACATCTCTGCGCTACCAGGGCTGCTAGGCCCATCACCCACCCCCTGAATAGCACACAAGGCCGGGAGAGAATAACTCCTACCTCTAGGCTCATCTGGACGCCCCTCCCGTTCCCAACGAATGGCCTCAGCTCTTATCTGTAGTAGGGAATAATAAGGATACTGGCGTACAACACGCTTTAACTCTCTACGGAGGTCAGGGTCACAAACATGTTCTACAAACTGGTCACGTAGCAAGGTAGTAGCATTGGGCATTCCATCTGGGGCACAACGTTCTATTTTTTCCATGAGACAATACAGGGCATGAGAAAACTCTTGTAGTGATTCTCCCTCCCGCTGTTTCCTAGAGAAGAAACTCTCCTGAAGAGATACATAGGTTTTAGAGCAGCCATACAGGTCTTGAAGAACAGACAATATTCTATCGGGGTCTTCCCTGTCTGCCTTGGGCCCATACCTAATTTCATCCTTTGCCTCTCCCTCCAAATGATCGTAGATGAAATAGGCCTGATCAATAGGCCTAAGGTGTCGAGCCCTAACAGTTGCCTTCACTTCCTCTACCCAATCCTCTACTGGGATCCCCGAGGTCCCCCTAAATGAAGGACACTTTCTTTCTCTGGGAACATGATATAGCAGACGCTCAGCAGGTAAAATGTCTGTGTTGGCAACATCACAAGTGACGCCGCTGGATCCCGGCGCTGGCTGGGGAGCAGGAGCCCTTGCCCGTGAAGCAGTAGCCTCTGCCTGTTCAATCAGTAAGTCCTTGTCAGCCTGTAGTTGGCGCACCAACTCCCTCAGTTCCAGTTCACTGGCCATGGCCAACAGTCAATTCCAACCAGCCTAATAAGACACTTCTGACGTCAATCAGGGCAATGGACGCAATCAGCTGGTCCCCCGTAGCACCAACTGCTGTTTTGTTATATAAATCCAAACAATAGAGCCATTTGAACAAAAGAAAAATTGAGCCATTTCAAACAAAGAAAAGAAAAAAAAATGAACAAATGTCTCAAGTGCCTTATTCCGTCCTGCCGACTGCGACAGATTGTAACCAAGTGTAGCAAAGGATTTACTCTTAGGTATGACTACGCCACCTTGAGATCATTCAAGGAATTAACTAACTAGACCAGTAAACTGGGTTCCCCAACATATGCAAGTACATTTATAAGGACTTGAGACACAGTTCCAAAAAACTGGAAATTTATTAAACGTTTAAGAATAAGTATACAAAACATTTATTATTATATATCATGCGAACAATATTCTTAAAACCAGTAGGCTACCAAAGCCAATACACAGGTCAAAACTAAATGTTTACGACTAAGCGTACAAACCATTTATTATTATATATCATGTGAACAATAACTTTAAAACTGTAGGCTACTAAAGCCAATACACAGGTCAAAACTAAATGTTTAAAAGGGGGAAACAGTGGGGCCACTAGGCACAACAGCTGACCAGTCCCAACGGGGAGCTAAGCAGCTAGAAGCGCAGATCTACTCAAAGAACGACCAAGAAACAAACTATTAAAGAACTAAACACACGCACAGCAACGCACACAGCATGCAAGAAAAAGACAGGAGCGACACCGTGAAGAGAGGTGCTCGCATTCACAGCCAAACCTTAGTCGTGACTCGTGGGCTAACGTGAGGTCCTAACTTGCCGCAACCCATACGGCCAGTCAGCTAATTCACCCAACGGCTCCCTTCGGCATCCATATACAACAGGTTCAGGCAGGGTACTCGCCACCATGTGGGGGGAGAAAACAACAGATTAATACACAAACGAAAACGGCTCAATGAACAGAAAGAAACAGAAATGGCTCAACAAAAACTTAAACTAAACAAAAGAAACAAAACAAAACAGCAGTGGCTATATCTAAAGGAAATGGAGACAAACAACCATTTAGTAAAACATAACAAAACAAAGCATCAGAGCACCAAATTGTTTGCATAATGATGTACCTTTAATTGTCTGTTCTGTCATGTTATGCTTCTGGTACATCACACGTTATCACGTTATCCATCGTCACACGTGACCTAAACCCGGTCAGGGAAAAGAAATAATTACAATGCTATAAATACACACATATATACATATACGCACACAATGCGCCATGTCACTCACCCGGTCAGGGAAAAGAAAGGCGAACAAACAGCCTGGGTCGCAAAACCCACAGCCGAACCGAAAACAACAAGCTAACGTCTGGTTTCCGGTCGGGCATTTAAATACGTGCTACGATTGACGCAGCGTGTGAGGCTGCTGCGACGGTGGCCCAAAAGGCTCAATTCCAGCCGGCTACATATAGTTTCATTATATAGATATTCCACTGTTACTTTCTTAGCTTACGCATGTTTCATGATAAATGCTTTCATGTGATGTATTCCCATGCTTTTGTTCTTGCTTAAATGTAAGTCGCTCTGGATTAAGAGCGTCTGCTAAATGCCTAAATTGTAATTGTAATTCACGTTTTTGGCAGATGATTGGCCATACAGGTGGCACACATATTTGCTCAGTGTGTTGAAAGTTGACTGGTCAAGGTTAAAACTGCTGCCAAGATGAACCTGCTTGGCTTACCTCAGTTGACTCAACGAATGCCAAAGAGGTAACCTAAAAGTTCCTCAGACAGATTGAGGCGCAGCTTCCTCAGTGTAAGCAGAAGTCTCTGAGTATCACTAAGTGACTGTTTTGCAGGAGGTGGTAAACGTGGTGACACAAAATTGAACAACAACATGAAAGTCCTGTGAAGAATTTCATTTTGCTGTCATCAAATTCTGAAGGATCAAGAGTACGATGTTTCAACTCACTTTCTAATTTGTTGACTTTATCCCTAAGTGATTGACATTCAGCATTTAAAGATTTAATCTGTTCATGTAATGAGGCAATGTCATTTTGTGTTTCCTCTGTCTGGACCCCAATGCCTGGGACTTCAACAACATTCTGTACCTCTGCTGTACTTCGATCAGTGATGGAGGTGAAACCAAATAACCTTGGCACGTAGTCAGGATGTAGAGGATCATCATTCTTTTCCCCTTAAATAACAAAAACAACAAAAACATTTACTAGAAATATGATATTAATGTGTTTACATATATGGGGTGTTTTCACATATGTCCTGTTTCAGACATCAGCCTCAAAACAAACTCATCCGGGACGGGGCTGCCAAATCATTGTGAGATTATTTTTTTACATTAACCACTGGAACAATAGCATCCCTATTCTGGAGGGAACATTTGCTACATCTACAAGCTCACAACATTGTTGGTGTAGAGCAGGGGTAGGCAGCTTTAACCACGGGTGCCAAGGGTGACCACTGGCACACACTGGCAATGCCAGTGAATTTAGAGCTAGTCATACACATACACACCACATACTCTGGTCCCAGCAGATCAGGCACAATTTGCTATTTTATTTTTTACTGATTATGTATATAACAACATGAATGATTGAGTGCTTTCCACGGCGACCTTGTATATATACCGACATATTATGCAGTACTTTCCTGTACACATGCGGTGAAAACTATGTAATGAATGCGTGTTTGGGTTTACTAGGAGCATTAGTGAGCCTGCATGGGCCTCTGTCTGCTAATTAAAACTCTGCATGTACAGGACTAATTGTATCCCAGAGCCTTTTTTTTTTTTTTTCTCCGAACACTGCGCCGACATGAAAATGAATACTAATTCCTGGAGTGCCCCGAATCCGTGATTTAATTAACATTAATAAAAAGAAACACTGCAGATGACTGATGAACTTTTACCACTCTAATAGTTTGTTCCGTATACAGCCATGCAAAGAGATTGAATTATGGACAAAGGGCATTTTCATATTAATTATATTTCTGGCAGAGCCACACCAACATGTCACTGTTCATACACATATACAGTATGTATTCCACTGTTCATACGCGTACAGTATGTGGATTACAATACATGACATGACTCTTCTTGTCTATCATCATGTACCAAACAATTGCGAACACATCATTCTTACATTTAACAGAGGTTTAAATATAAGCAACTCATTAGAAATCGTCTCGTTTCCCTGTCCCTGGCAGCAAAAGCATGATGGAATGGAGCAGATTACAAGTTTATGCCTAACAACTATTTTAAGACTCCCCAGATTATCTTGCGACACCTTGAGACGCTGAACACGGCTTTGTGCGATCGTTTGATTTGCGTGCAAAACATCCCCCAGCGTGCGTGGTGAATGTGCAGCTGTCTTCTCTTTTTATTGCTGGGGCAAGGATTTAATTCTGGGGCAGGCGGGCGGCAAAAATCTCCTTTTCCTTTGGTAAAACATTGTCCAGTGTGCTTAAGGCAGATAAGGAAGGGAGCAATGAAACACCCTTTGCTTAGCGTTGTATAGAAAAAGGTGACCAGCTATCATGGCTGCAACTTATCCACTTGAACCCATACTTTGTGGACCACAAGCATCTACAGTATAGCCTTCTGGGCACCTCATCCTTTTTCCACCTCTACGTATTTTTGCCAAATGTTCAGCCTCAGTATTGAGATGCTATATATAGTTACCATGTGGTTAAGATACTTCCTGTTCTGTCCGAATGTTCACCCATTATGACATGCTCACCCATTAGTGGTTAAATGTTGCAAATGTTGTAGAAAAGTTGTAGGTTTTTCATAAACTGGCATATTTTACCATCCGATATAGAACGGTTCACACGGCGATTTTGGAACACAGACCGACGCGAGGTTAAGTATAAGTAGGGCATTCATTTACAAAAATAAAATACAAATAAAATGTAATAACATAAATAAACACCCAAAAAGTCAGAATAGGGAGATAAGAGACGACTGCCCGACAGCAATGAAATATTGATTGATAGTTTTCTGTGTTAGTTTGTTTAGCTGCCAGCTCATTAAACCGGCAGCCAGTCTCCTGATCATCCATCATTTGAGCTTTTGTTGCATTTCCCATGGAGCTGTCAGTATGATTTAGCTTTTCATGAACGCTATACTGACGTAGATCATCCATTCATCTGGGTCACTGTTTCAGCAAACTTCAGTTTACCAAACTACGAAACAATAACTTTAAGAGTGTTCAGCAGAGTATAAAGACACAGCCCTATATTTCCTTTGGAAACAAAACATCAGGGCTGGACTGAGACAAAAAATGTGGTCCTGACATTTCCGCGGAATTTGGCCCAGACAGATACTCTGGGTGCGTGTGGAAATTTGGTGGCCCAGACTGTCCCACCACAAGCCCACTAAAATATACTGACAATTTCGTCAACACATTGCATCGTACAGTATATAATTACGGTTGTGGGGCGACACGTTGAAACGAGACACTTTCCTATCAACTAAGGTCGACCCGCCAAGTCGTGACTCGTGGGCTAACGTGAGGTCCTAACTTGCCGCAACCCATACGGCCAGTCAGCTAATTCACCCAACGGCTCCCTTCGGCATCCATATACAACAGGTTCAGGCAGGGTACTCGCCACCATGTGGGGGGAGAAAACAACAGATTAATACACAAACGAAAACGGCTCAATGAACAGAAAGAAACAGAAATGGCTCAACAAAAACTTAAACTAAACAAAAGAAACAAAACAAAACAGCAGTGGCTATATCTAAAGGAAATGGAGACAAACAACCATTTAGTAAAACATAACAAAACAAAGCATCAGAGCACCAAATTGTTTGCATAATGATGTACCTTTAATTGTCTGTTCTGTCATGTTATGCTTCTGGTACATCACACGTTATCACGTTATCCATCGTCACACGTGACCTAAACCCGGTCAGGGAAAAGAAATAATTACAATGCTATAAATACACACATATATACATATACGCACACAATGCGCCATGTCACTCACCCGGTCAGGGAAAAGAAAGGCGAACAAACAGCCTGGGTCGCAAAACCCACAGCCGAACCGAAAACAACAAGCTAACGTCTGGTTTCCGGTCGGGCATTTAAATACGTGCTACGATTGACGCAGCGTGTGAGGCTGCTGCGACGGTGGCCCAAAAGGCTCAATTCCAGCCGGCTACATATAGTTTCATTATATAGATATTCCACTGTTACTTTCTTAGCTTACGCATGTTTCATGATAAATGCTTTCATGTGATGTATTCCCATGCTTTTGTTCTTGCTTAAATGTAAGTCGCTCTGGATTAAGAGCGTCTGCTAAATGCCTAAATTGTAATTGTAATTCACGTTTTTGGCAGATGATTGGCCATACAGGTGGCACACATATTTGCTCAGTGTGTTGAAAGTTGACTGGTCAAGGTTAAAACTGCTGCCAAGATGAACCTGCTTGGCTTACCTCAGTTGACTCAACGAATGCCAAAGAGGTAACCTAAAAGTTCCTCAGACAGATTGAGGCGCAGCTTCCTCAGTGTAAGCAGAAGTCTCTGAGTATCACTAAGTGACTGTTTTGCAGGAGGTGGTAAACGTGGTGACACAAAATTGAACAACAACATGAAAGTCCTGTGAAGAATTTCATTTTGCTGTCATCAAATTCTGAAGGATCAAGAGTACGATGTTTCAACTCACTTTCTAATTTGTTGACTTTATCCCTAAGTGATTGACATTCAGCATTTAAAGATTTAATCTGTTCATGTAATGAGGCAATGTCATTTTGTGTTTCCTCTGTCTGGACCCCAATGCCTGGGACTTCAACAACATTCTGTACCTCTGCTGTACTTCGATCAGTGATGGAGGTGAAACCAAATAACCTTGGCACGTAGTCAGGATGTAGAGGATCATCATTCTTTTCCCCTTAAATAACAAAAACAACAAAAACATTTACTAGAAATATGATATTAATGTGTTTACATATATGGGGTGTTTTCACATATGTCCTGTTTCAGACATCAGCCTCAAAACAAACTCATCCGGGACGGGGCTGCCAAATCATTGTGAGATTATTTTTTTACATTAACCACTGGAACAATAGCATCCCTATTCTGGAGGGAACATTTGCTACATCTACAAGCTCACAACATTGTTGGTGTAGAGCAGGGGTAGGCAGCTTTAACCACGGGTGCCAAGGGTGACCACTGGCACACACTGGCAATGCCAGTGAATTTAGAGCTAGTCATACACATACACACCACATACTCTGGTCCCAGCAGATCAGGCACAATTTGCTATTTTATTTTTTACTGATTATGTATATAACAACATGAATGATTGAGTGCTTTCCACGGCGACCTTGTATATATACCGACATATTATGCAGTACTTTCCTGTACACATGCGGTGAAAACTATGTAATGAATGCGTGTTTGGGTTTACTAGGAGCATTAGTGAGCCTGCATGGGCCTCTGTCTGCTAATTAAAACTCTGCATGTACAGGACTAATTGTATCCCAGAGCCTTTTTTTTTTTTTTTCTCCGAACACTGCGCCGACATGAAAATGAATACTAATTCCTGGAGTGCCCCGAATCCGTGATTTAATTAACATTAATAAAAAGAAACACTGCAGATGACTGATGAACTTTTACCACTCTAATAGTTTGTTCCGTATACAGCCATGCAAAGAGATTGAATTATGGACAAAGGGCATTTTCATATTAATTATATTTCTGGCAGAGCCACACCAACATGTCACTGTTCATACACATATACAGTATGTATTCCACTGTTCATACGCGTACAGTATGTGGATTACAATACATGACATGACTCTTCTTGTCTATCATCATGTACCAAACAATTGCGAACACATCATTCTTACATTTAACAGAGGTTTAAATATAAGCAACTCATTAGAAATCGTCTCGTTTCCCTGTCCCTGGCAGCAAAAGCATGATGGAATGGAGCAGATTACAAGTTTATGCCTAACAACTATTTTAAGACTCCCCAGATTATCTTGCGACACCTTGAGACGCTGAACACGGCTTTGTGCGATCGTTTGATTTGCGTGCAAAACATCCCCCAGCGTGCGTGGTGAATGTGCAGCTGTCTTCTCTTTTTATTGCTGGGGCAAGGATTTAATTCTGGGGCAGGCGGGCGGCAAAAATCTCCTTTTCCTTTGGTAAAACATTGTCCAGTGTGCTTAAGGCAGATAAGGAAGGGAGCAATGAAACACCCTTTGCTTAGCGTTGTATAGAAAAAGGTGACCAGCTATCATGGCTGCAACTTATCCACTTGAACCCATACTTTGTGGACCACAAGCATCTACAGTATAGCCTTCTGGGCACCTCATCCTTTTTCCACCTCTACGTATTTTTGCCAAATGTTCAGCCTCAGTATTGAGATGCTATATATAGTTACCATGTGGTTAAGATACTTCCTGTTCTGTCCGAATGTTCACCCATTATGACATGCTCACCCATTAGTGGTTAAATGTTGCAAATGTTGTAGAAAAGTTGTAGGTTTTTCATAAACTGGCATATTTTACCATCCGATATAGAACGGTTCACACGGCGATTTTGGAACACAGACCGACGCGAGGTTAAGTATAAGTAGGGCATTCATTTACAAAAATAAAATACAAATAAAATGTAATAACATAAATAAACACCCAAAAAGTCAGAATAGGGAGATAAGAGACGACTGCCCGACAGCAATGAAATATTGATTGATAGTTTTCTGTGTTAGTTTGTTTAGCTGCCAGCTCATTAAACCGGCAGCCAGTCTCCTGATCATCCATCATTTGAGCTTTTGTTGCATTTCCCATGGAGCTGTCAGTATGATTTAGCTTTTCATGAACGCTATACTGACGTAGATCATCCATTCATCTGGGTCACTGTTTCAGCAAACTTCAGTTTACCAAACTACGAAACAATAACTTTAAGAGTGTTCAGCAGAGTATAAAGACACAGCCCTATATTTCCTTTGGAAACAAAACATCAGGGCTGGACTGAGACAAAAAATGTGGTCCTGACATTTCCGCGGAATTTGGCCCAGACAGATACTCTGGGTGCGTGTGGAAATTTGGTGGCCCAGACTGTCCCACCACAAGCCCACTAAAATATACTGACAATTTCGTCAACAAATAAAAACTAGACTAAAATGTTAGGAAGGGACTAGTGGACAAGAGATCCAGTATAAGTCAATTTATATAAGTCATAATTTGCCATTATGACAGCATCAAGGCCCGCCAAAATAATTTTTTTCGACAAAATCTACAGATTTAGTCGACTCAATAACTAGACTAACACAGGTGACTAAAATGTGACTAAAACTAAATGAAAACTATAAGACTAAAACTCTAAATCTAAATTTGCTGCCAAAAACAACACTGCTGGCCTGGCACATAATGTGTGTGTGTGTGTGTGTGTAAGATAATTAAATAAATAACATGGGTTATATTGGATACAATTATACAGTAGTATAATAACCAATAAGACTTAAATGCCCTGAGGAGCGACCTCGCCCCTAAAGGGGCACGCATCCGCCTGGGTGACGGCAGACTGCTGAGCTGGCGCTTGGCATCATGGGGGCGTCAGATCAACATGTGGAATGTCAGAACAGGTCAGCTCCATATATGGAGATCTAAGGGTGGCAGTGGGGGGCAGTGTCTTGAGTGTACAGGGTTTGACGACGTCTGGCCATACATGGAGTGTGTCCTGAGTGTACAGGGTTTGATGAGGTCAGATCAACATGTGGAATGTCAGAACAGGTCAGCTCCATATAATTATGGAGATCTAAGGGTGGTATGGTTTGATGAGGGCCTGTTGAATGGACAGGTATCAAACGGGAGACATTATGGAAGAGCAAGGATGGATGGGGAAAGATCAACATATAGAATGTCAGAACAGGTCAGCTCCATATATGGAGATCTAAGGGCTTGAGGTTTGAGGTCAGATGTAGAGAGTTGCTGGCCGGCTCCATATATGCAGATCTAGGTGATGATCCAGTCGTCTCCATGTAATGGCTATCCAGGGTTTGATGAGGTCAGTGTCGTGATCTTAAGATATGCCATATTTGGAGCGTCGACCATATATGGCCGTGACGGGGTCACGAGGCGTAACGGGCTGACAACCCTTATATGGTGGCGTGACCGGACGGACGGACGGACAGGCAGGTTTTCATAGTGATCTGCGACGGTTGCAATACATAACTGTGTAAAGTGTGCGTGTGTGCGTGCGTGCGTGCATGTATATTATAATACACATGGCATCTGTATTGGGCAGAATTGCCTTCGCTCTTCATCAGCAGGCAGCGCCGCAACCTTCACTCCCCGAGGGTTTGCATAAATAAAGCTTCTACTGTAAGTAAATGTCCAACACTCAGGCATGCGCATGCAGCACGTATACGTCGTATATATATACGCCCGAGCGGAGCGGGGACAGAGCGCTGCTTCGGTGCCCGCGAATAAAGACGATAAACAAAGACAAAGCAATTACCGGAACTTAAAGGAACTGTCACATCGAGGAGCCCGAGGAGACGTGGCCGCACGTCCCAAAACATAGACCCTGTCAAATTACCGCCTCGCCGTGTTCCTCATTACTAATCCCGCGTGAACGTGGCAGGATTGAGACGAGTCTGTAATTGCCTTGTCCGGTGTTTGCCTTGGCGCGGGTCGACCTTAGTTGATAGGAAAGTGTCTCGTTTCAACGTGTCGCCCCACAACCGTAATTATATACTGTACGATGCAATGTGTGTAAATTGCAAAAAGAAAAAAAGGGGCCTGTGCACACAAGGTAAAATAATGTGTGGCCTTTAAACCCTTTTGACCTGAGGAGGATTCTACAAATGTGACTGTCTTCTAAATCCTGACAGTTTTCAGAAAAACCAGTGGTTCTCATACAATTTCATGTCAAGGACCCCCAAAAATGTATGTATTTGGCCACCGTCCCCCATCTGAAAATATGTTGTTCCAGGGATCCCCCAGAAGCAAGGCTTTGAGTTAAAAACATTCGCTCTGAAAGAATATATACTCATCAAAGATTTGCGATTTTTCAAAAATAGCAGACCTACAAGTTCTGAGTGTGAGCTTGTAGATCTAAAGCATAACATAATGCTTACAACACAAAGGGGTTCCCGCCCAAAATGGGTTAAAACAAACTGCACCTGTTCTAATTATTCTCAAGTGTTTAAACGCAATCACCTTTTTAAATGCTTGCAATCAGACTCCGTCGTGTTGTGTACCTAGCTAAGGCTATACAGCTCCCCCACGATCATTCACGTGCAATTATTAATCATCATGTAAATATAATGAATACCTTTTGAGCAAATGGAAAAGGATGTCTATATATATATACGGTAATTTTGTTTCAATATGCTGGTTTCTCAATGCGTCCTCTTGCATTCCATTTAGTCAAGGTTAATTAACGCAGACACTCCCGTGTCAGTCCTACATGCATACTTTGCTGATGAATGCAGCACACTTCTAATCACCAACAGCGCAGCCAAATAAGCTAGCAATCTCAAGGGCCTTGTTGTGAGATAAGCTTTCATGCAGAGGCTATACCAGACAATTAGTGCTATTACAAGAGCAATGTGGGGAATAACAGGGCCGAGCAGATGGAACTATAGAGCAGGGCAGGGAACATGCACGCAGCAAAAGAATATCCTGTGGCAGCAGCAGTCCATGGAATTGAGTCCACTATGGCAGCAGGGAAGAGTTGGAACCAGTGTTGTTTTTGGCAGCAAATTTTAGTTTTAGTCATTCTCTTGAAATGTTTTCATTTAGTTTTAGTCACACTTTAGTCACCCGGAATGTTTTAGTGTTTAGTCTAGTTTTTAGTCTACTAAATATCATGAGATTTTAGTCGACTAAATTTACGGTTGATTTAGTCGACTAAAAGGGTATTTGGGCGGGCCTTGATGCTGTCGTAATGGCTGTTCTATCAGGTTGTATTCTAAGTAGAGTAAGAAGTACACATGTGACGGTCTCTCTACATTTCCCCTACCACACTGAGGGCTTGCGCTGGATATTCACTTTGCGAGAAAATCCATTTGTTTTGTTGTCGTGTTCATTGTGACGACATGACGACGAACTAAGGGCATAGCCGAGCACGGATACTATAGCCATACAATCCACTGAGTCAGCGCCTGTTATGCAGCGCATGTAAGTGTGTGCGTGTCCCAACCCAGTGGGCAAAAAGTAGTCTTTTTTACGTCATATAGACGTGATTCCCCAACGTTCAGAAGACGTACCCAGAAGAGCCAGAATGAAAGTTTTTAAGACGTATTTTCCGGTCGTTATATAGACGCCATTATTTAACGTCATATAGACGTGATTCCCCAACGTTCAGAAGACGTACCCAGAAGAGCCAGAATGAAAGTTTTTAAGACATATTTTCCGGACGTTATATAGACGCCATTATATAACGTCATATAGACGTGATTCCCCAACGTTCAGAAGACGTACCCAGAAGAGCCAGAATGAAAGTTTTTAAGACGTCTTTTCCGGACGTTATATAGACACCATTATATAACGTCATATAGACGTGATTCCCCAATGTTCAGAAGACGTACCCAGAAGAGCCAGAAAGAACAGTTTTTAGACGTCTTTCCAAGACGTTAGATAGACGACATTATAAAACGTACTAAAGACGTTCTGGCTATGTCTACAGAGATGGAATGTAAAAAAACCAAAAACATAAGACATGAGGCAAGACAATAATTCAAATTTCAAACCTTTTACTGAGAAACATATTAAACATATTTGGGCAAGTGACATAATGCAAATTTTTAAGTATTCCAAAGTAAATTCCAACGGGCTAATTAGTCAATTTACGCTGCTTTGTACCAGGGACAAATTAGCCATTGGGCCAGTGGGGCCGTGGCCCAGGGGCCCTTGGCTCTCAGGGGAAATGGCTTCCCTTCTGGGAAATTGGACCGCGCAGCACTAGGGTTGACGCCCTGAAAAGGGCTACTTTGGTCCCTTCATTGGCCATTGATTTAGTTAAATCTAGGTCAAAAACATGATAAAAACAAGGAAAAACACAAACATGCCCTGCAAAAATGACCGGCCCAGGGGCCCTCGTGGGGGTTAATCCGTCCCTGCTTTGTACCCGCCCCCACCCCCACTCTTCCAGGGGCATGTTTCAGGTAGTCTCCTGCTGCCAGCCGGATATCGCTCTCCTTGGCGGTAGACTCACAGTTCACGACTGCAGCTACAAAAACAAAACAAAGAAAACATGTAAAAAAATGAATGCAGTTGCCACTGACTACATATTGGAACTTGTAGCACGCAAATAATCGACAAGGGCCCTGAGGTCGACTGATCAGTCATTTCTCAAGATCCCTAAATCAAAGCTGAAATCACCCACACTGTGGAATAAACTTCCACCTAATGTTAGAGCTTCTCAAACCTTGCCCGTCTTTAAATCACATCTGAAAACTCACTTTTACTCCCTGGCGTTCGAACATGCAGATTAAGAGTTGCCTTTTATGTTGCCCTGTTATTATGTGTTTTCGCCCTTGGAATTTTAGTATATTTTGTGTACAGCACTTTGCTTCAACCCCGTTTTAAATAGGCTTTATAAATAAAGTGGATTACCTAGAATTGCTGAAAATATCTTGGTCCCCTCGAGGGCGATTTTATTCTGCTTCCCCTTCCCCTTCAGATTGAATTTGGACATCAGGTGGTTGGTAAAGAGCCTAATCCAAAAGAAATCAATACAATAATCATTTTTGCCATCCATGCATACTGGGAGTTTATTTCAAGTCACATGGAGAACTAAACTAAAATTAGTAAGAACCAAATCTAAATGCCTTAAAAGATATTTTGACATTTTATTTTAATATAATTACAAGTAAATAATTACTTTACCTGTCGATTGCTTTGTACGTACGGTCCTTGACATCCTTACCACCTACTTTGGACAGTTGAGAAACCTAAAAATAAAAGCATTTTCTTGTATTACCACTACAGGCATGAGCTGTGAGCACAAGTAGGGATCTAGTTAGAAGAAATATGAAAAATGTAACCATTATGACACTGGTTTGTTTATGTTTCAATAAGCGTCTCGTTTGTCTCAGGCCTCACACATTCGAAACAGAACGCGTGTTCTGTCTGTTAAGGCTGTACTGTCAAACTGTAGGGCTCCGCTCACACTGTCAGACAAGAGATATGACACCAAGGGGTCGATTTAGGACTTCTATGTTACTTACTTCTATATTACTAATCTAATTACAGTATTATGATCTGGGGGCGTGTAGTATGTCATATTGCAATTTTGGGCATGTTAAGAAGCGCTTTTGACACGCCGCGGAGTGCGCAAAACGGCCTTGAATTAGTCATGGGTGTGTTTAAGGCGTGTTTGAGACGTACCCAATCAACATGTCCGTACTATTCTCTTTACCAGTCAGCTGATGTCACATACGGAATGCGCACTTTGGGGGTCGTGGTATGACATTTCTTCAGGCTGGCACAGACATGACATGCCTTTGTCACATTTGGGTTAATTATTCCTATTGCACTGCATGCTGTCACCTTTATGCCTCAAAAGAACAGACCCACCTTTCAGATCGGAATGGAATTGCGAGTAGATAGCAGCATATTGGCAAATTGCCAATCCATGCGTAATTAATTAATTCGATAACGATAGAACCATGTACCATACAGCGAATGAAAGCAAGATTCATAAGGAATATGGAGATTTTTACATTTAATAAAACGGTTGAGAAATGAGAGAACCATGAGTGTTTATAGGCTAATATCAACGTTTTTTTATGAAAGACCAAACGGGCTGTGAACTTGAAGAGCTCAATCACCATCCCGACACGGAAGAAATATAGCCTAGTGCATGCATGTATATGCACTGTTGCACTTGCACACAGTAGCCTACACACGCTCTTTATTTGTTTCTATTGAAAAACACCAGTAAAATAACGTTTATTATATTTTATTTCATTCAAGTCACGACGAAGGAATGAGTTGAATGCGTGCTGCGTAATGCTGTGGCCCCGATGGTATGGTCTTCGCTGAGTTCGCTCGTAGCATTTTATTGAAGAAGACTTGAATCGGGTGTGATACAGCATATGAAAGCACATTTCCCACGGATTATGGAGATGTTTTTATTTATTTTTAAGGTTGAGAAATGAAAGAATTATGGCCGTTTCTAATCTCAACATTTTTTTTAAAAAGACGCAAAACTGCCATGTCTCATAGAAACAAGTAAATAGGTCTATAAAAATAAGCGCATATAACAGGGGTCTGTAACCTATTTTAAATGAAGTGCCATGTTTTTATTTTCTAAATAGTGAGTCTGCCATATCCAGATTAATTTGAATGACACCACATTAAAATAAAAAAACATATTTTGATTGTCCACAAATATAAAGTTCTTCCTTCTTTTTAAATATGTTCTTGCACATTGTTATAATGATCATTATATATCCCCCTGCAGTCAGAGTTCATAGTTTTAATGAATGAATGTGATGCATTGTGAGCTGGTATAGATCTGCTATTTTCAAAAGTAATCTTTTTATTTAATTTTTGGATTAGCTGTCCTTAGTTGGGCAAATGCATTCATCTGGGGATCCTTGACATGGGAATGTGCTGTGTGACGATCACTGGTTTAAACAACATTAGGAGAAAAGCCCAAATAACCACTTTAGAAACAAGAAAAGCAACCACACAAAGCAACTTTACAGAAAAATAAGCCGCTTATAATAAACAGACATGGCAACACTCTACCAGCCTTCCAGAGCCGCTCAAGTGTCAAATCAAACAGTGCTTTTTGCGTTTATGAGGTGGTCAGACCCACATCTAATCGTTATGCGCTGAGTGTCTTTAGGTCAAGGGGCTTAATAGCAAATTGCGCAAAGCGAGAATAATTAACATATGGACACTCCCACAATGCTAAAATATTCAGGGACGCGGTATGCCAAATGTGTGTGCGTTCAACACGGGCCGAGTGCGTTCAACACGGGCCGATATGCCTTTCATAATACGAATGTGCGCAGAGCGAGGCCAATTTATGTATCACGACCTGGTAAACTGCACCTTCAAAATCGACCTGCAAATCTACAGCTCTAAAATGTAACAAAGCATATAGAGCTGTGTTTATCTATCCTACTACGGATTAACATAGGCTTTAAGATTTCTAATATCAACTTCTGATATCAATCTCTGATTTAACAGTTAAGCTGAGCATTACACAGCAGCCTGCTAGTAGCTTTGTGGTCAATGCAGTTGGCTCGGTTGGACTTCATTAGTGACTGAATTTTGTTTTTACCAATGTATCGAAGGTGTTTGGGTCACTCAGAGAATCCTCCTTTTGTTGGAACTCATCCAAGGACTCCAGTCTATGGATGTTGCTTGCAGCGTGTGATGGCTCGTTTCTCTGCAGTCTGTCTATGGAGTCCTGGATCGTGACAAGTTTCGCAAGGACCACCTTCTGGTACTCTGGAAATAAAGATAAAGATAAAAATATATAAGTGCAAGTCTCTCAGAAGAGCAACGCATTTCTGACTGGATAAACTCCCAGAAGAACCTGAGAAGATTCAGTTAAACACATTAAATATCACAGGCTTTAGGTTAATTCCTTTTTTGTATAAAGAATAAAGTTAAGATTATCATAGATGCTAACACATCCCAATGTCAAATGCCACATGGGACAGTAGCACCGTGTGTGTGTGTGTCAGAGAGAGTGAGAGCCACATCAAAACCTACCGTAAGATAAGATGATTAGAGTAATAAAGCCAGTTGCAAGGAGAATGCATAATAATCAAACATAAGTAATGTGTGACACGGAAATATTCTTATACTTACTCTCTGGGAGCATTGGGAATTTGGGAACTTGGGGACGTGCTGACTGTGCAGAAGTAGATCCAATATCTAAGCAAAAAAAAAGTTAATGATATTGAATTAACATGTAGGCCTATGAATGTGCATCATTCAGTGAAAATGCATGAATGAATAAATACTAATGGGCCTGCTCTCCGCCGCTGTGGAACAGAATCTGTCTGAGTAATCAACACCAGAAAAAGATAGTCATTAGTAGGGCCCTGTGATCTGCATGATTATTTCATGTAAATCGCTCTGGATTAGAGCATCTTCTAAATGGCCAAATTGTAAATATGCAATGAATGGAAATACTTACGACTAGTTGACCTGCTCCGGCTAGTCGACTTGTTCCGGCTATTGGACCTTGAAGATCCTGAAAAGATTAAAAATATATATCCATATGCTGCTTTTGATATAAATTCTGATTTACTATTCAGTGAATGACAATACTTACGGCTAGATGACCTGTCCCATTCACTTCCTCTGTCCCCGCCAATCCTGGGAGAACCTGATCAATCCAAACAAGAGACAGTCAGTAATACTTTTGTGCTAGTGACATGAATGCTTATTGCTTCAGTGAATGACAATACTTACGATTAGTTGCCCTGTCCCTTTCACTTCCTCTGTCCCCATCAATCCTGGGAGAACCTGATCAATCCAAACGAGACAGTCAGTCATACTTTTGTGCTAGTGACATGAATGCTTATTGCTAATGAGGGAATGGCAATATTTACTATTAGTTGACCTGTCACTGCCAATCCTGTGAGAACCTGTTCAATCCAAACCAGAGATAGTCATACTTTTGTGCTAGTGACATGAATGCTTATTGCTTCAGTGAATGACAATACTTACGGCTAGATGACCTGTCCCTTTCACTTCCTCTGTCCCCATCAATCCTGGGAGAACCTGAACAATCCAAACAAGAGACAGTCAGTCATACTTTGTTAATATTGTGCTAGTGACATGAATGTTTATTGCTTCAGTGAATGACAATACTTACGATTAGTTGCCCTGTCCCTTTCACTTCCTCTGTCCCCATCAATCCTGGGAGAACCTGATCAATCCAAAAGAGACAGTCAGTCATACTTTTGTGCTAGTGACATGAATGTTTATTGCTTCAGTGAATGGCAATACTTACGATTAGTTGCCCTGTCCCTTTCACTTCCTCTGTCCCCGCCAATCCTGGGAGAACCTGATCAATCCAAACAAGAGACAGTCGGTCATTCATGTCACTAGCACAATATTAACTAAGTATGTTTATTGCTTCAGTGAAAGACAATACTTACGATTAGTTGCCCTGTCCCTTTCACTTCCTCCGTCCCCTCTGTCCCCGCCAATCCTGGGAGAACCTGATCAATCCAAACAAGAGACAGTCAGTCATACTTGTGGTGCTAGTGACAAGCATGCTTATTGCTATTCAGGGAATGACAATACTTACGATTGGTTGACCTGCCCCGTCCATGAAACCTTGGTGGACCTGAGAAAAAATAAAAACACATACCCGTGTGTTAAGTGAGGGGCACTATTATGATCATACATCATGCATAATCTCATACAGGCCAATCAGAATGCCTGTGATTGGTTAGCCGATTTGCTCGTTTACGACGTACATGTGGGGACAAAAGCAGTTCATAGAAATTAAGACTATCTGGCATCTAACCCTGTCATGATCAATACAGTGCATGTCCTGAATGATGAGCCCAGGATTTGAAGAGTAATTCAAGACATCAATAAATATCCAACAGCTAAGAATTTGATGTATTTGTTTAAACTCTAAGTATGCAGAAATCAGACTGGGCATAATTATGTTTGGGCGCTCTGGTGTAACAGGTAGGGTTAATGTTAATCTCAGTAACAACTCACCATCCTTTGAAGCCACCGTTGTTCGTTTTGAACTTGCCAAGACAACTGGAGTGCTTGACATAGTTGGAGGGATGGGAAAGGGGGGGATTTCCGAGTCTAAATACAGAATGACAAGACGATCACTAATTGTTACTGAGCATAAGATAACTACTTGAAATATCCATCAACGGAATGAATGCCAAAATTATTATTACCTTCATGTCTCTCTTCACTTTCCACCTGAGTCACATCAGAGTCCGACAGGTCAGATCCTATAAATAAATAGTATTTCAGTTTTAACCCATTTAGAGGAACCAGGATATATATATCAATCACTCAGTGACGCGCTATGAGCTTGTAGATCGGCTATTGTTCAATAGATACAGTAAAGTATAACAATCCTTAAAACAATCCTTAACGCCCAGAATATTAGGATATGAGTATTATTATTTATTTATTTTTAAGATATTTTTTTGCGGCTTACGCCTTTATTGATTTTTTAAGGGATAGAAAGTAGGCTGACAGGAAACGGGAGAGAGATGGGGGGATGACATGCGGTAAGGGCCGTGTCGGGTCCGGGAGTCGAACCCGCGGCACACCGCGACTGGATTTGAATTAAGTGAAATCACTGAATATACACCATTAACATTATTAAGAATACTGTAGTTATTTATGATTTAAATGAAAAGAACGTACCTTGAACAAATCCCTCAAACGATTTGGTATTTTTCTTTCTCTTAGGTTCAACAACTTCTTCCTCCTCTGCATGGCTGGTTTCCTCTGCATGGCTGGTCTCCATATATTTTTCACATTCTTCGGCACTTTCTGAAAATAGACAATTCCAGTTCTTACAAGACACATTTGATATACGACTACTCCAATACCATTGTATGAAAAGTACAAGGTTACCTGATGTAAATTTAACTTTCTTTAGTTGAAATGTTTCCCAGTCTTCTTTAGGCACCATATGATTGAGATAACAAAATTTGACTTTTTTCTTTGGCCACCTTATCGTTTTCTCAATCATATTGATCCATATTTCAGGGACGGTCCCCCCTCCATTTCAATACGACCTTCCATCCAAACTGCCTTGGCATATGGGCGCATGATCTGCAAGCAAAAAAAATAAAGAAATGGGAGGGGGGGGGGGGGGGGGGGGCACGACTATAAAACCAAGCTTTTTCCTGTGGCAGTTATTGAAACATTTAGATGTATGAAGAAAATACATACATTCAAGCAAGACAAATTAATGCCAACCTGTAACTTCAATGTTCGATGCCATGTCTCAGAGGAATCAGGACGGAACCATTGTTGGAATCTAGGCAGGCCACCTTGCGAATAAGGTCTCTTTCATCAATTTCTCTTCTTTTGAATACAACACTATTCTTTATATATGCTATGTTCAAGAGCTTTGACTTGCATGGTTTGTCAAATAAGTCGATAGTGTGGCTCTGCTTTACCACCTGACAAACTACTGTCCCATCTCCTCTCCTCTCTTTAACAAAGGCAAACTCATCTTCTATCAGGAAGCAACTGTCCCTCCGACGTGTAGAAATATACATTTTTGGCCTTACATCTACCTTTGCATTTATCTGTGCATGCTCAAATTCAAACATACGTTTTGACACCTGTGCTAATGGGTTTCGTCCAGTCCTTACTAGTCGCTTTAAGTGCTGCAAGTAGTTCTCAAAAGGAAAGCAACTGATGTCATTCAAAGAACAATTGAAATTAGAGACATCTTCGTGAATATGCAACAGACCATGGACATTGTACACATTGAATGTTTTGCCATACAGTACAGGGCAACTAGACACAAAGTGCCTCATAAGTTCAGAGGCATAGTCCAGATAGGCAGCTCTTCTTTGGTCATCCGAGTCAAGCATGATGGAAACTGCCACAGTCAGTGTCAGGAAATGATCATACAGCTTTGAGGACACAATATTTTTAAGTACTAAGGGTCCTGTAGGGAGGCATACTATCATCCGACAGAGCATTGCTCCGAAGGAGCAATGCTCCGAGGTGCGCTGCGGGTCGGGAGAGGGTTGCGGTTAGGTTTAGGTGTCTGCCCCGGGGGAGGTTAGGGTTAGGGTGAGGGAGGAGGTAGGTTGTCGTTCGGACCAATGCTCCGTCGGATGAAAGTACTGCACTCGGTCCTGTATACAGAAGAAATTGACGGAACTCAGTGGCTTTCCACCTGTCCAACTCCTCAAGACCACGGGGCTGTCGCACAAACTCACTGGGCATCTGGCCTCTAAGCATGTTAAGTTTTTGTGAGATTTCAGACGTCTCACAGACAGCTTACATACTTTTGGGCCTCTGGTCAGATACACCAAGATGCACTTCACAACACCCAAACAAATCATATGCATGTAATCTAACACAAAGGCACTAACACAGGGAATGCCAGCAGTGATTAAAGGACTGGTCTGCATTTGATGGTTGGAATACTCTAAATTACTAAAAGCAACATCTGTGCGCAATGTGGATGTCAGTTGATTGAATACTACTCTCCTCTCAACATATATTGGCCTCTTGATATACACCTCTCACAACTGTGGTATCCAGTATGACCTTTTATGCGTTTTAAAAATGCTCTTGCTGGAGCATCACATACTAAGGTTTGGATATTTACAGCATATTGTTTGTCTTGATACACAAGGCCATTCTGTTTTAGATGCACAAACTCCTCCAAAAAGTCCTTGAGGTAATCTTCAAGGGGCTGTGGTTTACTATCTCCACAATATAATGCCACAACAAAGGGTTGGAAATTGTTGAATGTCACTAGTATTGGCCAGAATTGGATGTTTCTACTTTTAAAGATGGGTAGCCCATCTACATTTACATCTAAGCTGACAGTGTCATGTTCTCGTCTAAAAGCAGCATTTTGGCTGAGTACACGGGAAATGCCCCTCTCCAACCCATAGTACACATACTTTCCACTGCATTTTGACTCACTGTCAATGGCTTGAGGAGTCTTTACTAAAGTACGAGCATCTTTTGGGAGTACATGTCCATGATTTGCAAGAATGTGCAACAAGTCATTTAACGCCCTTTGAGTGATGTGGTGTTTAGTATACCAGTCTCTCAAATCATCTCCCAGGCTAGGCATTTCTACATCTGGTTCACTGTTCAATGTTTCAGCATCAGAGTCAGACATTTCAATGTCTGTGTCAAAGTCGAACTCCGAGTCGGAACCATCACCACCATCGGAATGGATCATCTCTGGATGGTCAACGTCATCATTTGACACCACTGAGCCGCTATACTGGTCGCCACTGGATCAACATCATCGTCGCTAACAGACAGGATGAGCTTATTGATGTCTGCTTTCCTCTTTCGCCACATTCTTAAGTAAGCCATCTGTAACCAAACCCAAACAAGACTAAATAACATCCAATTACTACAAAATAATCCACCACCAACACACTGATAAAAGTGGATCTGACAAACAGTAAATTATTCAATCTGTTATGATTAACAAGCCACATTTAAGTATGTTCGTTTACAAGAAAATGTCAAGTATTTCGATTATCATCTCTTGTTAAAAATACAAGAACGTGTGCATTTATTTATGCAATGGATTTATTCACTTAATTCTAACCAATATTGTTCTGTACCCACACACAATGGTCAAAATGCATTAAAATTTACGGGCAAATGGTTATTAGGAACAGTACATGTAACATGATTAAATCTGTTATGATTAACAAGACACATTTACGTTTTTTGTGTACAAGGATATGTCACTTTTTTCGAGAATCATCTCTTATTAATAATACAAGAACGTGTGCATGTATTTATGAAATGGACTAATTTACTTAATTTCAACAAATGTTGTTCTGTACCCACACAAAATGGTCAGAATCCAGTAAAATATACAGAATTAAGCCTTGTAAACCTGGACACGCCCCTTCAATAACTTTTTCCCATTCAAAAAGTCCTCCTGTGTCCTCACATCAGACAACATTTTCACAGCACCTGCACAAACTTCACTTCACCATTTTTCACGTTTATTTAAGGTAAGATTGAATAATATTAGCCGCATTTGATTGAGGTTCAATTTAGCAAGTGTTTACATTATGTTTTGTTTAGTAGCAGCTGTAAAAAACGTACTGTTTGCTGCTTTACAACACACATCAAAGCAGACGCACGTGTGACGCCAGTGACGGTTTCGCACCCTGACATTTTAATGGACGCGCTATACGTGTGAAAATATAATAATCCGACTTTGGAGAATTAAATGTTTAAGGCCTATTCATAGTTTAGTTGTGTGTTTTTGATGAACGTGCTATTGCAGTGTATACCTATACCCTCCATGGCCAACACTTCCTCAAATTGAACGGCCGGGGGGAGCACACCGAGTACCTGTAGCCCTGGTCGAGTACCCGGCCTCGGCCGGGGGGAGCACACCGAGTACCCGGCCTCTGTCCCCCGACATTGTCAATTGCATTACAAGTGTGGCAAAGTAGAAACGTGGAGAGAGTGTTTTGTAACAAGCTAGCAGTGGTGTACATTTATATGTGTCAAATAGAGTCTGTGGCTGAAGATAAATGAACACATGACGTCGGTGGGAGAGGAGTTGTTGCATACCGGGCGCGTTTTGCGGAAAACCGAAACGCCACTTAAAAATCTGAATTCGTGCTCTGTGTGTGGAGACCTTTATTGTGTGTTTTGGACAAAACGTGTTGTTTTGTGTCAGCTGAAGCTTCATGTCAGATGGTTTGTGTTGCGCTAAATCTCAACCATGCGGGGCTAAACTGAAACAAGTTGTTTGTTGTTGTAGAGCATACATGTATGAGTCTGTAAAAAAAAAAGTAACTCTCTAGCGCATTCCTGTCAAAAGTTATGATTGCTTTCAGCTGTGCTCAATTAAATGTACTGTTAAAGCGACATTAGTGCAATGTTGCACAACATTGCACTGCTCACTTCACAGGGGTGTGATTTATTATTATTACAGTATTAGTTTTTTTCTTATGAAAGCAGAGTCTTCTGTTTCATACGGTATATAGTATGTACATGTCGCTATAGGCCTTATTATGTGAATAATAGTTGGACCTGAACAACTGCATTCAATAGCCTACTGACAAACTGTACATGGGATCTATAGGCTATGTATTTGTTTTCCTCCTAAAAGTAGACATTTAGGGCTTTCATTCAGTGTGTAGTATGTATATGATAATAATTTATTTATGTTTATTTTTACATCTGCCTTCAGAACGATAGTATAACGGTGAGACGCGTTACTAGATCGGTGAGTTTAGTGGTTGACAATGACATGTCTGGACATGTTTGGGCCTGGTGGGGTATCGAGAGAGACGCTAAGCCCAGCTGTGATATGGGTGGTACCTGCTTGATAAGTTGTTTAACTATGTTTTTACTGTGTCAGTCTTCTCGACCGACCGGCACCCCACCCCACCCCACCCAGCCAGCTGACGTCAACTGCAGCCTGGACTGGAGGCGTTCACATGCAGTCACACAGGTATTCTTTTGAGCTCTGGTCCTAGATTTGTTTTGTCTGACTTCTATGCTTGGAGAAGTATTTCTCACATTCTAGTTTAAACTGCTATTTCGAGCATGCACAATGTACTGTAGTCATGAGGTTTCACTAACTGCTTTTACTGTGATTTCAGGCTTCTCGACCGACCGACCCACGCCACCCCACCCAGCCAGCCAGCTGACGTCCACTGGAGGCGTTCACACAGTGTCACACAGGTATTCTTTTGAGCTCTGGTCCTAGATTGGCTGTTTGTTTTGTCTGACTTCTATGCTTGGAGAAGTATTTCTTCTCATTGGAGGCAAAATCACAGTTTAACCAATTTAACCCTAGACATTAGCTATTTCAATACAAGGTTGTTGTCGTGTTATATATGGCTATTTCAATACAAGGTTGTTGTCGTGTTATATATGGATGTGCGAGGATGTGTTATCAGAACTGTGGTAAAATATAGAAGAGGTCAATGTTATTGATCAGCTATTCCACACTGGTAAACTGGAGGGACTGAAATGGGTCTCCCTGACCAGCACATTCCAAGGAAGCAGCCACCTGGTAAGGGGGTTGTTATCTGATCTTGACGTGGGAACAAAGACATTTATGACCTGCTACAGGCAGGCAGGAAGTCCCCTCAAGTCACTGAGCAGATGCATGTAGGAAAAAGCCATGATCTGGTAGATTCTTCCTTTCATTGAGTAAAATGTGTTCTAAATGTAACCAATATTATACTGGGTTAGTAAAGCCTAGATAATATAAGAATGTAATGATCTTACAGTTAATCTAGACATTTTGATCTAGAGATAAGCAACAGCTCACATGACAGGAAGTGGTGGGGTTGTTGCAAGGGACTGATGTCACAATCCGCAGGCGAAAGTGTCTGTGGCTTCTCATTGGCTAAAGACAGGGGCAGAAAAACTGACCCTGCTATTTGATTGGCTGCAAAGGCATTCTCTCTGGTCTAAGTACACTGTGGGTAGGAAGTTGAAGTTAGATTCAACCACCATAAGAAGATAGGAAACCAGCAGAGGCCAGCGGTAATTATAATCATATGATATGTGCATTATTCCATAACTATGTTATTAATGTGTAATATGATAATTAGGTTGTAACCAAGTGTTTATTGTGTTTCTTGTCTCCAATCAATAATCTTGAAACGGCAGATTTAAAACCACACAAACAAGTGGCACACGCCACACACAACCACAAACCAGTGGCATACACAAACTAGTGTCTAGTGGGTGGAACACCACGCAAACGTGGAACCACACACATATTAGAAAGTAAGCATAGCGGAACCATTAAACAAGTGGAATACCGCACATTATGCACATTTACTTAATACCACACAAAGTGGGATACTAGGAATATGTTTCAATAACCACACTTCTCCAGATGAGAGCAGGTTAGGCATTAGACTTTAAGGGCGTGCTAAGGCACAAATCCAAGGTACTATTTGTCAGTCTGCATTGGGGAAGTTTGAGCAAACGTGTGAATGTTGTTATATGTGTTTTATGTTTAAGGAATGAACTAATAAAAACCCTATAAAAAAGCATGTTTGATTCGTAAAATAAGGAAATTATTTAAGCATTAAATAAATCAATTGTGCGTATTAGACGTAGCTTATCTGCTGTATTTCTTGGGAATTCGGATCCCGGCAAATCTCACCGAAAACCGAACAGTTGTAGATCAGCTATTTTCCAAACAGCTGATTCCTTTTTCTAGGAAAATCTTTGAATGTAGAGAGACTACATTTTTTGGAAGCGTTTTACCCATTGCTGGCTGTCTGAATACGATAAAAACAAAGTAATTAAAATGTTGACATATTATTGCTTATAGCAGCTTTAATCAGACCGATGCCGATTAATCAAACAACTAGAATCGGCCGATACTGATTTTATGTGGCGTGCACACATAAAAACATTTTAACAAATACTGTACACTTTGAAACAATTATACCTCCTTATATGACAATAAGACCTGATGATCATGTTTTAGGGTGGGAAACAATCATGGCACTCCATCTTTAAGTTTCTGTCTGACTCAAACAGTTAATCTGTGGTCTAATACAGTATGCGACATGCACAATAATAAACTCTTTGTATAGCACTTTTCATGGCGTCAAATGCAGCCCTCTATATTATTTAACTCATCCACGCCTTAATTTTTTTTTTTTTATATATAAAATAAATAAATAACTAGCTTCGGTGGCAACGAGGGCCAAAACTGGTATCCACCTGGTGGCACTGGATGTTTGTACATAATTATAAAGTTTTGTAATGGACATCCAATTTAAATCACCAGCTTTTCCATTTATTTGTTTTACTTTTGAGGTCGGACTGACTGGCAGACAACATCCTGGCCGTAAACTGGGCGCCATGGGGTGGATTTGCAAGATCTGTTCTTTTGTTGTGCCAGAAGAAAAGGAACTTCTGAGGCACTATATGTTAAGACATGGCCACAGCGAGGTCTTTCACTGTTTACATTCCAATTGCCCCAGCTCCTTCCAAACCTTGAGTGCCCTCAAATCACACTTGTTAAGGAATCATTCAACAAGTCAACAAGTCAATAACAAGTCATCACAAGAAGGCATTTGTTTCAAGTGTGAACTTTGCAGTTCCAGTTTTTCCACTGAGAAGGATTATTTCCAACATCTTGGAGTTCATCTTGAGAAAAATGAAATGGTGCGCTGTGTCTATAAAGACTGTCATTATGAGGCAAATGTTAAAGGAACTTTTGCATCACACAGATCCAGAAATCACGCTGCACATTCTTCAAGTAACTTCCGTGCTGAAATTGTGCATAAGTATCAGTTAAACATTGCAGATATTGAAGAAGCACATTCTTCTGAGACATATGAGGATTCAGGGGCACTGCCAATGGCACATGATGATGCAGGGGCACTGCCACATAACGGTTCAGGAGTGTATGAACTTGAAGAATTAAAAGAAGATGAAATTGAGCTGAAATAAGCCACCTTTTATTAAAATTAGAAAGCATTAGTAATGTGCCAAGCACGTGCATTACAGACGTTGTTGCGGAGCTCCAGTTTATATCTTCTTCTGTGTCAGGTCCTGGTATAAGAGATACTGTGAAGTCTTGCTTGAGGAAACATGATTGTGTGCTTGAAGAGTTGGTTGTCTCGGATTTAGTAAAAGATTTGAGTGAGTCAAATCCCATAAGTACAGCTCTAAGAGCTAATGGTCGTCTTGCGACGGCTTACAAAAGACAGGCCTTTTATAAGAAACATTTTAATGTGGTTGAGCCTGTAGAATACATCCTAGACAAGAAAAGTGGTCGAACCTTTCAGTATATTCCCATTCTTCAGTCATTGTCACAGATATTGAGCCAGAAAGACATACAGGAGAAAGTGTTCACTTCATACTCATGAGGGCAGTTACAGGTCATTTCATGACGGCACGCATTATAAAGAAAATGCACTGTTGTCCAGTGAAGAAATGTCTCTTCCTCTCTTGTTTTATGTCGACGCCTTCGAGGTTTGCAACCCACTGGGAACCTCAAGAAAAAAACACGATAACTGCTGTGTATTGGGTATTGGCAAATGTTCCATCACAATTTCGCTCTACATTAAGGTCAATTTATGTAGCTGTGCTTTGCAAGGCTGTGGATGTAAAGGAGTTCGGTTACGAGGCAGTGCTTGAGCCACTTTTAAAAGACCTTGTCCAGTTGGAAGAGGAAGGGCTCTTTATTCCTCTGCTTGGAAAGAAAATCAAAGGCACTATTATTAGTGTCTTAGCTGACAATTTGGGTGCCCATTCAATTGGAGGCTTTGTGGAAAGCTTTTCTGCATCTCACTTTTGCAGATTTTGTTTGGTGAAGCAGTCAGATTTTCAGGAAAAAGAAGTAAGCCTTGGATCATTCAGAGAGAGAACAAAGCAAGAACATTCTGTTCATGCACAGACGGCTATTGAAAGTCTCACTCACTGCTGTGGTGTGAAAAAGCACTGTCCCTTAACAAATAAATTAAAATATTTTCATGTTCTATCAGGGTATCCACCAGACTTGCTCCATGACCTGTTTGAGGGAATAGTACCTCTGGAGCTGGCTTTGTGCCTTAAAGAGCTGATTAATAAAAAAATATTTTAATTTAGCTCATCTAAATGATGAAATCCAAACGTTCCGTTACAAGTGGACTGACAAAGCAGACCGCCCACAGCCTGTGCCCATTAACTTTGCCAAACGTAGGAGTATCGGTGGAAACGCTCATGAAAATTGGTGTTTGTTACGTCTGCTCCCTTTTCTTGTTGGTAAGAAAGTGCCAGAGACTGAACCTGCATACCCAGGGGGCAAACCACCCTTTTTTTAGGAAACCTGCATTTGCCATGACCTCAAAGGTTGTCCACCAGAAATAGTATCTATGACCCCGTAGGATCACAACCTATATGGACAACCCGGTAAATTTTTAGCTGGAAGTCCAATATGGCCGCCGCAATATTGGCCCCTATTAGTTATAATGGGGGGTGAATAGGGTAAAATTTTAAACCAAAACCAAAATCCACGAAACTTCTCAGGTTGATCAATGATATAAATATGAACATATTTTGTATTGAAGGTTTCCATGAAATTCAATATGGCCGCCACAATATGGCCGCCACAATATTAGCACCCAGAAAATAGGTTTGGCTCTAACTTCTGAACCAGATGAGCTAGAAACGCAAAATCAGTGTCTATTTCATGTTTTCTGACCATGAGAGACTCAATGGAATACCTATTTTTATTATTGGGTGTGTCTGGACCCTTATTGTGCATATTTACAAGATGGTGGCTACCCGAAATAGTGCTTTACCATGATTTCTACCATGATTGTTGACTGTTTTGAATATCGTCACCTTATTAAACTAATTGCCTAAGTCATTTTTTGCCAAATTGCTTTTTTGGCGATGCTGGCCACCTCTGGTAAAATCACCCGAGCCCTAATGTAAAAGGCCTTCCTGTTACACCCTATTAAAACAATGGCCTATGTCAAGTGGGAGACTTAGGCCATATTATTTTGCCTAAGTCATAATAAAATGTGACTTAGGCCATTTTAACACACCTTTCAAAATGGGAGTGAATGGGACTGAATGGGAGGTACTGTTACTATGGGACTGATAGAATGGGAGTGAATGGGACTGAATGGGAGTGAAAGGGAGGTACTGTTACTATGGGTAACAGTACCCGGCCAGGAGACAACCCACAGAGCCTAGTCCCTCCATGTGCCAGAAGTGTACCTCCCAGCCTTGGCAGAGTAGTTCTGGAGTAGTTCCAACAGATTGTGTGCCCCTGGTTTTTCCCTAGTGGGACTGATTGAGGGTAGCTACTGGGACGTAAGTCGGGACTTGATCACTCCCGGCTGGGTCGCCTAAGTGATGGGTATGATGTTGAGAGATCCGAAACACCGTTGACCTCAGGATACATCACTGAGGATACGTCCCAGGTGCATGCGATGTTTTTTAGTTATAGTTCTTCTATTTATATAGTGACTCATAGGAATAGACTATGTGACAACCAGGTATAGTCTGGTGACACCGGAGAGACGGGTGACAGCCGGAATGTAGACGGCACCCGGGTGAGCAGTATGGGTTAGTGCCCCAGCCTGTGTCCTCTGTGAGGATGAAGTCCAACAACCCTCGGTGAGGCCTTTGGGAGGGCCATGCAAGCAGCAAGCGGAACCGCAGCACCATGACCCTGCGGAACCATTGCCCAATGCCCACCACTCCTGAATAAACTGTCTGGTGCTGGGACTCTGATGCAACGCACAGGTCCTCGCTCTACTCCTGGTGAGAGCAGGAGTGGACCTGGTGAGACGTAGGAGGGGCCCGACCAGGAGACAACCCACAGAGCCTAGTCCCTCCATGTGCCAGAAGTGTACCTCCCAGCCCTGGCAGAGTAGTTCTGGAGTAGTTCCAACGGATTGTGTGCCGCTGGTTTTTCCCTAGTGGGACTGATTGAGGGTATAGCTACTGGGACGTAAGTCGGGACTTGATCAACCCCGGCTGGTTCGCCTGAGTGAGGGGTATGATGTTGAGAGACCCGTAACCCCGTTGACCTCAGGATACATCACTGAGGATACGTCCCAGGTGCATCCATGCAACGTTTATGGGAGTGCATGGGAGTGAATGGGAGGTACTGTATGGGACTGATACTATGGGACTGAATGGGAGTGAAAGGGAGGTACTGTTAATATTTGACTGATACTATGGGAGTGAATGGGAGTTACTGATACTATGGGACTGAATGGGACTGAATGGGAGTGAAAGGGAGGTACTGTTACTATGGGACTGATACTATGGGAGTGCATGGGAGTGAATGGGAGGTATTGTTACTATGAGACTGATACTATGGGAGGGAATGTAACTGAATGGGAGGTACTGTTACTATGGGACTGACACGATGGGAGTGAATGGGAGTGAATGGGGTGTACTGTTATTATGTGACTGAATGGGAGTGAATAAAAGTGAATGGGAGTGAATGGGGGAGTGAATGGGACTGAATCGGAGTGAATGGGAGGTACTGTTACTATGGGACTGTCACTCCCATTCACTCCCATTCAGAGTGAAAGGGAGTGAATGGTAGGTACTGTTACTATGGGACTGTCACTCCCATTCACTCCCATTCAGAGTGAATGGGACTGAATGGGAGTGAGGGAGTGAATGGGAGGTACTGTTACTATGGGACTGTCACTCCCATTCAGTCCCATTCAATCTCTGATTTTATCTGAAATCATTCCTACAACTCTACATAGGATCTGAGGGGAAATGACAATATGCAAGGTCAAATATATATGTCCCTTCTGTGTCATAAATCTTAGCCAATGGATTAATATTGCTTGTGTTTGCTAAAACAGTCAACAATCATGGTAGAAATCATGGTAAAGCACTATTTTGGGTAGCCACCATCTTGTAAATATGCACAATAAGGGTCCAGACACACCCAATAATGAAAATGGGTATTCCATTGAGTCTCTCATGGTCAGAAAACATGAAATAGACACCGAGTTTGCGTTTCTAGCTCATCTGGTTCAGAAGTTAGAGGCAGACCTATTTTCTGGGTGCCAATATTGTGGCGGCCATATTGTGGCGGCCATATTGAAATTCATGGAAACTTTCAATACAAAAAATGTTCATATTTATATCATTGATCAACCTGAGAAGTTTTGTGGATTTTGGTTTTGGTTTAAAATCTTGCCCTATTCACCCCCCATTATAACTAATAGGGGCCAATATTGCGGCGGCCATATTGGACTTCCAGCAAAAAATTTACCGGGTTGTCCATATAGGTTGTGATCCTACGGGGTCATAGATACTATTTCTGGTGGACAACCTTTGAGGTCATGGCAAATGCAGGTCAACCCCCTTTGCCCCCTGGGTAGCATGGCATCTTCTAATGCTTCTTAAAGACATTGTTGAACTAGTGGTTTCTCCGATTCACACAGATGACACAATTGGATACCTTTGCAACTTGATATCGGAACACAGACAGATGTACTTAGATATTTTCCCGGAGTCCAAACTTATACCAAAGCATCATTTCCTTGAACATTATCCACAGCTAATCAAGGCTTTTGGACCAGTTGTAGATCTATGGACCATGAGGTTTGAAGCAAAACACATTTTTTTTAAGGAAGTTGTTAGACATACCAGATGTTTTCGCAACATTCTACTGTCTCTTGCTGTTAAGCATCAGTTCATGCTAGCTTACCATCTGCATGGTACAGACATACTCAAACCTGCCCTCAGTGTCTCAAAGCTGTCCACATTGCCTTTGGATATGCTCAAGGAAAGCTTACAGGAAGCAGTGCAAAGAAAGTTTCCTGGAGAGGCATGTGTTCAGTTGGCCAATACAGTGACTTGCTATGGCACCAGTTACTCAGTGGGAATGATCTTGCCCTATGGATCCACAGAGGGGCTTCCGGGATTTGTTGAACTAAGTCTGATCTTCATTATACATGGCCAACCTGTATTTGCTGTGAAGTGTCTACTTTCATGGTACAATGAACATCTTAGGGCTTGGCAATTGGAAGACACAAGACGGATGACAATCCTTGAGCGACAGGAATTGACAGACTCCTACCCTCTTGCAGCATACGATGTTGATGGAAAACAGTTTGTCACCTTGAAACGTCACATTCCTATTCAAGAATAGGTACTATTACTCCTTTATTTTATTTTTCATTCACGCACACGCACACAAAACTTAAAAATTTAAAAACTTAAAAAAAAAAAAAAAAAGCTCTGTCAGACTGCCACAACAGCTGCGTTCAGCGGCGGAACTACCGGGGGTGTAGGGGGGGTGGTCACACCCCGGCCCGGGCCCGGGCTGTCAGATGATCGATGGACGTTTTTTTTACACAGTCACTCACGACTGATAAAACCAAGATGTAAAGAGAAGTTTGTGGCAGCGCGAGCTGCGCGACGCCACGACCCATGCTGCTGCGGCCCATGCACTCAGCACATCGCAATTTCGTTTTTTTCTGCTGCTGCAGTTGGAATTAAAGAATGACAAATAAAGCAATCTTGAATCTTGAATTAACCAGATACAGAGCCTATATAGCCTATAATAGTCTACACTTTAACAAAATATCATGTCTGTCTGATGAGAATTTACCGCGCTGCCGAGAGAGAGTCCAGCCAGGGCTACAAAAGTGGCAAGACCTGTCACTCATTAGTAGGCTAATCACTCTGTGTGATTCCACAACGGACTGTTTCGATTCTAAACCCCTTCTTGTTGCTTTTCCCTGTGTGCGATCACTCAGCAAAGGTGAAACAGAACACAAAGATGAGTATTAGCCTATTTATTTTTTTAACGCAGCACCTCTCTCTCTCTACGTGTCTCTCTCTCTCTCTCTCTCTCTCTCTCTCTCTCTCGTGTGTGTGCACTGCTGCGCAATGTCACAGACGCGATCAATAATATATAGCATAAATACCAGGCAAAATATAACACTTTCCCTCTATCTGTGACTGTGATCATCACCTCACACACACAACTCCTCTCTCGTTCATGCACGGCTGCTCAAATTAGCAGCAACTGTTAGCGTAAAAAATTTTTTCCCCGATCGGGGGGGGGGGGGGGGGGGGGGGGGGGTGCTGTTGGGAGTCATGTTCGGTGAGGCCCGGTCATGCTGTCTCACACCCCGGTCCGGCCCAATGTTGTTCCGCCACTGGCTGCGTTCGCTTCCCGCGTCTATATACTGTAATTGTACTAACTGATTATTGCTGTCCTAAATTCAACTTAACCAAGTGTGGTTTTGTTTGTTTTCTCTCCTAATAATAGAATCATCATGTCTGCCATACTGCGTGTCATGCTGAGAGAGAGCATACTGAAGCTTCGCTTGTCTTCTGGAATCCCTCAGACTGTGGAGGAATTGAGGCAAATATTAAAAGAGTCCTATGCAATTGAAGAAGAGTTTAACATTGACTACCAGGATGAAGAATGTAATGGTGCTTTTTTCACGCTGCTTGACACCAACGACATAGCGGACAAATGCACAATCAGGGTCACCTTTGCTCAGCCAATGATCAACCTATCAGAGCTATCTGGTGTGGATCCTGTTGCACTCCAGATGTCCAGTTCTGCAACTTTATCCGTTTCCAGTTTATCTGAATCAGATACCATAATCCTGACTCCACAGAGAAGCTCCTCCGCCTGTTCCTTTACAACTACCTCGTCCGGTGATGCCACAACTGAGGCTTTTCCAGGAGCCAGCAGCTCCTCCCTTCGTGATGTCGCATGGCCAGCTGAGTTTGACATACCTAAATTCTCCACAGACACTCTGCTAATTCTAGAAGCTGGGGATGAAGCTTACAGAAAGGATGGAACCCTGTTAAACCTTTTTACAGTAAAAAGGGACATTCTGCAAAAAAAATTAGAGACTGTCTTTGCCTACACTCCCTATCCTTCCACCTCACAAAATGATCAGGTGTTTAAGGCCCTGATTAAGAAGCATCCATGTTTGAAGGACCGATGTTCGGAAAATGGTATAAAATGGTGGTTAACAAAATATAGAACCAAGATAGAAAATTACAGAGCAAAGATGAGAGCCCTCCCAGTACCAGTACCAGAGCTACAAGTGAACACTCTAAAGAGAAAATCGGGTGCAAATAAGACTCCAGCTAAAGATGTGAAAAAGGCAAAGAAGTCGGAGACGAACTACCTCCCACGTCATTGTGTTGGTGAAACAGATGAAACTCTTGAAGCAGTCAGAGTGGAGCTTCTCTACGAACACAAGAAGAAAGGCAACACCAAGGTCATCGGTGAGAAGATGGACAAAACCTTCTCATTGCGTAGAAGTGACATCATCATCAAGAAACCACCAGTGATTGACATCCAAGCTCGATGGCCTGCCCTGTTCATGCCTTCCCAGGTGAAACATGTGTTTTAGGTCATTAATTTGCAATCATCATTGCTTTGACAAATTGACACTTAAATGATCCTGTCATTGTGTGACACTTCACAGTCTAAATGTTCAAAATGCAATGTTAAAAGAGCACTTAACCCATTTTAAACCTTAACTGCATTGACTATTGGTCATCAGTAATGCTCATTAAAAGATGGCACCAATTTTGTCAACTCCAGAGGTGGGCTATGGACAGTTAAGAAGCTTTCCTACTATCATTGATAAGCAATAACCAAAGTGATGCGTCCCTTACAGAACATGGGTTGCCGTTATAGAGTTAGGTTTCTTCCTTTTTTGGCCTGTCTCTCTAATGAATTGATGTCTTTCTGTCTCTCAGATCGAGCACGAGTTCTGTACAATCACCCGTAAAGCGCTGCAGTCAACGTTCTTGGGGAAGTTGGATCTATACACTCCAAAGCTACTGGGCCTGTACCGGGAGAAGGGAGGAGCTCTCGGGAAGAAGCTAGATGAGACACTTGAAGTCTTAAATATGGCAAGTACTTGCAGTAATGTAACATATCGGTGCGATGGTCATGAGACCACATATGTTATATGGTTTAGACACAGACAGCTATGTTATAATATGGTTTAGACACAGACAGCTATGTTATATGGTATAGACACAGACAGCTATGTTATATGGTTTAGACACAGACAGCTATGTTATATGGTTTAGACACAGACAGCTATGTTATATGGTTTAGACACAGACAGCTATGTTATATGGTTTAGACACAGACAGCTATGTTATATGGTTTAGACACAGACAGCTATGTTATATGGTATAGACACAGACAGCTATGTTATATGGTATAGACACAGACAGCTATGTTATAATATGGTTTAGACACAGACAGCTATGTTATGATATGGTTTAGACACAGACAGCTATGTTATATGGTATAGACACAGACAGCTATGTTATAATATGGTTTAGACACAGACAGCTATGTTATATGGTATAGACACAGACAGCTATGTTATAATATGGTTTAGACACAGACAGCTATGTTATATGGTATAGACACAGACAGCTATGTTATATGGTATAGACACAGACAGCTATGTTATATGGTTTAGAGTAGACACAGTCACACTGAGGAAAATACAGGAAACAGAGCTGTAGGTAGCACAGACTAAAATGTTGAGGGTCTCTCTGGGAGTAACAAGGATGGATAAGATCAGGAACTACTAGTGCATCAAGAGGGACAGTGCATGTTAGATGTTAAGTAGATAAAGCCAGAGAGGCCAGACTGATTCTATTTTTTTTGGACTGTCATGTACAGAGGAGGGATAGTGAAAATATATCGGTAGAAGGATGCTGCTGTTGGAACTGCCAGGCAGGAGGCCTAGTAAGACCAAAGAGAATTTATGGAAAGTAGACTTGCAATAGTGTTGTGGTTAGTTTAATGCACTTCTAATATCTGTACTGTACAATCTCATTTCATGTTTGTAGGACCACAGCATTGAGTCCCGTAGGGAAGCAGTCATCAGAGGCCTCATCGTCTTCCTTGGGGAAAAGGCAGAGGACTTGATCAAGGACTACACGGTAATGAAAATCTACCTCTGTTCTAAACTCCTTGCTAAAAGGCCTAGCCTATATGAGATAGGATTTAATATCCTGGTAGATGACTACATTGTGAGGTTTTCACTGTCTGTGATGATTTTGGATGCCATATCATCTGCTGGTGTCGGTCCACTGTGTTTTATCAAGTCAAGTCCAGAGTCAGCCTTCTACCATGCGATTTGTTGTTGACAAGCTTTATGGAGATGCTGATTTGCTTTTCTAGCAAGACTTGGCACCTGCCCAGTGCCAAAACTACTAGCGGGTAACTGGTATACTGGCTGTATTGTTATCTATGTTGGGAGAAGGTGTGAGACACTGGACACAACAATACAGCTGATATCAAACTGGGCTTCCGCAGTGCAGACTGCAGAGAGAGCAAAGACAAATCTATGCACCTTTTGTTTTAGCATATTCTCACTGTCTCTGTTTTTCCCAGGTATTTGATGAAGATGATACTGCAGCTGTCCAAGAGGCCATCACTTCAAGTGTCCTGAGCATCGTTGTGTACAGCAGAGGTGGTGCAGGTCTCGACAGAACGGCCGGAATAGCCATCGAGGGAGCTGAGGTCCTTTTCGGTATCCCAGATGTTCCAAATGCATGCAGCTACCTCATGGGCTTGATGTATGCCTTGGACCTTAGCTACGCCAAGAATCTGAAGTACACTTTTGAAGTATTTCAGAAAATCTTTCTTGAGCTGGACACAAGTGACACAATGTCGCCCAAAGTATATAGTTTGAATACATCGTTAAAGTTCTGATCTTTTCATGGAGACCAACAGTTCTGATCTTTTCATGGAGACCAACCCAAACAATTAAAAGTATGTTTTAAAGGTCATTATGGCCTAATGTTTTCAATGAGGATAGCCCTCAGGGCTACTTCTAAAATATTTAAATGTGCTAAGGTCATTATGGCCTAATTTTTTTCAATGAGGATAGCCCTCAGGGCTACTTATAAAATATTTAAATGTTCTAAGGTCATTATGGCCTAATGTTTTCAATGAGGATAGCCCTCAGGGCTACTTCTAAAATATTTAAATGTTCTAAGGTCATTATGGCCTACTTTTTTCAATGAGGATAGCCCTCAGGTCTACTTCTAAAATGTAAATGTTCTAAGGTCATTATGGCCTAATGTTTTCATTGAAGCTAGCCCTCAGGGCTACTTCTAAAATGTGTAAATGTTCTAAGGTCATTATGGCCTAATGTTTTCATATATTTCATGTATTGCTATGTTCCAAAACATTACCTCTGAGACACACGTTCTGTGTCAATGGACTATTTGAAGGCAGCTATTTTTGAAAGGTTTTATTTATGTTTTTGTTATGCACTTATTTGCTTTTGTTTTGCACTGACAAAATTATACACTTTTTTTGTTTCTTGGTTATATGCACTGATAATGTATAGAAAATATGTCCTTCCATGGAGGGTCTATGTTCAAATTGGAGGAATGAATAAATGTTTTTTATGATGCCATTTGACTCATGCTGTGCGGTGCCGTCGGACAAGACAAACATTTGTTTATGATTATTTTCAGTTTGTAATCAGAAGTTATAACTTTATTACAAACTGAAAATAGATATTTTTATCTGTATTTATTTTAGAAGAAATGGTTTATTTATTCTATATATATATATATATATATATATATATAGAATAAATAAACAATTTATTCTAAAATAAAGAAATACACCATTTTTATCTGTATTTCTTCTATAGAGTGGTGTTCATATAGGAAAAGACAAACATTTATGTTTATGAGTATTTTCAACAGAAGTTGTATAGAAAAGAACATGGTCATAGGACATAAACATTTGTTTGAGTATTTTCAGTTTGTAATCAGAAGTTCTATAACTCTTACAAACTGAAAATACGCATTGATCTTTTTTTAATAAATGGGGTGGCATTTCTGAGTGCATGCCTTTCATCCGACGGAGCATTGGTCCGAACGACAACCTACCTCCTCCCTCACCCTAACCCTAACCTCCCCCGGGGCAGACACCTAAACCTAACCGCAACCCGGTGTTCACTCTCCATTCCTACATCCCGCCACTCCTACATTGACTTCTAATTGTCGGAATGGTGGTATGCTCCATATTTGTAAACATCCCACCATTCCGACAGCAAAAAGTCCCACCATTCCGACAGGGACCCGCGGCAGAAAAAGTCCCACCATTCCGACAGATCACAACTATTTATTTATGTATTATTATTTATTTATTTATGTATTATTATTTATATTAATATAAATATTATTATTATTATTATTTTTTTTTTTTTTTTATGGTTTATTGATTATAGTACAAATGGTTTACAACTATTTATTTATTTATTATTATTTATATTAATATAAATATTTTTTTTTTATATTTTTTATTTTATTTATTTATTTATTTATTTATTTATTTATTTATTTATTTATTTATTTATTTATTTATTTATTATTTATGGTTTATTGATTATAGTACAAATGGTTTACAACTATTTATTTATTATTTATTTATTATTATTTATATTAATATAAATATTATTTTTTATATTTTTTATTTTATTTATTTATTTATTTATTTATTTATTTATTTAATTATTTAATTATTTAATTATTTAATTATTTAATTATTTATTTATTTATTATTTATGGTTTATTGATTATAGTACAAATGGTTTATCCTGCTTGAATATTATCGAATGTAATAGCATGAATTACTCAATTGAATTATTAATTTAACTCTGAATTATATTTGATTATTTCTGAAGATGATAGGCCTATACAGTATGTCCCAGAAAGAAAGTCACATGCCAGCAGAAAGAAAGTCACATGCCAGCAGAAATATGCCTTCAACTGAGTTTTATTATAACAAAACGGGACCTAGTTACTAGTTCCATCCATGCCACGTTTGGCAGAACATGTGCTTGATGTACAACATACATAAATAACGTATATTAACATAACATAAATGAGTGCAATCAGTGCACAACAATAACACAATTACATTCCAACTTGTTAAAGAGCAGCCACAAATAAATAAAATAAGAAAGATTACAGATGGGTATTGTTCACGTGCAATATAAAATGAATTATGTGGTATCGAATAAGTAATATGGGCTGTTTTAAGGGTATATGCACATCTTAGTTCAGAAAAAATTAGGCCCTGCTGACCTTGACCTATAGAGCATGTAAGTCTTTTTGGAACTAGCCCTGAGGGCTGGCCTCCATGAAAAAATTAGGCCCTACTGACCTTGACCTATAGAGCATGTAAGTCTTGTTGGAACTAGCCCTGAGGGCTGGTCGGTGTCATGTCAGTGTCATGGTCGGTGTCATGTCAGTATCATGGCCGTATCATGTCAGTGTCATGGTCAGTATCATGTCAGTGTCATGGTCAGTATCATGTCAGTGTCATGGTCTGTGTCATGTCAGTATCATGGTCAGTATCATGTCAGTATCATGTCAGTGTCATGGTCTGTGTCATGTCAGTATCATGGTCATGATCATGTCAGTATCATGTCAGTGTCATGGTCAGTGTCATGGTCGGTGTCATGTCAGTGTCATGGTCGGTGTCATGTCAGTATCATGGTCAGTATCATGTCAGTGTCATGTCAGTACCATGTCAGTGTCATGTCAGTGTCATGGTCTGTGTCATGTCAGTGTCATGTCAGTATCATGGTCAGTATCATGTCAGTGTCATGTCAGTGTCATGGTCAGTATCATGTCAGTATCATGTCAGTATCATGTCAGTATCATGTCAGTATCATGTCAGTGTCATGTCAGTGTCATGTCAGTATCATGTCAGTGTCATGTCAGTGTCATGTCAGTATCATGTCAGTGTCATGTCAGTGTCATGTCAGTATCATGTCAGTATCATGTCAGTGTCATGGTCAGTGTCATGTCAGTATCATGTCTGTGTCATGGTCAGTATCATGGTCAGTGTCATGGTCAGTGTCATGGTCAGTATCATGTCAGTGTCATGTCAGTATCATGTCTGTGTCATGGTCAGTGTCATGGTCAGTATCATGTCAGTATCATGTCAGTATCATGTCTGTGTCATGGTCAGTGTCATGGTCAGTGTCATGGTCAGTATCATGTCAGTGTCATGTCAGTATCATGTCAGTGTCATGGTCAGTGTCATGGTCTGTGTCATGTCAGTATCATGGTCAGTATCATGTCAGTGTCATGGTCAGTGTCATGTCAGTATCATGTCAGTGTCATGTCAGTGTCATGGTCAGTATCATGTCAGTATCATGTCAGTATCATGTCAGTATCATGTCAGTATCATGTCAGTGTCATGTCAGTGTCATGTCAGTATCATGTCAGTGTCATGTCAGTGTCATGTCAGTATCATGTCAGTGTCATGTCAGTGTCATGTCAGTATCATGTCAGTATCATGTCAGTGTCATGGTCAGTGTCATGTCAGTATCATGTCTGTGTCATGGTCAGTATCATGGTCAGTGTCATGGTCAGTGTCATGGTCAGTATCATGTCAGTGTCATGTCAGTATCATGTCTGTGTCATGGTCAGTGTCATGGTCAGTATCATGTCAGTATCATGTCAGTATCATGTCTGTGTCATGGTCAGTGTCATGGTCAGTGTCATGGTCAGTATCATGTCAGTGTCATGTCAGTATCATGTCAGTGTCATGGTCAGTGTCATGGTCTGTGTCATGTCAGTATCATGGTCAGTATCATGTCAGTGTCATGGTCAGTGTCATGTCAGTATCATGTCAGTGTCATGGTCAGTGTCATGGTCTGTGTCATGTCAGTGTCATGTTAGTATCATGGTCAGTATCATGTCAGTGTCATGGTCAGTATCATGTCAGTGTCATGTCAGTATCATGTCAGTGTCATGGTCAGTGTCATGTCAGTATCATGTCAGTGTCATGGTCAGTGTCAAGGTCAGTGTCATGTCAGTATCATGGCTAAAATGTAATAAAAACTCATAATCAGCTCATATATTATAAAGACATTATTGCATTATGAAGTTTTATTACAGTATGAGTCGCCTATGTGGAGGTTCTTAATGTAACACATTATTACATTATAGAAAAATCTATTAAGTTATGTGCTCGTCTTTTAATTAAATTATGAGCTGATTATTACATTATAAGTTGCTACACACCCCTTAAAAAATTGCCTTGAAAATACATTTAAGATTTGTGGACTGTCGGAATGGTGGGACTAAAATGTGTCGGAATGGGGGGATGTCGGAATGGCAACATGTCGGAATGGGGGCATGTCGGAATGGGGGGATGTCGGAATGGCGGGATGTAGGAATGGAGGAATGCACCCCCGCAACCCTCTCCCGACCCGCAGCGCACCTCGGAGCATTGCTCCTTCGGAGCAATGCTCTGTCGGATGATAGTACGCCTCCCGGCATTTCTTCTACATAGAAATTCCACCCCAGTTTATTAAAACAAATCAATGAATTTAATTGAGTCAAAAAGTTACTTTTATTATACAAGACTAGTTGTTGTATAAAATACTTAATCCATTCAATTCAATAGTACATACATTTTCCAGTAAAATCTACAAGACATGTCCAGTAAAGTTTACTGGATCTACAAAATATGTCCAGTAAAATCTACAAGATATGTCCAGTAAAATCTACAAGATATGTCCAGTAAAATGTACTGGATCTACAAGATATGTCCAGTAAAATCTACAAGATATGTCCAGTAAAATCTACAAGATATGTCCAGTAAAATTTACTTGATCTACAAGATATGTCGAGTAAAATCTACAAGATATGTCGAGTAAAATCTACAAGATATGTCCAGTAAAATTTACTGGACATATCTTGTAGATCCAGTAAACTTTACTGGACATATCTTGTAGATATTACTGGACATATCTTGTAGATTTTACTGGACATAACTTGTAGATTTTACTGGAATTTGTAGACTATTGAACTGAATCGATTACGTATTTTATACAAGAACTAGTCAATTAAATTCATTGATTTTTTTAGGTAAAAGGTGTGCCATATTTTTATCAGTGTGTAAAGACGTGGGTAAAATTGGTTGTCAGCTCCACAAGCTAGAGCAAAATTGCAAATCATCAAAGTATTAATCTGCAATTCATTTGAAAAGGATATATTTGATGTTCAACATTAATTTGTTTAATACCATGTACTCATAGAGTTATTATTATTATAGAGAAGGCACCCAGAGGAAATCTTGAGGCGAAATGGACATAGTGGCCAAAAGAAGGTATTGCAGTTTGGTAAGGTCTGGCCCCAAACACATGAACGCGCACTAGGCTCCGCCCACTCCAGAAAGTTTCAGGCAGCTCTGAGCTCTGCTCTGCTCCAGAGCGGAGAGCGCTGACGGACCGACCGCATTAAAACCAGGAAATGTCGCATCAGGACTTTTGCTCATTACTTATTATTCTGTGTATATAAAATATAGCTAATTTGTCTAATCTCTAGTTACATCAATATTGTTCTTGTAAAATCCCAGCTGGCACAAGACGTCTACTTGACGTTAGGATAACGTTGTACTCCAACGTTGGATGACCATCGTTGGTTGGTTGGATATGAAAGTTTGATTGACGTCATAACCCAACGTTAGTCTGACATAAAAACCCAACGTTGGTCTGACATCATAAACTAACGTTGGTCCGACATCATAAACCAACGTTGGATGACTATCGTTTTTTGGTTGGATATGAACGTTTGATTGACGTCATAACCCAACGTTGGTCTGACATAAAAAGCTAACGTTGGTTTGACATCATAAACTAACGTTGGTCTGACATCTGGATGACCATTGTTTTTTGGTTGGATATTAAAGTTTGATTGACGTCATAACCCAACGTTGGTCTGACATCATAAACTAACGTTGGTCTGACATCATAAACCAACGTTGGATGACCATTGTTGTTTGGTTGGATATGAACGTTTGATTGACGTCATAACCCAACGTTGGTCTGACATAAAAAGCTAACGTTGGTTTGACATCATAAACTAACGTTGGTCTGACATCGGGATGACCATTGTTTTTTGGTTGGATATGAAAGTTTGATTGACGTCATAACCCAACGTTGGTCTGACATCATAAACTAACGTTGGTCTGACATCATAAACCAACATTGGATGACCATTGTTTTTTGGTTGGATATGAACGTTTGATTGACATCATAACCCAACGTTGGTTTGACATCAAAAGCTAACATTGGTTTGACATCATAAACTAACGTTAGTTTGACGTCAATCTCTGAGGTTATGTAGACGTTGATTATAGGTCTGACTCTTAAAGTTGGATATTAGTTGAAAATTAATTTGATTGACGTCATAAACCAACATTGGTTTGACGTCAACATCTGATGTTATCTATACGCGCCTTACATCAACTTCCAACATTAGACAGCCATAGGAAAAGAATAAAGTTAAAGACAATACAAAATATAAATCAACACAGTGATTTATTAAACCAATTAATGGTACTTAGCAGGTGCAAATCTGAACATTCAGAGCGAAAATGTTTAACTTGAGCCACGGCTCACTAAAGATAATTCTGGGGGTGCTTAACATGAAAAAGGTTGAGTACAACCGACATAGAAACATGGGTTTTTCAGAAAACTTAGGATTTAGAAGCCTTTTTTTAAATTGACAGTCCAAAATGGGCTAAACTGTAGCTGTTGAAAAATAGGAGCCCCTTGAATAACATTTTCAGTCCTTGACTTGAAAAGGATGGAGCACCACTGACAGAAACACACAAACTGTCAAGACATAGAAGACATTTGTAGAATCACCTTCAGGCATCAATGGGTTAAATACAAAAAATATATATATATAATATATAACATAAGTTTTCACAACATTGTTGCGAGATCTGGGACCCGCGAAACATGTCCCAGGCTTCATACACATAAAGAATAACTGTTCTGCCCTGCCTGTGTTTAATGGCCACCTCAATGCTTTTCCAATGGAAGTCACGTGGTCACGTGATTTGACCAAACACTTGTTTGATGCGGGGGGGGGGGGGGGGGGGGGGGGCAATCAAACAAGTGTTTGGTCAAATCACGTGACTTCCATTGGAAAAGCATTGAGGCGGCCATGAAACACAGGCAGAGCACAGAACAGTTCTTTATGTGTGTACGAAGCCCCAGAGACCCGAAACACGTGCATCAATGAGTTCTTTGTATTTGTGCAAAATAAAACAGCTTCCTCGTGCAAAACAAAAAACTGTCTTCTCCAGTCTAGTCCTTGTGCAAAAAAAATAAAATAAAAATTCTCCAGCCTAGTCCGTCTTGGTCCTGCCACCTCCACCCAGCCTGTCTGGAGCATATTTCAACGTGTAAGCAATTTGCTCAGAGATGTTAGCCTCAGTCTCTTTGGTGCTACTCTGGACACTCTCTGCAAGACAGAAAAGATGGGCTACAGTAAGCGGTAAAACCATTAAGCGGCAGAAATTCTAAGGGCCAAACATTTAATATAATGCTCAAAGTTAAAGGGATTTCAAGTTTGGACACTGGCTATATCATAACAAAATGAAAGCCAGAAGATATATCAGTTTAGGTGTCAAAGAACATAAGACAACTATCCAGAATGTATACACTTGCAAACATTGTGGTAACGTTGCCTGGTTATTCACAAGTGGCCACTGTGTCAAAACTTGGGTACTGGATATATGCCGTTTACCTATGACCACAGAGTAGAGGTGGAGCTTGATGAAAGACATCTTTCTTTCTTTGGATCCCAGCTTTCCCTTCATATTGAATTTCGCCATGAGGTCATTTGACATCAACCTGTGGATACAAAAGGTATTTAAAAGTGATGCAATTCCATCAACTTGTAGACTAGTAGAGGGCCCCCCTAGAAGAGTACCTGTTGAGGGTACATGCAGTAGAAGTTAAGGTTAGGTTTAGGTGTGCTGCCCTGTGGGAGGTTAGGGTGAGGGTTTGAGATAGGTTGTAGTTGTAGGACTAATGACTGGTCTAACCAAATGACTAGTCTAAACTAAGTACTGCACCCATTTGACAGTACTCTGTTACTGTTAACATTTCGGTCTATTCAATCAGTTCTTAACTTTATAAATTGAGTGATAACATTTCTGTTTGCAGTCTGGGTGTTAACCCATGTCTAACCAATGACTAGTCTAAACTAAGTATTCACCCCCCGTCAAACAATTAGTCTAAAAAGAATAGCACCGCAGAAAGTCCGTGTGGTCAATTCATAAACATGACAGGAAACAACAAAATTCAATAAACAGATTGATCTCCAGGCTGAGAAGTAGTCCAATTAGTTTATTTTGAGACGGTTGGAGCTTAGTCTATAGTGACATTGAGATGTTGGAGAAACAAGAGGTGCTAGTTTAGTCAAAGAGCTGAATGACGGGTCCAGTTACAGTCCTGAGAGCACTTTTGATGACAAGAGTCAATTCTGCCAGGATACAGCCACGTATGTAACCACTTCTTTGCTGGAGATTACCATGTCCTCAACTCTGTCTGACCTTTAAGTAATTTGCATTTACTTTACTAAAAAGGTAAATGCAAGTCTACCATAATATTAATGCCCAATTAATACATAACATAACATAACATACTTTTCCATGACTCTCTTGACGTTATCCCTCAGTGTTGTTCCTCCAATCATTGCCAAGGAATTAATCTGAAATGTAGGGGGTTGAGAAAAAAACCCAGCTCAGAATATCACCACGACTGTTGGAAGTGAAACACTCCACATTCAAGAACACTTTGTTGATTGAATAGGCTACTTGACAGAAATGTAAACAGCACCGTGGTACAGTAAGACATTAACCCATCTTCAAGCTCACACAAGTGCCACGCTATGAGCTTGTAGATCTGCTATTTTTGAAAAATCGTGATAATGTGGCACACATCTTTGAATACAGATTCTTTCAGAGCGAACATTTAACTAAAATCTTTGCTTCTGGGGGGTCCCAAATACAGATATTTTTGGGTTCCTTGACATGAAAAAGGTTGAGAACCACTGGCATAGAAACATGGGGTTTTCAGAAAACTGACAGGATTTAGAAGACATTTGTAGAATCTGTTCTCAGGATGTTTGTTTTTTCCTTTTAGCATCAACCCATTTACACGTGAGGACTTTTCCCCCACTGTGATGCTGTGTATTCAAGTCAACAGATCACATATTACACCTTAATACATGTCATCAACAAATATAAACAGCTATATTATTTGCTACTGGTAGTAGTCTTGAGTAGCCAATCATGTCTCAGACTATCTACGAGTGCAGAGGGTGTAGGACATACTGGAAACAGACAACCCTAAACCAAAGCAAAATGAAATGCTACCTAGCACTAAACAGATAATATGTCAGAATACCTGAGCATCGTGAACAACCCAACAAAAAGTCTTTACTAGGTACAGTCAGTGGACAAAGCCTTGCAATAGAGAAAGGCCGCCACAGAAATACCCCTTTCCCGATGACTATGCACCCACAATGTGGTGGAAACGGAGCAATACTTTTTAAGCACCTGCCCACTATACAAAGACAGACATACTTCCCACAGATTACATACACCCTATGTGAGTTTGAAAACTAACATACCACAGCAGCAAGATGTGTGACCTGTTGTGATAAGAGAAGGTTAGCTAATGGAATACAACCAAACGAAGGTCTACTAAGCATTGAGTGTACCACACCGTCTGTACTGTATGTAAATTGGATGCTTTTGTTGTATACTATTTAAATATTTTTGAGGACAATTGCTGCCATTTGTCCAAAAGTGACTGCAAAAGATTGCTGCCATTTGTTTCAATAAGCTTTAATACACTGTATACTGTAAATGTTTACACAATGCCGTACCCCCTCCAACTGTATACTTCCCCATTTTGAAATGATTTAATTACATTTTGACACATGCTTTGATACAAAAAAATAAAATCGGTACGAAACCTACCAGTTGCTGTCTTTCAGTAGCTGAGGTGAGGGTCTCTTCAAGGACGGTTAGTCCCTCCAATGTGGTCACCTTGTCCGGAAGGGGAGCACTCTCATCTCGGCTGCTTGACAGCTTCAAGTCCTGCAACCCGTCCCGGATAGCAACGAGCAGCTCCAGAACCTTCCTCTGAAATTCTAAAGCATAGAAACGAATGATCACCACAAATAGAAAGAGCACATCCGTACCAACAGCACAACGTAAGTGTGCGTGTGTGTCACTTACTTGCTTGTTGCATTGGGTACGGTGATTCTCGTCTGGGGGTGGAGGTGGAGTTGTGTGACTTTTTTTCTGTTTGACGAGACAGGCATCCATAAAGTTATTTATTTGCTCCACTTTTCTTTAGTATAAAATAAAGTATAAAAGTTCAAATCCTACAAATGTAACCTAGTAGTGGCAGCTAGTGTTCTTCCGAAATGAACAGCATCCCCCCCTCTCCAAACAGTAATTAATATATTGTAAGACTAGCATATACCGGTATAGGTCAAATCTTTATTAAAACATTCTGACTTCATACGAACTTTTCTGAGAGCTGGTAAACCCAGGAGGAATTGGTAAACTCTGCGAGGATCCCATGCTGTCATCACTCTGATAATCTTGCTCTGCGTCTGAACTGAAGTGACCTAAAGAAAACAGTGATTAACACCTACTGAAATTCTAATGCATAGAAACAAATGACCACAATTAGAGTGCACAACAACTTAAGTGCGCGTGCGTCGCTTACTTTGTTGCATTGGGTCAGGCAATTTAGTGGAGCTGGGCCCAGGTGAATTGTTTTCTGTTTGATGAGACAGGCATCCATGAGAAGGTGATTTTATTCAATATGAACTACCATTGCATTTAATGTAGGCTATCCTCCAAATATGACCGAGTGGCAGCTCCAAAATGAAATAAATGCAAACAATGACGACTTTAACATACCAACAATATAAAGTTGAAAAATGTTTAAGGAAGCACAACCTAGTTTTGGGGGGCGTGTGTGTGTGTCACTTACTTCCTTGCATTGGGTCAGAGGATGGAGTGGAGGTCTTCCCTTGCGACTGGCTTTTTTCTGTTTGATGAGACATAGTTTTGGGATTCAGTGTGTGTCTCTATTACATTGTTATGTATGACTAGCATACCACCACTATGAGTAGGCCTATGGGGCAAATGCTAATAAAATAAATACTTTATACTAACCTTTTGGTCGAACACTTTGCGGCGCCACCTTCTTTGGCGCAAGTGGCAGCTCTGGACCTAAAGAAAATGTGATTAACACCGGATTTTCTTTACTGTATAGACTAATCACCTGCCTTCAGCTGTATTGTATGTGAAACAGAAAAGATGCTATATTCCACGTCAATATTGCTCCCATCACTGGCATTTGTAGCTTACACACTCAATCATAATCAAATGGGACTGACAACATATCCAGCGGTGGGGGGGAACAAACCTTGATCATCCTCAAACAGGTCTTCAGATTGCCCACCGTGTTCCTCTTCATACTCAACTAATTGAGACAGAAATGTTGGCAAAAAAATCAGTTGCAAATAGTTTTGTTGAATTAGGATTGTGTTGGCGTAGACGTTATAGTAGCCCTGTCGCAATTATTGCCCGATTGCAGTTGTGGGTGAAACGCCTTACTTTCCACGTAAGAAAAATATTCAAAAGGTTCCCAAAAACAAAACAGCTCTACAAGCCCACAGTCATCAAGAGCTTGTAGATCGGCCATTTTGTATATGAAACTTAAAGCAATGTTTTGTTTTTCATTTATTATTTTGTCATCTCTGCTGTGCTTTATTTTTTACAAAACCTAAAAGCCAAACAAATTATGCTTTTAGATTCCAGATGTTCAATGCCAAAAAACAATGACCTTGTTATTCAGTTATTGGAGTGACAATCACTCATGTAAGCATTACAATTCAGAGAAGATTGACAACTGCCAAGTTAAAGAACATACCTGTATGGAATTCTGGATAAAGCCTTTTTTTTTTCTTTCTTTTTTCAGAAGGTTCTTGATCACCACCAGCTTCTGCAGCACTGGTGAGATCACAATCCTCACATGCTTGGAAGTCATCTATCAATCAAACAGAGGCAAGGCAACGGTTGTCAATGCATAACATATGCACAACATTTGGCACGTTAATGAAGACAAAGTGCACATAATAGACGCAACTACCAACCTGAGCGCATCTTCACTTTTATGAGGACAAACTGACGCCAGCCATTTTTTGGTTCTCGTCGTTCTGACAGGTGTTTCTGCGCGTTTTGGACAGCTGGCCAAAACAATTTTGACTGTTCATAGTCCACCCAGGTGTTTGGCACCGTCCCTTCCTGTTGGCTGTTTTTTTCCTGCCACACTGCCCTTACCCAAGCCATCCTAACAAAAATAAATAATTAGTAAAGGTTCTCTGAAATTGTCCACCCTGTGATGCAATGGACTCATGCTTCCCAGCAAGGCAAATTCACTAGTAATTTTCACCTACATAAATTAATTTAATGTAGGTGTATTTGTACTTTCTCCCTGCCAGGTGACTTGATATTTTCCAATTTACATCGGCAACGCAACATTTTGGAATGTTAAGAATGATGCCGGGTGTCAAACTCAAGGCCCAGGGGCCAAAACAGGCCTGTGAATGAATTATCTTTGGCCTGTGGGATGAGTACTAGAACTGGCCCTCTGGTATATTGCACGGACCACCATAATACTACAAGTCTCACAATGCACTGCGAGAGCATTGTCACGTATCGAGGGCCCGCAAGCGCAAGCCTACGTCTTCTCTTCACTATTGATCAGCAGTGAAAGTATGTTTGTGGTCAACTTTCAGCTACCCCTCTCCCCAAAAATGGCCCGTGTGTTGAAACACAGTCCGGCCCTCGACTTGTACCAATTTCTTTATTTTGGCCCACTGAGTATTTGACATCCCTTTATTTTAAACAGTTACTATCTATACTTAATAAAATGGACCACAGTATAACTGTACTTGGTGCGTTCTTTTTCAGCCTACTGTACACCAAGTCTATTCACCGAAAATAGCCGATCTACAAGCTCACATGTCAAAACGTAAATGTGTAAATACATTTACAGGGGTGGCCAGAGCCCAAAGAGTTTGAGAATCACAATCCTGGCAAGGATGGTTGAATAGGTCATTGCATTCAAGTTTCGACCTGGGGGTCTTCATCAGTCATCAACATGCAGTTCAAACTATATATATATATTTTTAAATAATATTTGTTTTATTTGGAAAAAGCAATACATTATAGAATAGCATTTTTTCATAGGACACAAGTGCAATTCCCAAGATTTTTTTTTCACCCCTCTTCCATCCCTCATCCCCCCTCCAAGTGGCTCCATCTCCAATGTCTCTGTATAGTCCTTTTTCTTTAGATGAGCTACATATGACATCAAGTCCACACTTAAACAGGGGCAACAGCGCAATATCACTATAGAATGTACATTTCAGAAGGATAAAAATAAGATAGGGCAGAAAAAGACAGACAAAAAAACAACCAAATAAACGAAAGTATATACATTATTGCTGAGGGGGACAAAAACAATACAGCTTTGGTCTTCGACCATGAGAGAAGGAGAGGCGTCTTAAACATTTTCTACCATCATAAAGCAGGCAATGGACCAGTGAGATCACACAGTCCGCTCTCACTCTCAATGACATACCTTTTTCATGCCAGTTCAAACTATTACTACAAATTAAATAGTAAATACCCTTTAGATGTTTCGCTCCAAGCTGTGCAGTAAAGGCATGAGCACATATCCTGTCTGATAGGGTAGACAAGCCACTTTACGATCTATTTCTTCCATTTGAATAAGCCTGCGCCGTTTACGGACTCTCTCCAAGTTCCTGACGAATGCCACATTGATGAGCTTTGACTGACAAGGCACAGTAAAGAAGTCTTCCAGATCTTCTTGTGCTATGACATGGCACATTAAACTGTCATCACGTTTTTCTTGTACAAAGGCAAAGTCCTCATTGTGCAAGAGGAAACACCCATTTCTTTCATTTTCTGAGACGAAGTGCCAACTCTTGTCTCTCTTCTTTCTGTGGCTCTCTGCCCTCTCTTGTTCAACAATTCTCTTTGCAACCTGACTAATAGGATTCTTGGCATTCCTTACCATTTTTTTCACAAATTGAAGATGATTCTCAAAAGGGAAAGCAGATATGTCATTGAGAGAGCACTGATAATAGCTACAGTCATCTGACAAATGTCTCAAGCCATGGACATTATACACCACAAAAGCTGGTGTGTATATACGGTCACATCTGTCCACAAAACTTCTCAACAGGTCTGTTGCATATTTCATGTAAGCAGCACGCTTCTTCTCAGATGAGTCCAGAAGTATTGATACACCTACTGTAAAGCACAGAAAGTGTTCATATACTTCCTTGTGCAACACCTTTTTCAAAACTAGAGGTCCAGTGTACAGAAGGAACTGGCGAAGCTCTGTTGCTTTCCACCGCTCCAACTCTGTTAGGGGTCTTGGTTGGCGAGCAAATTCACTTGGCAGCTTGCCAGATAAAGACGCAAGTTGAGTTGAAATCTCCCCTAATTGTCCTTGTGACAGTCTACATGCAGGCGGTCCTTTTTTAAAGAAACACAGCAGTCTTTTCACAACACCAAGACATACTAGATGCATGTAATCTAGTGGAAAGCCTGTGACACATCCCATCCCTATCTTAAGTAAAGGTGATACCCCAAACTGATGATCAACATAAACTCCATTTGCAAAATCAGCATCAGTCCTCAAAGGATAGTCTCCAATGTACACAACTCTTTTGTCTTTGTACTCTCCCTTAACAATGCATCTTTCACAACTGTGATAGCCAGTGTGTCCTTTGATATTTTTCAAAAATGCTCTTGCTGGAGCATCACAAATGAAGGCTTTGACGCTCACATGGATTTCTTTACCATTCACACTGATTGGCTCCGTCTGTAGTGTTGTATATTCAGCTACAAAGTCTTCAAGAAAGTCATCAACAGAGTTTGGTTTAGATTTACCATAAAAAAGTGCAACTATAAAGGGTTCAAAGTCACTGAATGAACACATGATTGGCCAAAACTGGTCAGTAGATGACTTGAAAATATTAACACCATCAACATTAACTAGTAAGCTGACACAGTTCGAACTTTCCAAAAAGTTGTGGTTCTGGGTGAGAATTTCTACTACAGAGGATGCAATCCCAAAGTATAAATACTCACCACCACACTTTCCCTGTACATTTATTTGACGAGGTGTTTTCAGCAATGTCCTAGAATCCTTTGGTACTTCTAAACCTTCATCCCTCAAAATACCAAGCAATTCATTAATTTGAGTTCTTCCACATTTACTTCTTGTAGCCCAGGAAGCAAGCTTTTCTTGAAAGGTTTGCTCATCTTTTTTAGACTCGCCTTGTTCAGAATCTAAAACTTGTTCACAATCGGAACTCGACACATATTCTCTGTAACCAAAATCTGAATCACCAAGTTCATCCGATTCTTCTCCTGAAGTACCATTTCCCTCCTCTGTTAAATCTACATCACGCTGACTGGGCTCCACATTTTCAGTAGGACCATCACGCTGTGTGGGATCCAAATCGCCAGGGCCACTATCTTCACTGCTAGAGTCCAGTGCAATTGATGCAGCATTTTTACGATGCTTGCGCCAGAGCTTCAAATAGTTACTAGCCATGATGTACAAAAATAAACTAACTGCAAAAGTTGTGAAACATAGTCCAGTCCTAAAGTATGGAGAAAAAGAAAAAAAAAAAAGGAATCTTAACTACTGTGTTTAACTCAGTATATAAATATAACTACAATGCATTTTAATTTCAACACAGTAGGGCTATATTTTGTACATACCCGTCTTGATCTGCTCTCAGGAGTGTGCCTGCTGCTGCACCAATGGTCTTGATCTGCTCTCAGGAGTGTGCCTGCTGCTGCACCAATGGTCTTGATCTGCTCTCAGGAGTGTGTCTGCTGCTGCACCAGTCAATGGTCTTGATCTGAACAGTAGGACTTCTCCACCTAGAAGTATGAAAAGAAAAATATATAATACAAAGATTTGCACCACATTTTCACAATTTTTCAAAAATAGCAGACCTACAAGCTCATAGGGCAGCACAGAGTCCCGCGCTATGAGTTTGCAGGTCTGCTATTTTTCAAAAGATAAAGTATGACATAATGCTTAACACCAAAAGGGGTTCCCGTCAAAAATGGATTAAACACCATAGATGCATTTCAAACTGCACCACCACACTATAGATGCATTAGAAGCAAACTGTCATTAGTAAAATAAATCTTAACACATACAGGCCTACTGTACTCAGTATATAAATATAACTACAATGGATTTTAATTTCAACACAGTAGGGCTATATTTTGTACATACCCGTCTTGATCTGCTCTCAGGAGTGTGCCTGCTGCTGCACCAATGGTCTTGATCTGCTCTCAGGAGTGTGTCTGCTGCTGCACCAGTCAATGGTCTTGATCTGAACAGTAGGACTTCTCCACCTAGAAGTATGAAAAGAAAAATATATAATACAAAAATTTGCACCACATTTTCACAATTTTTCAAAAATAGCAGACCTACAAGCTCATAGGGCAGCACAGAGTCCCGCGCTATGAGCTTGCAGGTCTGCTATTTTTCAATAGCTAAAGTATAACATTTGCTTTTGCATTGCATTGCATTTCAAACTGCACCACCACACTATAGATGCATTAGAAGCAAACTTAATTAGTGTCATTAGTAAAATAAATCTTAACACATACAGGCCTACTGTACTCAGTGTATTATAACTACAATGCATTTTAATTTCAACACAGTAGGGCTATATTTTGTACATACCCGTCTTGATCTGCTCTCAGGAGTGTGTCTGCTGTGTTTTTACTGCTCAATTAGCAGTAAAGCCTAGCAGTAACAGTAGCCCTTCCCCTAGAAGTATGAAAAAAAGGTTTAGGACCACAATGGAATACATTTTAAACACAACCACATAGAGGCAGATGCAAACACCCATACTTTTTATTTTTGCAAACTGTTAACAAAGTATTCAACTAATCCAATATGTTTCCAGTGAGCCATATCATGCACAATGCAGCACCCTAGAAGCAACCTTCATTAGCGTCATTGGTACCACCGGCGTGCGGCGTGCAAAATGCACACGCCGTGCATAATTGTGCAATTAATTAAGTAGTTCTGTGCTAGTTGGGTAAACTATAACGACCATTCGCACATAATGGTATGTTTTATTAGGCTACTCAATTTTAATTTGGCGTTGCAGTAGCTGGCTACAGTATTTTTCTCCGATGTGGAAAGCTTGGTGACAATTAAGTTACAAGTTAAGTAGGAACGCCTTGGCCATGTGGAAAGCCTAGTGACGCGAAGTTTAGGTTACCTCGGCTACTTCTCAGAATCAATTGCTAAAGAATGATACTTTATAACAAACTACGACCACAAAGACAATCCAAAAAACATGTTATCGTGGCCTAAATAAGTTTTGTCCATACCTTAAGTCTTCTCCGTCGTCCTGGACCTGAGGCACAAGCACATGCGAAATGCGAATGATGCCGCTGCGACGCAAACACAACACTGTGTACGACTCGGGCGGATGTGTAAAATAAATACCGTCCGTCAGGAAACGTACTCGGTTCCGCCAAATGGTTCCGCCGCTAGAATGTGCAATTGTGCATACAATACACTCCCATTATATCCCAAGCTCACATATTACGATGTTTAATATTAATTTAAATTAAAATAAATTAATTAAACATCATAACATTTGAGATTTGTGAATGTTTTAGTAAGAAATTGGTCAGAAATGAAGACAGGAAATGACGTCACACAAAATAGCTGCAGGCACTATTGGAATTTGATTTGATTACAATAGCCTACAGCAGGGGTCTTCTAAATAATTAACGTCTGTCAGGTCAATGACCCCTTCAGAGAGATGAAGCAGGGACCCCTACATATTTTTATAAAATTGTGTTGCAGAATATACCTCCATAGATTTCATACCTTCATAATTTCATGTTAATGTGTAGCCTATTTTCAGATAACCACTTAACCTCTAGCTCTATATTATTATAGGCCTACTTAGCCTAAGTTTGACATTTGGCTCTTGGTCTGCTCAATTATTCCCTTAGCCTACACCAAACCCTTGTCCGAAAAGAGCTGATCTACAAGCTTAACAACATGTTGCACCGCAATGCATTGTGAGCTTGCAGATCGGCTATTTTCGTGCATATTGGCATTTTCCACCATATGAGGTACAACACAACATATATGGGGTGTCCTTGTCTCAAATTATTTACGAATGGGATCCACATGCACCTACCAGTTTGGGGGCCCATGAAAATGTTTGACAATCACTGCGTTGATGTATGAAAAAATACATTATTTTCTATTGATGCATTTCCTTTCCATATGGTTTGTTGGCCAGCCATACCCCTATACACAGGGCTCTGAAGTCCTCCTAGGGAACTGAGGAAACTGTTAAAACATATGCCAAATTACACAAAACGCATACGTATCACTATAAAAGGGCTTGATCATGTTGTGTAGGCTAAAGTGAGGGGTGCCCTTGAAACTATAAAGGCAAAACTAGGGCAAAAATGTATCTTATGCATCCTGACGCACGTTCTCGCGTTCCTCCATAATCAGGCATGGACTGTAATATTATGGTGGTGCAATATAGAGTATCTATCGTTCGAGGACTGGCTTTGTTGTTCAAATAATTCCCAATTCTGGACCTTGCTGCTTATTATGTAGCTGCAGTGCTGGTTAGTGAAAAGCCTAGTGGGTTCTGTGTCCCAGCCACCTGGTTGTGGCATACCATGCAAGCAGCAAGCGGAGCCGCAGCACCACCTTCTCGCTCGGGTGGAGTCTGAGGAACCATTGCCCACCACTCCTGAATGAAGTGTCTGGTCTGGTGCTGGGACTCTGGTGCAACGCACAGGTCCTGGGCCTGGTGAGAGCAGGAGTGGACCTGGTGAGACGTAGGAGTGGCCCGGACAGGAGACAACCCACAGAGCCTATAGTCCCTCCATGTGCCAGAAAGTGTACCTCCCAGCCCTGGCAGAGTAGTTCTGGAGTAGTTCCAACGGATTGTGTGGCCCTGGTTTTGCCCTAGTGCAGGGACTGATTGAGGTTGGTACTGGGACGTAAGTCGGGACTTGATCACCCTGGCTGGGTCGCCTGAGGGTATGATGTTGAGAGACCCGAAACCCTGTTGACCTCAAGATACATCACTGAGGATACGTCCCAGGTGCATCCATGCAATGTTTTTTAGTTATAGGTATTACCAGTATGATAATTGTATTACACACTATAATAGATTCTAAATGTGATTATAATACACTATGTATTATGTATTATAATGTCCTACAACTATGACAATTATAAAAACAATATAATATAGGCTATTATAACAGTAATTACAATACAATATAATCTATTATTGTGTATTACAACTATATCCTGGTCTAAATAAAAATAAAAAGTCAGTGAGTGATCAGTCATTTTGAAGTGTTTGGCCCAGTTTGGCCTAGCTCAGACCTACTCTAGAGTGGATACTTTTTAGTACCACTTTGACACCGCTCTACCTTGTAGTGGGAAATGGGGCACAAGTGGGCAGTGTGCATGGTGTGGTGCCATGGCAATGGAAAAGTGCCCATAGAACCCAAAGTCCTGTTGGTAAATCTGAAATCTTGCTGGAAAATATAAATAAATAAATAAACAACACTGAGACACTGACATATCATCTTTTTTACAATGCAAGGACATAATGGCACAGCTTTGAGTACTAAATCAGGCCTTACTGTGGTCTGTGGTGAACAGTCAAAAGGACCAACCCCGGACTATATGTCAAAATAATGTCTTGAGTAAGACACTTACACCCCAAGCGCCCAGCGTAACTATTTGAGCAGCCATCAGCTGTAGCTGGAACTGAATTTCCCTTGTGAGACTATAATGTCTCCTTCCTTTTATCCTAAAGCAAACTAAGAACAAATTATTGACGATTAGTGTTGCCATGAATGGCTACCTCACTGTCGGTCACACTCCTTTCAGATGCAGCTGGCTGATCTCTGACAACATCTGCCAAGTGGTAGATATAATGTTATAATCCGTCTCTCACATACAGTCCCAGGTTCACTAGGCTGCTGGCATTTGCCTGAGCAACTTGATTGGCATTTGTCTGAAATAAATATCTGTGCAATTGAGTCTCAAGTCAAATTAATTTATCTGGAAAAGGCTGAGGGTTATACAACCATGTATTCTGGGCCATATTGGTCCTTTAGCCCTGGAAGAGTTGTACCACAGGTGATCATGAAACAGCTACAAATTGCTGTGGTTGGACTTGCAGGTTAAACTGATTATTACACTACACAGCCTTCAGCCAAATACTGTCCATATTATATTCTACATCCAGATTATGTTGGATTCTCATTAGGTAACAGCAACATAACCAACAAAATATCATCATGTTAGTGTCGTGTCCAGGGAAATGACAGGAAATGTACAGTTGGAATGAACTGGGAGACTCAATACAGAGTCACAAGGTTCAAGCTTAACATAGGTACATTTATTGTAGAATGAAATACATGGAGGAATAGGGAAAGAGTAAGAGGATAACAGGGTCAGGTAGGAGAAAGGATTGGGGAAAAGGATTGGGGGAAAAGGGTGCGGTTCTTTCCTTTGTCTGTCACTTTATACTGGGGCAATACATTGCTGTAAATGTATGTGCACGTACCCTTAATGTGTGTATGTACCCCAGTGGTGTGTGTTCAAACAAGATACCTTCCAATCAACAGTCTGCGTTGGCCCAAAATTGTACATATTAGGGAAAGCCTATAGTGGTCTTCGTGTGCTTGTGACGTGCGTGTGGAACGTGAGTGAAATATGCGGGGGTGTACTTGTATATGGTCAGTGAAGGATGATTCCCTTCAAATTGTTTGTCTGTGCTTAACTATGCTATCAGTGTGTGGCTGGGAGTGTGTGGGTGCCGTGCATGTGGGTGCATGTGACCCTATGAGTCCGTGTGCTGTACTGTATGGCCTGTGTCTGTGTGTGTGTGTGTGTGTGTGTGTGTGTGTGTGTTGGGTGCTGTAGATGGCCTGTATGGTTGTTCTGAGATCCCACAGAATGTAACGTTGTGTGGATGTTAACTTTATTATGTCTATAAGATGTTTGCTTGTAGTCAAAATACCCGACAACAGCATGTCAGTATTCTACGTCAATCTGACGTTGGGATAATACGTTGAACAGACATTGGATTTCGGTTACTTACCAACACAACTTAAAACCAACTAAATACCAACGTCTAATGATATAAGACTTTAACGTTGTGTGGACGTTGGCACCATAACGTTAGCCAGACATTGAGGCTTGGTCAAAATCCCGACAACAGCATGTCAGTATTCTACGTCAATCTGACGTTGGGATAATACGTTGAACAGATGTTGGATCCTGGTTACTTAACAACACATCTAAAAACCAACCAGATACCAACGTCTAATGATGTAAGGCTTTAACGTTGTGTGGACGTTGGCACCATAACGTTAGCCAGACATTGAGGCTTGGTCAAAATCCCGACAACAGCATGTCAGTATTCTACGTCAATCTGACGTTGGGATAATACGTTGAACAGATGTTGGATCCTGGTTACTTAACAACACATCTAAAAACCAACCAGATACCAACGTCTAATGATGTAAGACTTTAACGTTGTGTGGACATTGGCACCATAACGTTAGCCAGACATTGAGGCTTGGTCAAAATCCCGACAACAGCATGTCAGTATTCTACGTCAATCTGACGTTGGGATAATACGTTGAACAGATGTTGGATCCTGGTTACTTAACAACACATCTAAAAACCAACCAGATACCAACGTCTAATGATGTAAGACTTTAACGTTGTGTGGACGTTGGCACCATAACGTTAGCCAGACATTGAGGCTTGGTCAAAATCCCGACAACAGCATGTCAGTATTCTACATCAATCTGACATTGGGATAATACGTTGAACAGACGTTGGATTTCGGTTACTTAACAACACAACTAAAAACCAACCAAATACCAACGTCTAATGATGTAAGACATTAACGTTGTGTGGACGTTGGCATCATAGCGTTAAGCAGACATTGAGGTTTGGTCAAAATCCCGACAACAGCATGTCAGTATTCTACGTCAATCTGACGTTGGGATAATACGTTGAACAGACGTTGGATTTCGGTTACTTAACAACACAACTAAAAACCAACCAAATACCAACGTCTAATGATGTAAGACATTAACGTTGTGTGGACGTTGGCACCATAACGTTAGGCAGACATTGAGGTTTGGTCAAAATCCCGATAACAGCATGTCAGTATTCTACATCAATCTGACGTTGGGATAATACGTTGAACAGACGTTGGATTTCGGTTACTTAACAACACAACTAAAAACCAACCAAATACCAACGTCTAATGATGTAAGACATTAACGTTGTGTGGACGTTGGCATCATAGCGTTAAGCAGACATTGAGGTTTGGTCAAAATCCCGACAACAGCATGTCAGTATTCTACGTCAATCTGACGTTGGGATAATACGTTGAACAGACGTTGGATTTCGGTTACTTACCAACACAACTTAAAACCAACTAAATACCAACGTCTAATGATGTAATAATTTAACGTTGTCTGGACGTTGGCACCATAACGTTAGGCAGACATTGAGGTTTGGTCAAAATCCCGATAACAGCATGTCAGTATTCTACGTCAATCTGACGTTGGGATAATACGTTGAACAGACGTTGGATTTCGGTTACTTAACAACACAACTAAAAACCAACCAAATACCAACGTCTAATGATGTAAGGCTTTAGCGTTGTGTCGACGTTGGCACCATAACGTTAGGCAGACATTGAGGTTTGGTCAAAATCCCGATAACAGCATGTCAGTATTCTACGTCAATCTGACGTTGGGATAATACGTTGAACAGACGTTGGATTTCGGTTACTTAACAACACAACTAAAAACCAACCAAATACCAACGTCTAATGATGTAAGGCTTTAGCGTTGTGTCGACGTTGGCACCATAACGTTAGGCAGACATTGAGGTTTGGTCAAAATCCCGATAACAGCATGTCAGTATTCTACATCAATCTGACGTTGGGATAATACGTTGAACAGACGTTGGATTTCGGTTACTTAACAACACAACTAAAAACCAACCAAATACCAACGTCTAATGATGTAAGACATTAACGTTGTGTGGACGTTGGCATCATAGCGTTAAGCAGACATTGAGGTTTGGTCAAAATCCCGACAACAGCATGTCAGTATTCTACGTCAATCTGACGTTGGGATAATACGTTGAACAGACGTTGGATTTCGGTTACTTACCAACACAACTTAAAACCAACTAAATACCAACGTCTAATGATGTAATAATTTAACGTTGTGTGGACGTTGGCACCATAACGTTAGGCAGACATTGAGGTTTGGTCAAAATCCCGACAACAGCATGTCAGTATTCTACGTCAATCTGACGTTGGGATAATACGTTGAACAGACGTTGGATTTCGGTTACTTACCAACACAACTTAAAACCAACTAAATACCAACGTCTAATGATGTAATAATTTAACGTTGTGTGGACGTTGGCACCATAACGTTAGGCAGACATTGAGGTTTGGTCAAAATCCCGACAACAGCATGTCAGTATTCTACGTCAATCTGACGTTGGGATAATACGTTGAACAGACGTTGGATTTCGGTTACTTAACAACACAACTAAAAACCAACCAAATACCAACGTCATTTGACGTCAGATTAATACGTCACTAATGACGTTGGAATTCGACGTTGTCCCGACGTTGGATTTTGGTTGTCCGACGGTCCAACCTAAATCCAACCAAAAAAAAACGTCAACTGACGTCTTGTGCCAGCTGGGATAGTTGGTTTGTGACCAATACAAGTATTAAGATTATAAAGATCGCTTGTGTCATTTTGACTTCCCATTCACTTACCATAGGCTTCTGTAGAACTCCCGAGTCCGAATTAAAAAAAACTTTTTTTTAAATAGCAGCTGTACATGAAATGTTAATGTTGATTTAGCATCGACATGATTATTTACCGATATAAATGCATGGTTTGATAACCTACTAGTAGGCGAAAGTCATTTTCTGCTAGGCTTATGTCTCTCCATCTACCCCGTCTTCAAGCCTCCATCCCTGGGCAGAGGACGTTGATTGATTGACTGGTGGTCGTGGAGCTCTGTGCAGTGGCGTCTCTTTACAGTCTAAAATCAATGGTTAAATTATTCCATAACACTGAAAATGATCAATTTCCCAATTAAAATAAAATTATGGTTAAGTGTGTAAATGACATTTATTCTGTTTGGACAAAGTGCATTTAAGAAAAGGTGGAGATCAATGAAGAATTTATCTATGTCACATGTGAAGTGTAAAACTGGGAATTTCACCCAAGGAATCCATGATGAAGTGCTAAGATAACCACAATAATAACCCAGATTCGTGTGCTTACCGAGATAATCAAAATGCTTTCATTTTAAACCAACCTCTGAATTAAAACATTGGGTTCTGCAAAAGTCACAGATCAAATTGCAATGACTTTTAAAATAATCTATTAATCACACTGGATAAACAACAGTGGGACTGGAATACTGTACATCCAAGGTACTCCTTTCTGATGGGATCTTTTAAACCTTTTTAACTAAATATCTTCCTTGGGTGAATAAGTGAACTTGGACACTAGGGGGGAGGTCAGTGCAGAACACATTTCCCTTAGGCAACATTTACACTGACAGCCAAATCTAGCCTGCATCAGATCTATCTGTGCCACATCAAGATTGGAATCTGATTTGTTTAAATAAGTCTAAATGCAGACAGGTCACATACAAGTCACATGGAATCTGATTTTTTTTGCAATCCCCATTTAACATTCAGAGGTGAATTGTTAAAACCTGGTTCAGGAACATGACACCATATGCTATATGATATATTTCATTAACCACTTTGTTTTACATTAAATAGCTAAAGAAAATGGAAAGCTCACATGCTGTGAGCTTGTACTTTTGAAGATTGCGCCATATGGCAGACAAGTCAGTCAAGTCTATGGACTTTAATGTTTGTTTAGAATGATAATCGATATATTTCATTAGGCACTTGTACTAGATGTTCACCAGATTAGATTATGTTATATATTTCAGAATATTTCTATTATTACCAGAATTAAATTACCTAAAAGACAAAACACATTATTTTCTATAGTCCATGTGATTCCTGCAGATTCAAATAAGCACAAAAAGGATCATGAAGACGCATAGGTTTGACATCTGATATCCAATGAGAACAGAATGAGAATAAAACAATAAATTGATGTCTTAACAGATTGAGTAGGCTGCATGCTGTGGTAAGATTGTCTCCCTGTCATTTTAAATTTAGCATGAAGGTCACAGGTGTCCAGCTTAAACCAGAAGATGAAGTAATCATAACACAGCAGCAAGACCAAACCTCGTCCATGGAGAAGGTTAACTGCGCTATATATATATATATATATATATATATATATATATACATATATATATATATATATATATATATATATATATACATATATATATATATATATATATATATATATATATATATATATATAGTGTGTGTGTGTGACCATTTATCTTTGTAATTACAAAATTGTTCAACCTATTGATATTACCACAAAGCATATTCTGAAAGATGTAAGACAGATCGCCTTTATTCAGGGAGCATTGTGTGACTTATCCCAATTCAATAAATTTTTTGTTAACCTATCTTCAGGCAGATTAATGCGACGGTTCCACAAGCGGATCACTTCTCCCTTTTGCCTAGTCTCCATCCGTTCCCAACCCATATCTTCCTGGATTGCAAGAGAAGGGGCAAATGCATGTACACCAAGAAAACACAGTATGGCTCTATTCTGGATAGAATTATCCAATTATCCATTGGATAGAATATATATTGAAGTGAGGGGCACTCTTATCATCATACATCACATTCCGTGCTCAGTCAATTAAATCATCACTATGTGGTACACACAAACACAAAGCTGGGCATAGGAGGGGCTGGCACCCCTTGAAAATACCAAAAAATCCCAGACACAGTATTTTGGCTTAATCTCTTGAAGCGAGTTAAAGTGTGTTTTTGAGGGGTGCTATAGCCCCTCCAATGCATGTTTTGAGAGTGACATAATGAAGATATGTACCAATGCCAGGGTATAACTGGCTCTCGATGGTGACGTAATATCTACATGTATGTAATGAGATTACATACATGTATTTATGATTTGCTTTTCTTTGCTTTCTTTTCTTTCTTTCTCCATTGCTCTGTAAAGCAAATCATGCAGCTACGGCATATGCATAAAACAACCCAAGTAACCACAGTGTACTACTCATCAACTTACAAATTACATATACATATATAGGCATTCAACATGCAAGTAGGCACTCAAGTGCAGTTCTAGTTATACTAAATATTTCACGAATAAAATCAGACACATTATTTATCACAAAAATAAGTCATGCAATACCATGACATTGGTATAGTGGTTTTCTGATCACACTGTATTGTTGCTTAAATGGCCTGGCTTAGTTTGAAGCCCACTCACCACGACAAGGTGCAGGCCGAGAGTGGGGACAGGACAGACACAAAGGGGGTAGGTAGGGGACGGATAAAGCTGGGCAACGCACGCCAGTAGGCACAGAATGCCTCTACTGGTGGGGCAGCAGCAATGGACCTGACAGCAGGGGGTGGGGTGGCTGTGCATAGCTATCTAAAGCTGGGCAACGCACGCCAGTAGGCACAGGATACCTCTACTGGTGGGGCAGCAGCAATGGACCTGACAGCAGGGGGTGGGGTGGGGTGGCTGTGTATAGCTATCTAAAGCTGGGCAACGCACGCCAGTAGGCACAGGATACCTCTACTGTGCTCTACAGGTGGGGCAGCAGCAATTTAACCTGACAGCGGGGGCGGGGGCGGGGGGGGGGGGGGGAAACAATGAGGGGGGGGAGGAGCGGTCGAGACAGCATGAAAAACAATACAATAGACAACTATGTGCAAAGTTCCCATAAAACATTGATGCAGATGTCTCCGATAAACCAATGTAGCCTACATGTTTTAGAATTTAGACAGATTTTGGAGTGTTCATTAAACGTGAATGCAGTTGTTTGGTATTGGACATTAGTCAGATGTTCATTAAACACTTGTGCACCGCCAAGATTGCTCCAAGGTTTACAATGAACATTGTCTTAATGTCATTTTACAGGCAGGCAATATTTGTTGAATGATTTTGGCATATCAGGAGGGAGGTTTGACATTGAGTGTACGGTTGCTCAAGTGATAGGTAATAAATGATACGGGACACAAACAGATAAATTACACAGATACTGTATTTATGTCATTGTAGATTGTATATACAAATACATAAATACATACACAGGATACATAAATGAATACAAAACTCAACTGAAATCAAATCAATTTTATTGATATAGTATGTGTAATGTTCTATGGCAGTGTATGGGACTGCCACTTAACATCAAGATAAACCGCAGCCAATGAAGACAGAGTCGAAGGTGGAATTGACTGTTTACTTCATGACAAAGCGGTGAAAACTGCAAAAATAATAAAACAATACATTCAGAGTTGTTCTTAATTGACAGCATTCCAATAATTTCACAACTAAATAAACCCAGGTAATTAACAATCATACACACACTAGCTAAACCACATACACTCATCAGTGTTGATTAGTAGGATGACATACACCTGAGGCTAGGCTAGGTTCTGCAGACAACAGTAAACATTGTCAAAAACGTTCCCAAATACAAAATAAACATAACAAAATACCACAAAATTGTACAGAAAGTTAGCATATCTAACATCAACTGCAACTTACAGCATTGCCTCTCAAAAGCTTCCAAGTTGGTAGATGTTTTCTTTTCTTAGGCTTACAGCTCTGAACAGTGTGTGTTTACTCTCTGCACTGCTGCATCAAAGATGGTGCTCACAGGAAGTGACTCATTATATACTGAGTTCTTCAAAATAAAAGCACATGTACACAGGATGACAATAAAGTAGTTGCAGGCTTTTCTAAAGCGGACAAATACCAACATTGCTTAGAATTGCCTTAAAGGCAAGACACTCCCCGTCTGACCTATATGTGAGGTCACTATTAACTTGTGGAAGTCCATGACGGTTTAGTTCAGCCAGTGGGTAGAAGCAGACTGATTTCTGTGAGAAAGGTCTTTCTAGACCTGATTAAGTTGAAAAGTGCTCTTCTCCCTCCCCGCCGTTATCTTGTGACGGTGAAGGAGCCATGTTGGTTTCGGGAGATGGGCCAGGATGCATGGCGGCATCATGATTGGGGCTGTCACATTCTAAACACTTAACAACAGAGTTGCAGTCCTTGGCCATGTGGGAGGTTGATGAACAGCATTTAAAACATATGCCTCTCTCCTTCAGAAAGGCCTTTCTGTCATCAATGGATTTGTGTCTAAATGCTCTGCATCTTTTGAGAGGATGTATCATGTTGTGAATTGGGCAGTTTTTGTTAGGGTCATTGTTTGTTGTAGAAACACCTGTTTGGTGAACTGAGATGAGTTTGTTGGTGTTGTCTTGATACATGAAGCTAGGGTCATTTCGCTTCTTTGCTTCATAGCATACAAAGTTACAAAAATAATCAAAAGGAGGGAAGTGACCACGGTTGTCTTCTTTGTAGCGTGATCCTGAAGACAGCCACTTTTCCTGCAGTCCAAATGGAAGTTTCTGTGCAATTGGTCCGATTCCACGCGGGGTGTCAAGGTACAGCAGGCCGGAGAGATAGCCATCCTCCTTTGCTCCTTCAATCTCCATAAGCAGATCCCCAAGTTCACGTAATTTAACGTGGTCTTTGGCTGAAATCTTAGGGAAACTGTCGAGCCGCTGAAACAGTGACCTTTCAATTATTTCGGGGGCAGCATAGCAGTCCTGCAGTCTCTCCCATGCTGTCTGTAATGCTCGTTTGGGGTTTCCGACATGTATTGAGCGAATGCGTCTCACCTGTTCTCCAGATTCCTTTCCCAGCCATTTAGTCATAAGGTCTAATTCTTGAATTGGCGTGAGGTTAACTTCACCAACTGCACTGGCGAATGATGAGAACCACGCAAGGTAATTCTCTGGCTTATCATCGAACTGGTACAGTCCTGCATTGAGGAGGTCTCGTCGTGCCAAATACTGTGTCAATGGCTCTACTGGAGGTCGTGTGCTAGCTGGAGGATTATGTTGGGGGACATGGGGAGATGAATGGGCTTTCATGGAGGAGTTTGCCGTTCTGGCTGCAGACGTCATTTTGGCTTTCGGCGGGTCAGGTAAGTGTGGTGTGGGTAAGTGTGAGTCTTCGACTTTCACAGAATGTGGTGAGAATGTGTTGTCGGCTTTAACAGACTTTGGCTCGTTGCTGATGGGTTGTAGTTGTGGAACTTCATCGACAGATACGAAGCTGTCGTGTGATTGTCTGTCTTGTTGCAAGTCATTTTGAGATCTGACGTATTCACTGGTGCGTTCCATTTTTACATTTTCTGATTCAGACTTCTCTATTTCATCTACAACATCCATTGCTTCAGCCATTTCCAACACTACAGCCTCTGCTACGGCTGCATCAGCTTCTCGCTGTGAAGCTAGAACTTCTAGCTCTGTGTCTAGTCTTACTGCTTCCAACATCATTTCAGCCGCTCTGACAGCTTTCTCCATTTTTAATTTAGCCTCTTGCGTAGCGTATTGTGCCCTCACCTTGGCCGCTTCGGCTTTTGCTCGGGCAAGGGTTGCACTTGATGAAGAGGATGATGTCCTGCTGCTCCCAGCACTGGACGCCTTGCTGCTTGGTTTGGAGGCCATCTTGACACTTGGAAACCTCCGGTGCTGCTTTTTCACTGTAATGTTCTATGGCAGTGTATGGGACTGCCACTTAACATCAAGATAAACCGCAGCCAATGAAGACAGAGTCGAAGGTGGAATTGACTGTTTACTTCATGACAAAGCGGTGAAAACTGCAAAAATAATAAAACAATACATTCAGAGTTGTTCTTAATTGACAGCATTCCAATAATTTCACAACTAAATAAACCCAGGTAATTAACAATCATACACACACTAGCTAAACCACATACACTCATCAGTGTTGATTAGTAGGATGACATACACCTGAGGCTAGGCTAGGTTCTGCAGACAACAGTAAACATTGTCAAAAACGTTCCCAAATACAAAATAAACATAACAAAATACCACAAAATTGTACAGAAAGTTAGCATATCTAACATCAACTGCAACTTACAGCATTGCCTCTCAAAAGCTTCCAAGTTGGTAGATGTTTTCTTTTCTTAGGCTTACAGCTCTGAACAGTGTGTGTTTACTCTCTGCACTGCTGCATCAAAGATGGTGCTCACAGGAAGTGACTCATTATATACTGAGTTCTTCAAAATAAAAGCACATGTACACAGGATGACAATAAAGTAGTTGCAGGCTTTTCTAAAGCGGACAAATACCAACATTGCTTAGAATTGCCTTAAAGGCAAGACATGTGTAACATGACCAGGTCAACCAAAGTGCTATACAGGTCAAAAGAAATCAAAGAGCAAACATAAATAAATAATATATAACATATAATGTAAACAGACACTAGAAAACATAAAATACAAAAATAAATACAAAACTCAACTGAAATCAAATCAATCTTATTGATATAACATGTTTAACATGACCAGGTCAACCAAAGTGCTGTACAGGTCAAAATAAATCAAAGAGCAAACATAAATAAATAATATATACTGTAAACAAACATAAAATCATACATAAAAAACATACATATTGTAGGGGGAATACAATAGGTCATACACGACAAATCTAACTCAGGGAATTACTTTTCTACTTGAGCAAACCTCTCAGTACCGGTACTATAGCTACTGGCCACTTTGTTGAATAATGTTGGTGAATTTCTGTCTAATGGGTGCTTTTGCTATCTTTTCTGTTTCCCGTTTTGCCAAATGGTGCATCCTAATTTTGCAGTACAAGGAGGCTGCCATTTTCACCAAGCTATGCACATGGTTGTCTTCAACGGTTGTTTCGAACATGTGATTTAGCAGCCCCGGGAACCATGTCTCACCAGCACTGCGTTTCAGTACTTGATGGACAATCTCTGCTGTTGTGCCTGGTCCCTTGGGAAGCTTACCAGATGTTGTAAACAAAATCCGTTGAAAACAACGCTCTGCTTCCTTGCACACAGTAACTATTCCCGGTGATGGTTTCTGCAAACCTCCGCGATCCTTCAACATGACCAAGGGATGTACAGTGGTAGTAGATGTCAGAGCATCATTGCAGGTAAAACACTTATGCTTCTCCTTGATTTTCTTCACCACATATCCAGCAATGTAGGCAATTGCTGCGTTCTTGAACAGAGAGAGATTATCGACATTTGCAATGTAAGCGTGTTCAAGCTCCTCAGACTCAACAGCTGGTTCCAGGTCAAACCTACGTGCGATGTTAACTGACGCAGGTGTCGCCTCCATGTAATCGTGGTCAAGCTCCTCCTCCTCAACAGGTGCCGATGCAGCTGTCACTGCCAAGATGCTGGTATTGTCGAGTAGGAGACAATTACCTGTTGCCTTCACCTGTTGCTTAACCAGAAGACGTTTGTATGCAGCTGTGAACTGTTGAGCAGTTGGATTGTTGTTAAATCCACCACGAGCTCGGACTGAAGAGAAGAAAAGCTCAAGGTGATCTTGAATGAGCTTGTATGTGAGGAGGTAACGGCATTGGGCATTGGGCTTCTCCACCAGCTCATGGAAGATGTTTCTTATGCTTATGGAACTAGCCACGAAGCCAATTACACAAGTCTTTCTTCTCCCAGAATGCAACAATTTGCCTTTGTTGTCTTTGAGTTCCAGGAGCATTTTTTCCACTTTTAGCAGGATTCCTACTGCACTCTCCTTGTTGGATGTCCTCATTGGTGCTTTGTGTCCCTTTCCCAGGGGGTTCCTACTGTTGAGAACATCAAAAGCGGAATCAATGGTTCTCAGGAAGTCGACAGTTGCCTCACATCCTCTGAACTCTGGTAGCTTGAGGTGTACGTTGCAGCACTCCAGAGCATCAGCCACACTCTTACTGAAAACCTGAGCTGCTAGTTTTACCTTCATCTTTTGCCTTTCCCACTGCACGTGCGCCTGTTTCACCTTGTTTCCAAGGCGCAGCCCTTCATTATCTTGCAGTTTGACTAACTCTGCAATGTATTGCCATTTGATCTTACCTGTTGGACTTTGCAATTCACCCATATCTGCCAGTGAATTCCTGAGCAGCTTCAACATGTGACACACATCCAAAATCACATGCACCTGCCTTTTCTCTTCGTCTACCTGTTGTTGTTCCTCAGGATGTGGAAATGATGGACGCATGGTTTGAACATTAAGATCAGCACCAAGGGCTTTCAGCATGGCAAAATGGCATGATGGACCATCACATGTCAAGGAGACTGTGCGGACTCCAATTTTACGGAGTCTGAGAAGGCATTCGGTGACGAGGCTGGCACGCTCTGCACCAGTCAATCCATTGACAAGGAAATATGCCACTGGAATTTTCCAAGATGCATCGATGGCAACAACCATGAAGACCAAGGCGTCTTTGGCTTCTGGTAATGAGTCATCCACATTGCCACAGCCAAGGTCCACATAGCCATGAAACTTTCCAGAAACATATTGCACATGCTTTCTAATGGCCATTTCGTCCATAATTAGCGCACACAAGGTTTCTTTGCCTTCCTCTTTCCTGTCTTTCACATGAGACTCTAGAGCATTAAAGGCAGGTGTTGTGAATCCAGGCTCTGCAGAGATGTTGGAGTACCATCTCCGGATAGTGTCAGGGGAGGGCAAAGCAAGGTCAAAGCTCTGACGCACATACTCATAAGCTTTGCAAGAGTAGAATTGGAGCGTCATGGCAAATTATTTTAATTCTTCTGACACTTTAGATTTATTCCCTTGCTTCATTCTCTGAAGGATTTCCCTTGTCACTCCACCGTACTGGGTCTCCAACATGTCTGCACAACCTGTAGAAATTAGCATTTTCTGCTTCAGCTCAGCGATGACCTCTGACAAGCTGAGTAATCGTTTTTGAAGCCTTTGGGTCTTCTGTTTTTCCAATTTCAACCTCTTTATGTACTCATCCAGTTTTACCCCTGCTTGTTTCAATTTACGCTTGAGTTTTCTGGGAGAGTCATACAATTGGTAAGTGTGTTCAGCATGCATGCCTTTTACGGATGAAGAACTGTACTTGTGCTCAGCATGCATGCCTTTTACACATGAAGAACAGTAATTGTGCTCTATGTGCTCAGAAACCTCCTCAGCTGTGTCATTTTGAGGCAGGAAAATGCTGTCATGTGTGTTAACATGGCTTTCCATGTCACTCTCAAGATTATCGGAGACATCTACATGTAAGCCTACCCCATCATCAACAGCACATACAAAAGCACATACAAACCTCTCACCTACCGTGGGAACCTTAGAATACTCTACGGTGGGAACAGCATCATTGGTGAGGCGCCTCCGAACGCTGAATGGATTGGACTCAATACAACATTCTTCGAAGTGTAGGGAACACAGCCTGGTGTAAGGAGTTGGTGTCCATCCCTGGCGCCCAACGTACTGGATCCAACGATGGAGTCTGTCTTCATCACGTGGAAAGCTGTGAAGACAGATAATACAAATATGCTATATATTTACTGCATGTTTTAGGTTGTCATTAAAGAAGTAAAAGATGAGTGTTATTTTATTATTATTATTATTATTTTTTTTTTTAAAGTACTACAATTTGAAACTAAAGTACATTGTGCAGAAGGAGGAGTTAATGTAGCCTACACCAGTGCTGAATTCACACACAAAATCCCCTCATGCTCTGGCTGGGAGTGGAATTGATTAGTAAGCAGCAGCAGCTAACCTTTAATTCATTCATTTTTTATGTCAAATCAATTTAGTTTCATAAATTGGTTGATAAAAGTACACCAAAAGCTACTGGTACTGTTGATTAATACATCAAAAACAATATGCATCCAATGTTTGGCCTAGGCTATTGTAGCCTTAGGGCTTAGAGTATAAATATAAATAGCATAGGCCTACTATATCAATAGGCTATATACTAAGATTGTACCCCACAATTTCAAGTGCAGAAAAGTGGCCAAGTGAGTCAATTGTGATATTATAGCCATCATTTGAGTCAACATAAGGTAAAAGCTAAAATGCATGTATGTGCAAGTGTCGATATGTGCAATTGAAGTATGCATGTGCAAACTGACTATGCATTTCTGGCCTAAACGGCTTCCCACACAGTTCCTCATGTAGCCTATTAATCCTAGCATTTAAATTAGGGATGCCAAACGACTCATATTTGGCCAATCGACGAATCGAGGCCAAAAATCGACGTGTCGAACGACTTTTTTCCTTTTTTTTTCTTCATTATTTTTATATTTTTTTGTTGCTGCGCAGCAGTTGAGGAGAACGCAACTATGCATTCCTTTAAGCAACACAACTTCTGCAGCTGCATCCATATGTTTAGAATTTGCACAATGATCAAATCCCAATAATAAAAAATAAACTTTATTTTGTAAACAACGAAACTGAAGGAGCAGCGGCGCTATCGGCTAGCCGCTAGTCCCAACTCTCAAGTGTCTGCAGCCTGTCACGAGTAATGAACTGATACGAGACGCACGTTGTTCCGTATTTTAATGTCGGGTCGGATAATAAATACAGTATAAATGACGGCGGGATTTATTTGACAACTCTATCCTGCTTTCTTCACGAGAAGATAAGAGCGCTCACCGCTCAGAACAGAGCAGACCTGTGGCTGTCAGCTCACTTTACGGCATGTGTTGTGTAGATGAGCTGGGTCTGGGAAGCTCAGAGCTGCAGCCATTGGCTCATGATACGAGCACACGACCAATGGGACAGATCATTCAGTGTTGCTAAGATACCACCCCCCACCACACACACACGCACACACCCTTGGACGATGGGGTCCACAGCGCTCTGCTCAAAGTAAACTTGCATGCGCGAGCGGCACTGACTGACTGAAAAAATTATAATACAAATAAAAACGATTTTTCGACTCATACGTTTTGAGTCGCGGGAGGCATGAGTCGATAATCGAGTCGATTTTCAACTTTTTTCAACATCCCTAATTTAAATTCTGGAAATGTTATGTATAAGAACCATACATGCAGCAACTTGCAAGAATGGAAGATTATTAGAGAATAGGGAAGGAGAAGTAGTGATATTGATCATATTATGATACGAAATCACAGCAGAAGCAGAGTTATAAATAACTTAAATGGCTAAATGCATTGCATCATATTAGCTATGTCATTATCACACTACTGTGAAATAGTTTGTGTCAAATGGAACGAGAGAGCAGCCACGAATTATTTGTCTTAATACAATTTAATATTGTGATTATTGTGCCTGTATAGGCTTTAAAATATGCACAAAATAACATACCTGTGGTAAGAAACCCCCGGTCTTCCTGGCTGACCGAGGGGACCTCGTGTGCGACTCCTAGTGGAACAATTGGACAAAGTACAGTTAGGCATCTTGTTAAAGCAAAGTGTACAACACCAGAAATTAAAATGTCTCCCCTGCTCTAAATCCCCGCTCAACTACAAAACTGCCACGCCCGGCCGTGTATGGATCGCCCTTCCCCCACAATGCCCACATGTGTAATTCACGTAAAGATGCGTCAACTTTGGTCGGGATTGGCCGGGATTGGCAGCTGCATTTTCAGCAGAAGGAATACGGATCTTCACGACACTCTAATATCTTCACTGACAGGCTAGCTCTGAGCCTCCGATTTCGAGAAGCTGCAGCTGCAGCTTGCAGATCGCGATTTGTATACACAAAGCTGACAAAGGTTTGTAAAATCAGATTTTATTATTTGAACGGTAAATGATGTTGCAGGCTTAGCTACATTAAAAAATGCACAAAAACAAAAAAAGTTGTGGTTGTTTGCATGGATGCATGGTTAACAAACAAGGCTATTTGACAGCCATTGATTCATTGAAGACGTTGTATTATAATATGCATTTGGCCAGGAATGCTAACTTTGCAGATTGTAAGAGTAAGAATTACAAAGTTCGATTTGGACAGTACAGGACAGACAAACTATAAGGACTCAGCTTTAGTCTACTGCTAGATTCAAAGTTAGCCCCACAAGCAGAACCCAATGGTACTGAAGTTTCTGACATTTTTGAGACCCAGTCAGCCCGGTTCGGATTGGGCTGACCCAGGGCCCGTTCCGAGAGGGGCTAGATCATAGAGTTATATCTATATATATACATAATATATAATAATAATAACTATGGGCTAGATTCAAAGTGTACTCTCTTCCTGGTCAAATGTAGCTCTTGTGCACACACACACACACACACACACACACACACACACACACACACACACACACACACACACACACACACACACACACACAAAAGTAGCCTACTGTACTACTACTACTACTACTACTGTACAATCATTACTATCTACTACTGACTATAATCTAGAGATGCACCACAATCTCTTTAGGCAGATTTAGGCTGATATGGACCTGACCTGATGTTGCATGTAGAGAGCTCCATAAATTGCAGTTAGGAGGAGTCTATTTGGACAGGTTTACTACGGGTGATCTGTTATTTTTAATTAATAGTGTGTTGTGTTCTGGGTGCTGAAAATAGCAGAACGTATTTTAAACAAATGCTTTTCCTTCTGGAATTATCCATTCTAGAAATCCAATGATGCAGGATTTACAGGCATCATCCACTGAAACAGAGGAAAGACCTCGAGAAAGTAAGTCTTTAATTCAGGATTTCTCAAAGGTAGGCTACTGTGACACAAGTCCAGGGGTGCTGCAGAATAATTAAAAGATAGCTGATCTACAAGCTCATTGTAGTTCAGCTATTTGGGACAAATGTCCCCGTCCCCGAATATGGACAGTGGACAGTGGACACTGGTGTTAATGTTAAATGTCAACTCTATAGTTATTCTCAGGTGGGTGGAGATGGCCTGCGTGTTGTTCTTGCCACACGTCTAGAAATCAGTGATTCTCAAATGTTTACATGTCAAGGACCTCCATAACTCTCTGAGAGCATAGTTACAAATGGACCCGTATGGTTAACTTTGTGTACATAGAGTAGACCTTCGGAAAGCAACTGGCTGCATTAAGACAAATGATCATTTAAAGACGGGTGAATCTTTATATAATTTTATGTTACAGCAAAGTTAGTTATATTTATTGCTGTCTAGCTCTATCAATTCCAACTTATTTTAGAAACAACTCTCAATGTCGTAACATAAAATCTGCACTTTGCTGATATATAGAAAGAACTGATATACAGAATACACAAGGCATATTACAGCCTTAACTTATTTCTAACCTTATCCTCATTAACACAAAATAAAGAATAGAAGAACCATGGGACCGAGTGGTCGGCTTGAGGTCGGCAGAAACTTTATATGCGTATTTCCCCAGAAAAACGAGCGGCGAGATGGTTTAGGGGCGACAGTACCTGATACCATTCCAACCACGGCAATGGAGAAAGAGAAACCACAGGCCAACCCACTTTATGGCATAGACATTTAGTGTAAAGCCTCTTTTACAGTAGCCTATGTTTGATTTAATTATGTGGCTTATATCTATCTCTCTCTCTCTGGTCACAGCTGGCAGAGAGTGACTCACTTCCTTGAACAGAAAATGTAGGGGCAACCACATTGGAGCAGAACTATGTCACCTCTAGATCTATATTGTGGATGTCTCAGACCAATACTGCATCTGTAGTTCATCTGGCATCTGCTGTGTTCCTTACCGTCAGCCGTGGCTTTGTGTTTCTTCCATGTAGGACTCAATGGTCATGGGCCAGGGATGTAGCAGCAGCAGGAGAGCTGGGTTGGGTCTGCTCCTCCTGGGGCTTCTGGCCCCGGGCAGCAGGGTGCCATGCAGGCCCGAATGGGTCCCAACGCCACCCCACTCAGACCAGACAGTCAGCCAGGGCCCCGCCAGATGCTTCAGTTCCCAATGATGGCCAACGGTGAGAGCTTGTCCTACCCGAACACAATGCAGAATGTAGCTTATTTGTATTTATTTTAACACACACCCGTGGGAAGTGAGGGGCACTCTTATCATCATACGTCATCATACATCATCTCATACCGGCCAATCAGCATTTGCATCCTCACCTACACTAGGTGGCGTAAAATTGTCCATTCATTGTCAATGTGAATTTAATGTTTGTGTAGGACAAGGTTTGTGGACACACACTAAAAAGCTGGACATAGATAGCGCCCCTCAAACATAATAAGCCTATATTCTCATTTATGCTAGTGACATACTGTATCTTAGGGGGAAATTTGACATAAATGTAAGGTTCTATAAAGGAAGAATGTAATGTAGGTGTGTCTTAGCTGAAAATTATATTTTCAGTATGTGACCTGAGCAAAAATAATCATTTGAGAACCACTGCTACATAAACAACTTCATTGATATCTTGGCATAATGCCACCTCCTGACACAACATGGTATTATTACTTACTGTGTTGTTATAATAATAAACAATGTAAAATAATTGAAATTGTTATTTTGTAATCCACAGAGAAGACGATGTGGATTATGGGGAGCAGTTACATCCGGCGTGGGAAGGAGAGAGCCCAGCAGACCATGGGTACGAATCTGGGACTGGATGCCCAGGTCCAGTGGTATGGCTGGGGTGGACTGAGATGGATCAAATTCCTCCCCTACTTCCAACAATCCCTTCAGAGAGGAAGGACACCCCCGGATGTCCTTCTGATTCATTGTGGCAGCAACGACCTGGGAAAGGTAAAGAGCATCGAACTGGCCACAATGATGAAGAGGGACCTGCAGCACCTCCACCAGCAGTTCCCAAACATGGACATTGTGTTCTCACAGATCACCCAGCGACGCCAGTGGGGTGCTGCAAATCCGGGGGCAATTAACAAGGCCAGAAAATGGGTGAACTATGAGATCAGTGCTTTTGTTAGAGGTTTTGGAGGGAGCTTTGTGGCTCACCCTGACATAAAGTTTGACCGCCCTGACCTCTTTCTGCGTGATGGAGTTCATTTTTCGCTTTTGGGAAATGATATATTTTTAAACAGTATTGTTCAGTCCCTTAAAGCTACAATCTAGATTAGGTGAAGTTGCCTCTTAAACTTGCTAGTTGATTTTTGACTACTTGTCCAGGGCTCCAAGCATAATTGGCAACTTTACCTACACTACATCATAGCTTTGGAGACTAGAGTTTTTTTTGTTTGTTTTTGAATAAAACAAGCCCAGAAAGTGGTCAGGGAATATTTCTTTGTGTGAGGATTAAATTAATAAATACAAATACACTGTACTCATCCCACTGTTCATTCATATTCTGGCCTTGTTAATTATTGTTCTTCCTCCCTTTACCTCCCCTATCCTACCTGCCTGTAACCTACTCCAACCACCTTTTTTGTTTCTTTCTCTTCTACCCCAGCCATACCAACCCATGGTCTCTTTGTTCTCTCCAAGCCTCACGTCGGATGTGACTGCTTCTACTTATATTTTGGCGCTGCACTGTCACTGCACTGTTTGTTGTTTGTTCTTTGTTCTAAGACAAATGTCTTCCTCGGGAGACTAATAAAGTATATCTCTATCTCTACTTGGTCAAATGTATGCAATACCAAATAGTATAGCACTGATGGTATTTTTTTGAAAAGTGTTGTTTCCCCTACAGAAGGAAGAATGTATTAGGTCACACTTGAGGAAAATCACTGTACCTGGCTGTAGTATATTGGCTGTAACTTTTTAGACATAATTTGACCTAATGGACTAGTGTGCCCCTATGAAGTACTGAGAAGTACTTAATATGTTCTAGCTATAGAACATGTTAATAGGTTATATAATTAACCTATAATATTTGTTCCAGGGGGGGGGGGGGAAATAAGAAAAAAGTTATTGTTTCTCATTTGTTTGTTTCACACTTTAAATATTATTTTGTTAGGCCTATATAAATATATAGTTTGTAATACATTTTGCAATACATTTTACACATATGTAATATTTATTATATTTTCTTTCATAGTTCTACAAGTGCTATGAAAAAGAACACATCATTTATTGTATTTTGGCATTTTATTAGAGATCGGTAGCATTATTATTTAATAGTTTAGAGTGGTGCTGTGACCTTGCATTTGCCATGCAGGCTTGAAGTGTTCCTCTTCAGAGCTTGTTGTCCTACATTGTCATTGGGAAGTGTATTTGTAAAATGTATGTAGCCTATATTTTCACTTTCTTCTAAATGTGAATTAGCAAAAGTATAAAGTCCCTTTAAAAGCAAATATTCAACTGCAGCCACCACACAATAACACACAAGTTGGAATGAACTTCAGTTTATATTGCATTAATATTATATGGTGTGTAAACAGTTCATAGGTGTATAAAAATAACGAATTAATTTACATCAGATACATCCATGTTCTTAATCTATTCAAAATGCTAATATGATAAAACCGCTATGATTTATATTTCCTTTCCGAAAAATGATCGCAAAACAGTTTTACACTGGAGGGCAGACGAGCCTAATAATAACCATATTGAAAAAGCTTGCTACCCAATAGTTGCCCCAGCTGGCAGTGTCAGGTAAGACGAGCCTGCTGCCTACATAGCGATGTGCGTTCACCACGAGTAGCACGCACACGCACACACGCACGATGCTAGTTCATGTGCCGGTCGCGCGTTCATGTGTTTGTAACCAATCAATCCCAGAATGCACTATGTTCCTACCAGGAAGGAGGAGTAAATCCGCCTCATGCGCTTTTGAGCAACTCAATGCAAGTGGATGGGAGGAGAACTCGGGTGTCATCTCTAGTTTTATAACTCTATGCATGTACTGCCCTTATTGTGAATTACCGGTAAACGTCCAGCAGGTGGCAGCAATGCATACATATTCAGAATGCTGTCATTTGAACTATTTCGTTTTAATGTAATTAATTATGTACACGTTATAGTATATCAATGCCTCACAGTTTAACAGGTAATGTACGGTTTATTTGAACAATCTGTAACATAAAGTATACTTAAATACAAGAGCGTTACTACTTAATTTATACTAATGCTCAAATCACAGCAGTGAATGTTCACTCACGTGTCACTTATAAGGCTGTCTAGTCAGGCTGTCTAAATGGGGACAAAAAAAAGAAAATCAACAGCACTTATCGTCCCTCGTGTTGATGATGAGCTGACCCATAAGATTATGTCAAAGGGCATCTTAATGGCATGGTACAGAGTGCTGTAGGTGTGCCTTGAATTTAAATGGAAATGATTTCAATACATCAGAATGAAAAGCTATACAGTCAGTAATCAAATTACCAGGTCTATCAACAGATCCTGACTAGGGTGATTTGTAGGCTATGCATATCCACTCTAACCCAGGTGCATGGACAAACAGCAATATAGTCCTCAACACTGGTATAAAAGGAAAACTCAGCTCCACTGGTTTATGAATTTGAATGAATTATGTCAGTGGAGCCGAGTTTTCCTTAACATTGTGTGAGGATTGAAACCAACGTCAGGAAACAGACAGGCAGGGAACAGGTTTGAGCCCAGAGTGTGGCACTCATTTATTGAAACCAAATAATATACACAGGGTTTGAACTTGGAAATAATAATAATAATACTCAGGCTCCCAGTTCGTCAACTTAAAAGTTCAGTATTCTATTACTTAAAGTCTTCTGGGACGTCCAGACACAGGTGAGCCTAAGATGACCGCTCTGGGCCTTTATATAATAGTCTTTGTTTTAGTGGTTGTCAGTTCCACTTCCTTCAAGCCAAGTATTTGCCAGCCTCCTTCCAGCCGAGCCCAACGGGGACCCGGACATCAGTAGTGATCCTATGAGGTGAGAGAGATAGAGTCAGTCTGACATATTTGGATCATATAATATATTGTGAGGGAGTGTGTGCTCGCTTACCGCCAGACCGCGCACCAACCTGCCACGGAGAGAGTCAAGAGCGAGTGCTGGGGGAGGAAGGCTTCTTGAAGTGTTTGGCTGGGCGCACAGGTGTTGCTCATCTGAAGCCCTCCAGCAGGTAATTGTGATAGTACCTGCCTCCTATGATGCAGCCCAGCCGGTTGTGCTCAACTCCGCCTCCCCTGCTCTCTCTCTCTCCAGGGAGGTGGTCAGGTGGCACGCGGTCCCTCAGCGAGACACCACATATCCCCCCCCTATGTCTTCCGGCGGTCCGGGAGACATCAGAAACATCACCCTCGTACATCCGGGACAGCGCGTCTGCGTGGGCCATCATCTTCCCGGGCTTGTGCTCCACGGTGAAGTCATACTCCTGTAGCTCTAGAAACCACCTGGTGACGCGACTGTTCTTATCCTTATTTGCGGCCATCCATTTTAAAGGTGCATGGTCGGTGATCAACGTGAACCTCCTTCCCCATAGATAATACCGCAGATGATGCACCGCCCACTTTATGGCTAAGCACTCCTTCTCTACAGTTGCATAGTTTCGCTCATGCTTCAGGAGTTAGCGGCTCACGTAGGTGATGGGGTGCTCGTCTCCCTCTATCACCTGTGCCAGCACGGCGCCCACTCCGGTGCCCGACGCATCTGTGTGCAGAAGAAATGGTTTGTCAAAATTAGGAGAAACTAACAGTGGCTCTTGGCATAGGGCCTGTTTCAGCTGTTGGAAAGACACCTCCGTCTCATCTGTCCACTTCACATGGTGCGGCATTTTTTGTGCAGTCAAATCATATAGGGGTGCCGCCACCATGACATAATTCTTAATAAATTTCTGATAATATGACATCAGACCCAAAAACGATTTTACCTGTTTTTTGGTGGCCGGTTTTGGCCAGGCCCGTATTCGCTCTACCTTTTTTGCTTGAGGTTTCACGCACCCCCTGCCGATGGTGAAACCTAGATAGTCGGTTTCTGACAACCCAAGGCGGCATTTCTTCGCATTGGCTGACAGGTTGGCTTCCCGGAGGGCATCCAACACGGCTTCCAGGTGGGTTAGGTGCTCGTCCCACGTCACGCTGAAGATGGCGATGTCATCTAAATAGGCGGCACTGTACGCCCGGTGCGGCCGCAGGATTCGGTCCATCAGGCGCTGGAAGGTGGCCGGCGCACCGTGGACTCCAAACGGGAGGACCTTGTACTGAAACAAACAATCAGGGGTCGCAAAAGCAGTTTTTTGTTTGGCCCGCTCGGTCAGGGGAATTTGCCAGTATCCTTTGGTTAAGTCCAAAGTGCTGACAAAGCGAGCGGGTCCCAGTCGTTCAATCAATTCATCGACCCTGGCCATGGGGTATGCATCAAAAATTGAAATTTCATTTAATTTTCTGAAGTCGTTACAAAATCGAGACGTACCGTCTGGTTTTGGGACAATCACTATAGGGCTGGACCAGGGGCTGTGTGACTCCTCGATCACATCCAGCTCAAGCATCTTCTGGACCTCCTCTCTGATGGTGTTTCTCCTGGCCTCCGGAATCCTGTAGGGACGCTGTCGGACCACCTTCCCTGAAGGGGTATCGATATCATGTTTAATGAGGTGAGTGCGCCCCGGGAGGTCCGAGAAGCGGTCCTTGTTACGTAATAGCAACTCTCTTACGTCCTGACCCTGGCTGGGGGACAGATCCTCGCCGACAGGGACAGGTGGGACTGCGGGGGCCGGGCTCTCGGTCAACAAAGCCACTGTCGGGAGGGGGGTTGCAGGATGCCACTTTTTCAATATATATTAACATGATATAGCTGGTGGCCCTTGCGTTTGCCCGACTGTCTGACTTCATACACAACAGGTCCTTTTTTTCCTACCACTTCAAAGGGGCCTTGCCACCTCGCTAAGAATTTGCATTCTGAGGTGGGAATTAACACGAGTACCTTCTCGCCTGGGTGGAATTCCCGAACCACAGCTCCTCTGTTGTACAGGCGGGCCTGGTCCCGCTGGGCCTTCTGCATGTGTTCTCGGACCATTGGCCATATCTTCCGGGCCCTCTCCTGTAGGTGCTGGACGTGGTCCACCACGCTCCGCTGGGGGGACGGCTGGCTCTCCCACGTCTCCTTAGCCACGTCTAACAGGCCCCTGGGGCTGCGGCCATACACAAGCTCAAAGGGAGAGAAGCCGGTGGATGCCTGTGGGACCTCTCTTATGGAAAACAGAACATACGGGATTAGCCTGTCCCAGTCTTTCCTATCGATTTCCGTCACTTTCTTTAACATGTGTTTCAGGGTTTTATTAAAACGCTCCACGAGGCCATCCGTCTGTGGGTGATAGACGGAGGTCCGAATGCTCCTAACTTTCAACCAGTCATAGAGTTGTTTCATCATTTTGGACATGAAACAAGAGCCCTGATCAGTGAGGATTTCTGTTGCTATGCCAACGCGGCTAAACATCATGATTAGCTCGTGGGCCACGGCTTTTGCCGTGGCAGCACGGAGAGGGATGGCCTCTGGGTAACGGGTGGCGTAATCCAGGATAACTAATATATATTTATGGCCACGGGCGGACTTTGGCAGGGGACCCACAATGTCCATAGCTAGACGGGAGAATGGCGTCTCAATGATTGGCATGGGGACGAGGGGGTTTCGTTGTGAGGGTCGGGGGGCCGCCTTCTGACACTCCGGGCAGCCTCTACAGAAATCCTCTATAGCCCTCTTCACCCCAGGCCAATAGAAACGGGCTAGTATCCTGTCGTAAGTTTTCTGCACGCCGAGGTGTGCACCTAATTGGTGTGTGTGAGCCAGATATAGAACACGTGACACATATTCTTTTGGTATGAGAAGTTGCTCAATTTGACCCCCCCCCCTTATTTTCCACTACTCTGTACAATAGGCCATTCTTAACAGAGAAATAAGGGGAAACTGGTGCACTCACCCCATCGTTTTCTTCTCCATCCACCACGGACACCCGCTGTCGAGCCATTTCCAGGTTTGGATCCTTCCATTGCGCACTCGCAAACTCGCCTCCTCCCGCCGCTCGTTCCTCTTCGTGTCGTGGGAATTCAGCGAAAGTATCGGGGGCGGACTCGTCCGGCTGTCTCACTACCTCTTCGTCGCTCAACGTCCCACTTTGTTCCTCTTCGTCGGCTCTACGCCCCCTCCAAGGGGGGTCTGTACCAGAGCTGTCGCTCCCTCGCTCGCCTGAGCCGGCTCGGAAGGCGGGGCAGGCTGGTAGTGGCCCCCGGGACCGCCCGGCGGGGCGGGACCGGCGGCGGCGGCGGCCTTTTGGACGGCCCAGGGGGGGCCCTGGGTTCCAGAAGCGGCTGAAGAGGGGGCAGTCAGCGCCAATCAGCAGGGGAACGGGGAGGTTCGGCACCACCCCAGCTGTCATCACGGCGTTGCCCTTTGCAGTCTGTAGGTAGACGCTTGTGGTGGGATAGTGGCGGACATCTCCATGTACACACGTCACCGGCACCGTCTCTGTCAGGAGCTCGCCAGCCAGGGGTGTTCGTATGAGGGTTACGGCGCTGCCCGAGTCGATGAGGGCGCTGGTATCCTTCCCTTCCACCTTCACGGGCACGGTGGATCTAGAAGCGAGTTGAGATGGCGCGTATAGGCATGGTCGTGAGGTGTCGGTGGTGACTGTGGCCATCGTCACGTCCCTGTCCCGGTCCGGACAGGACCAGGAAGTGTGGTCGGGCTTCCCACACACATAACAGTGCCTGGTCGGGGAGCCCTTGGCCGTTCTCCCGGGCGCCGGCTCTCTTCGGCGGCCGGGAGACGAGTGCCTCTCTGTCTGTCGCTTCCGGTCGCGCCCGGACCGTTCATCAGTCTGGGGCTTCGCAGGCTCCTGGCGGGAGCCTCTCATCATTTCGTTAGTCACTTGCAGGTTCTCGAGGAGTGAAACTAACTCATCGACAGAGCTGGGGTTCACTTGAGAGGCATGTCTTCTAGCGTCTGGCGGCAGGGCTCTGATGCACTTGTCGATCACGATGCGGTCAGCACAAACTGGGTCTCCCGGCGTCATCAGCCAGTTTCGTGTCAGACGAGTGAGAGCAGCTACCTGTGGTCGGGCCGGTTGCCCTGTATGGTAGCCCCAATTGTGGAAGTGTTGGGCTCGGGCTGGGAGGCTAAATCCTTGTCGGGCAAGTATGGCAATTTTTAGCTTGGTAAAATCCTTTGCGTCGTCGCTGGATAGGTCTCGGCATGCTCGTTGGGCTTCCCCGCTCAGAAAGGGGGCCAATATAGTGCCCCACTGGCCTATGGGCCACCTTTCCCGGGTGGCCGTTCTCTCAAAAAGTTCAATGTAGGCCTCAATGTCATCTTCCTGTGTTAATTTGGTCAATACTTTGGCTGGGGCGCTGCCTTCGTCTGTATCTAGGTTAATTTTCCTCACCAGTTCAAGCACTGCCCTTTGTAACTCTGCTTGGCTGTTTTGTAGATCTGCCTGGCTTTGGAGTAGTATACTCAAAGCCTGTGCATGCTCCATATTTGTACCTAGGCTTGTTTCTTGGTGTTGGATCAATCAATTTACCCACATTCTCCACCATATGTGAGGATTGAAACCAACGTCAGGAAACAGACAGGCAGGGAACAGGTTTGAGCCCAGAGTGTGGCACTCATTTATTGAAACCAAATAATATACACAGGGTTTGAACTTGGAAATAATAATAATAATACTCAGGCTCCCAGTTCGTCAACTTAAAAGTTCAGTATTCTATTACTTAAAGTCTTCTGGGACGTCCAGACACAGGTGAGCCTAAGATGGCCGCTCTGGGCCTTTGTATAATAGTCTTTGTTTTAGTGGTTGTCAGTTCCACTTCCTTCAAGCCAAGTATTTGCCAGCCTCCTTCCAGCCGAGCCCAACGGGGACCCGGACATCAGTAGTGATCCTATGAGGTGAGAGAGATAGAGTCAGTCTGACATATTTGGATCATATAATATATTGTGAGGGAGTGTGTGCTCGCTTACCGCCAGACCGCGCACCAACCTGCCACGGAGAGAGTCAAGAGCGAGTGCTGGGGGAGGAAGGCTTCTTGAAGTGTTTGGCTGGGCGCACAGGTGTTGCTCATCTGAAGCCCTCCAGCAGGTAATTGTGATAGTACCTGCCTCCTATGATGCAGCCCAGCCGGTTGTGCTCAACTCCGCCTCCCCTGCTCTCTCTCTCTCCAGGGAGGTGGTCAGGTGGCACGCGGTCCCTCAGCGAGACACCACAATTGTCAACAGATCCTCCCATGCAGACACTGAACGTCTGAACCCCTAATTGCTCCTGATGTGCTGGTTGATGCCTTAGCTGTCATCAGTGTATGAATGCGTGTGTGAAACGGTGAATGTAGGCCTAGGCAAATGCACAATCTATGTAAAGCACATTGGATAAAGGCGCCATATACCATTTCAAGGGTTAACAAAAGTTAAGCTTCAACGTTGTTTATAACATTGTTCTTGTTCTGTGAATGTGTGAACCTGCTGAACCCGAGATTGTTTACCTGAACTGTACTACCTGCACCTCTTTCATGCATGTATTTAGAAAACAGTTTGATCCGAGTGCACCTGCTAGCTACTTTAAAAAGGCCATGGTTTTGCCATTCTGCTTGCTTGCCTGACACAATTAATATTTGTACGGACGGAGACGAATTTTTTTTTTTACCAGCATAATGGCATTGAGGGCAGCACTCACGGCAAGGCCGAACGCAGACCCATACCAGCGGAACCCGACCATCACCTTGAAGGCGGCCAGCGTTAGGGAGACCCTGAAAGTGCTTCAATGGGACTTCACAGAAGAGGGGGCGAAGGCCGCGAAGGTCGCGAAGAACCTGTATGCCGCCTTCACCGATGGGGCTACCGCATCAAAAATGCTCCTTTTCGAGCAGCAAGCCCCAAAGGTGAAGGCGGGGAAAACATACATCGTCCGAAATGATCGGATCAGCCAGTATGGTGGGGTGGGCAGCCTGCAGTGTGCTCGGGACACTGGATTTTATTTGACAAGAGACCTGGACATCAGCCCAGAAATGGAGGCGCAGTGCGTGGCGCTCCTGGACCCCCGGTGCCAGGCTGTTTCCCTGGACGTCCACAATGTGGTGCCAGGCCTGGTAACCATTACAGGCCACATTACAGCTGTAACGACCATTATATTATTATCATTATTATTATTATTATATTTAATATTTGGAATGTTGAACGGTATACTACCCGTAAAAGTAGCCTTAACATAATATGTTCCAATTTTATACACCGTAAAAATATACAGTATGGCCTATAGCCTATAAGTGCGCATGCAACAAATGAATGAATGGATATCATTTAGATTTTTTGCTATGCCTATGTCTCCTCATTTCTGTCACATATACAGATGGAAACTGTGCGCAAGTTTGCCGGGGAAAAGGGAGCACCTTGCCCGGTGCAGACCATAAAAATAACGGAGGTAAGTTTTACTTTAATTGTCTTTCAGTGACAGTGTTAACTTTAAACTTCGTGAAATAGTTAATATCCGTATACTCGTAGGCCTACTTTAAGCCCATGGCTATGTGATTCTTTCATTGCAGAAAGGACATGAGGGGACGGTGTTCCTGTGGCGGGAGGCCATCCTTTCGCCATGTCTTCTAATGGGCAACATGGTCCGGATGACGGGGATGAGAATGAAGGCCTCTGCCGCGGGAACAACGTTCCAGAGCACAACCTACACCAACATTGAGGTAATAGGCTACTATATTGTCATTAGAATAATAATGTTTGTAACAGTATGATGTTAGTGTAATTATATTGTCTAGATTTGAACATAATAATAGCCTATCTATCGTATGTAAAGGCTGTGAAAACATTAACATTTCAACCCAAACACAGAAAAAGAGCTAACCAAACCAATATATATAGATTGCATTTCCCCCCCTCGATAATCCCTCGATCTATCATTGCAGCTCCAACATTGGGATAGACACAGTGAAAGGTCCTATATGCATAGGATATAATGACTGAAAACAAATTTGTTTGATTTCTACAGAATGCGGTGGAGTGCAGGGAAGGCGTTGTCCTTGGCGTCATGGAGACCGACCAGGGGATGGAGCTGCTCCTTGATGACAACAGCGTCGTCACCATTTCCCTGGCCAAATACAACGACATTTCCCCCCCCGAAAACCAATTCCCCCGAAGGGCTACCTTCACGTTTAATGAAGGAAACGTGGACATCGACCTGCAGGTCGAGGAGGAAGAGGACGAGCTTCCTCCTTTTCAACATGTTTAATTCATTTCTTTTAATATTAATTGTAATGTTGATTTTTTTTTTAATTTCATGTTCAGAAATAATTGAACACGTTTAATTCATTTTTTTATATTAATTGTAATGTTTATATAATTGTTATGTTATTTCATGTTCAGGAATAAATGTAATACTTAAATAATACTTGCTTTCTTTATCGTAACCAAGACTCACACATTGTTTCAGGGGGGAAAAGACCAACTCTTTCACTGTTTTAATAACATAATACAGACAATGTCATTGCTTGATTTATTGAATATGCCTACTTTATTATAACTTCATTACCAGTTGGCCGAAAAAAGTACACTAAAGACAGTTCAATACAAGGTCTGCTAAGAGGATTTAAAACCCACGAAAGGGATATGGCTTAATTGGTTATATATTGGAGTCCTTCCTATTCAGTTCATGGGACATTTAATGACAAATATATATACAAACGTATATTAGCAGCGACATTGACTTCATATGTAGTTTCAAGGCTTTTGCGGCCACATTAATTCCATTTCCTCCAGAAACTGGCTGTATCAAATATGAATGGACATCATTAACGATGCACAGCCACTCCCAGGGGTGGTCGGTTTATTTGTCAAACACAGTTCTTATATGAAGCAACCTAAAATCGCCCTATGGGAATGCAACCAAAAAAATCACACCTGTGTGAACTGAGTGGTGCAACTCCCCTCTCAATCTCTCTCTCTCTCTCTCTCTCTCTCATTAACAGGCAACAGGCAGCACTAATACTATCTCTCTCTCTCTGTTTCTGGCAAACAGCGGCCCTACTGGTACTAATAACTAATAACTCGTACTAATAACTAACTCGTGCTCATGGCCACATAGGTACATTGACACTCAAAAAATACATTAACCTGTGTATTGGCGCCCTCTACTGAAAGTCAGACTTCGGTGCTCTATATGAATGAAATTATTTTAACAGTTGTGTGCATTCATGGATGTTTTACAGTGTAAAGGGATGGGAGGACACCTGGGAGCCAGCCGAAGGATTCAAATGATTGTTTTAGAGTTTGTTTTATTGTTTAAAAAAAATGTTTATTACAATTTCCTTCTTTGCCTATTTATAATTGACCTGTCATTTACTTCAGAAGTGTTTCCTACATATGCAGTCTATTTAGAATGTCTTATATGCAAGTTGTGCAATTTTATATACTAGCAGCTTTATATGGTGGTCACCAGGACTGAAGCATAAGAACATCACAGCCTTTTGGTTAGGTGAAGGTGCAATAATGGAATAATGTTTCAATAAGAGCAGAACTCATCTTATATAATTCAGTGTTGTCACCAGTGCTGGGCATATAAAAGTAATATATTACTTGGTATCAAGATCAATTACATTATAGATCTCAGTTGTGACACAAATAAGACATCGCTAGACAATGTCACGATTTGTAAAAACTGGCAGACCCAAAAGCAGAACACAACAAAGTCAAAGTCCAAGGGTGTTTATTGAAAAAAAACAGGAGGAAAAAAAAGGAGCTTGTAGATCTGCTATATTCGGTGTGGTCGAGCAGGCTGAGGCTGGTGGCAGGCAGGCAAGGCAAAGAAGCTGGTCAGAATATCACTGAGAAAAAAGGAGAAGAGCAAGGATCGAAAATCACGAGAAGCAAATAAATCAAGGTTCCAAAAATACTAACACTAAGGATTCACAAGGAAAAATACTAGAGAGGTTGACTAGAAGCGTTACCACGCACTGAGGTTGTGAAACGATCTGGCATCGGCACGGGGAGAAGACCAAACATTTATACACTGGAGGATGATTAGCTGATGCCAGGCAGGTGAGGGAGATTAGGGAACTGGAACCAGGTGTGCCAAGCTGGGAGCTGGAGCCAAGCCTACGCCCAAAACACACGCCCACTCACAAAGAGACACACACACACATAGACAAACACAGACACTGACAGAGACTGTGGTCACATTCACACCAGAGAGCTTTGCTGCGATTAAGGCCTGGGCTATACGACTCTGGGTGTTTTTTCAAACACACATTTCTATGTGCGTTTGGGCCTTTCAGCCAGACGCAAACAGCGTTTTCGGCCACTCAAACGGAGGTTTTTGGCAACGGATAAATAAGTGGAGATTTTCGAAAAGATCCGGATGGTGGAGCTGTGTAGTCATGCGAAACGGAGTTTTTGAGGAAGGATGACGTCACCTCCCTAGTCGCGCATGTTCGTTGTTGCTTTTAACACTGAGCATGCGCATCAGTTCATGGATTGAAAAACGAACAATTTCCGGGGTGAACGTGAGGTTACCATAGAAACGACAACAAACACGATGGCAGCTAGCGCCACCCGCGCGGGCGGATCCTCACCATCTAATATAATCACAAACCCTATTCTTCCAGCAGCCAGTGGACTACCACGCAGACTAAGAAAATATATGCTTTGCTTCACTTCGCTGGTTCGCGCCCCACTGCCGCAGTATTTTTTTTACAACCGCAGACTTTTTAATAGTTTTTGGATTAAGGTTTGTGAAGGATGCGTTGCTCCCCTGCTTGCGGTTATGTATGCAAGCAGGGAAGCAACCAGGGTTGGGAGGGTTACTTTTAAAAAGGAATCCCCTACAGTTACAAGTTACTTGCTAAAAAATGTAGTCAGTAACGTAATCCCGATTACTCCATTTAAAAAGTAACTACAAGTTACTTTCAGTTACTTTTCGATTACTTTTAAGTAAAACTCAATTTAATTAGATAATACAAGTTTTACCATTGATAGACAATAATGTTGAGCCTATGAAATTAAGATAAGGACAACTGAAATATGGTTAAGGTAATTTCATTGTTAAGAATTTGACCTCTCTGAACAGTTACATTACTGTAGAGTCATTGTGTCAACTTATAACAGATCATAAGAAAAATGCATCTTGACCTACAGAACCATTTTGATTGTTTGATTGACAACAACCAACAACTTTGACAACCAACAACTTTGACAACCAACAACTCCATCCATGTGTCGTCAAAGTGGCAAATACAAACTATTTTTGGCATTCCTGGCTGACACTAATTTAGATAGACATGGCATGAGTTTAAAACATTGACTAGACAGTAAAGACTAATTTATATAGTCTACAAATAACTCTATAGCCCTATACAATTATAGTTATACCCCGTAGGCTACTCTTTAAATAAAAAGCCTCATTGTATTTGACCTAAAAGAGAAGACTGCGCTACCCATTATTTATCCCCAATCCAATATATCATATGCTCTCCTATCTAGTATCTCTGCAGTGTTGCCTGGTCTGATTATTATAAGCCACATTGGGCTTATTTTTCTGAAGTTGCTTGTAAATAATGGTAGAACGGTTGTGAGCTTGTAGATCGTCTATTTTCAAATAGCCAACATATATAAATATGCACATTGTTTAATGGACGATATATATAGCTTTGAAGTGCTCGTGTGGCCTTTTATAGTCGCTTCTTTTGGGCTTGTTTTCATAGACCTGGTTGCTTATTTCTCTCGCAAATTGGCAACACCGCCCTGACGCAGCAGCAGCCTCCACTGTGAGGATTTTACACAGAGTCAGAGAGGTGCGCGCTGCACTCAACTCCAATCCATTACGTTTGGTGTTATAATAATTTATAACTTGTTTGTAAAATGAATGAGGGGAAGGGGAGAATGTAATCCTCATGTAACCCCCGTTACAACACCCCCGTTACTGTAATCCAGATTACACATTTTAAAATGTACTCTAAGACGTTACAGTTACGTTTAAAAAAAAAATCTGATTACAGTAACGGATTACATGTAATCCGTTACTTCCCAACCCTGGAAGCAACACATCCTTCACCAACCTTAATCCAGTCTTTTTAATGCAACCTTAATCCAAAAACTATTAATAAGTCTGCGGTTGTAAAAGCAGTGGCAGCAGTGGGGCGCGAACCAGCTAAGCGAAGCAAAGCATAGATTACAAGTGTGCGTAGTAGCCCACTAGGCTAGCGAGTCTGCTGGGAAAATGGGGTTTGTGTTTATATTAGAAGGTGAGTTCCAAAGTTGCTCACTAGACGGAGTCCTGTCTGCATGCCTTGTTTGTTTTGTTTTTAGTACTACCGGGTTACGTGGGGGGATTTATTGGGAAACCAGCTCACCGCGCATGCTCAGAAAAATGTTCTATTGCGTTACATATTTCTTATCGCCACCTACTGGCCTGGCATGCTTGTTGGAGTCAAAAATGATCGTTTTGGGTTGTATGTGTGGACACAGATATCTTTGTCGTATGGGCATATCTGTTTTATAAAAACCTAGAGACGTATAGCCCAGGCCTAAGGCCTGGGCTATACGTCTCTAGGTTTTTATAAAACGGATATTTTCGTACTCCGTTGTCCCTGCCCATACGACAACCCAAAACGATATTTTTTTACTCCAACAAGCATGCCATGCCAGTAGGTGGCGATAAGAAATATGTAACGCAATAGAAAAATGTTCTGAGCATGCGCGGTGAGCTGGTTTCCCAATAAATCCCCCCACGTAACCCGGTAGTACTAAAAACAAAACAAACAAGGGATGCAGACAGGACTCCGTCTAGTGAGTGTAGTGGACATGCCCTCAAAAGATCATCATACCACAGCCGAGTGAACTGGACCTCTGTCCATACGCATATAAGGACATAAGCTAGAGACCAATGATTCAACTGTCCACTGGGTCTCATTTTAACTTGAACTTTACACACCAACGTTATTTGGAAAACGCTGACTGGCTCCGTTTTTCTGACAAATGGGCCTTAGCGCGCCGGCTAGTCTGTAGGGAGGAGATGGACACTTCAAGAACTGATGGATGACACCACAGGTGTTTAGACTTTAAACAACAGCAAGCAAGGAACTCTCTCTGGGAAGCTTTAAGATATAAGACATCAAAGAATGACTTGTAAAGGAACCCTGGGAACTATATCATATCTGGAATACAGGAATTCTCAACCTATTAAAATGTATAATGCTTAATCTACCATAACTCCCTTTTCCTTCATATCTCTCTCTCTCTCTCTCCCTCTCTGTGATCTCAAATAACAGCACATGTAAATGAGGGGGGGGCGGAGTTTTCACTGTGCAAAGAGTTAACTAACCGATCCCACTCAGTGAAGCCCCAGTTTTTATTTGAGTTTGAAGAAGAGTGTTGTGTGAAGTTTTACTTTGTTTTTATCTTTAAAGTTTTCAACCTACCTTTCAATAGGCAGTGTATTCGTATCTTTGTTGTTTGCTTTGATTAATGCTAGTGATAGCAGAACGTATGTGACATATCCACACATACGCTATAACCTGAGGAATTGCAGTGACATCATTTTAACCAATCAGAACAGGGCAACTGTTGAACCAGACTCCAGGATCCTGACGAGTTTCCATGAAGAAAGGACAACAAATAGCCTCTGTGTTTTGTTTCAATCCAATCGAACTGAACTAACTCTGATCAATACAACATCAGACGGGAACAGAGTAAAGGAAAAGACGCGCGCCGACTCTTCAATCAACCACAGGCATTTTCCAAGCCTGATTCAGAATTATCACGTCTATTCTGAATAAGCCAGTGACTTTGCTTTACGAACAAAAGGGAGAAGGATTTGACGTGAAAGTGACATTTGCTTTGCCAGCGAAGAATTGAACATCAAAGGCTTTTTGCCAAGTGAAGAGCCTATTGAACGGCGAAGTAATATTGGCTTGTCCGCTGAAGAACCACACGGCTGGTGAAAAGGAGGGGAGAACCACAGAGCCACATCGCTAAAATCATTACCACACAACGCGTCTAAGGTCTGTTGTACTTTGATAACGTATGGTTTTGACCAAGAGAAACAAGACATCTGTGATATTGTATTCTATCTATATCTCTCTCTCTCTTCCTGTCACAAATTAGCGAGGCTTGTGTGTGTTGTATTTCGTCCACCATCTCTGTTGCTTGGCAACAAATCAGTTGTACACACAGTATCGATATAATAAACAAAATTGATTGGAAACAAATGGTTACATGATTGTGTTACTGTACCAATGTTGAAATATCTACAAACGACAATGCAATGATCAAAGAACTGTTAGTTGTATATTGCCTGGCCGTCACTAGAGGATGGTATGACCATTATTAATTTATTATTAATGGTTGTGCATATTATAGTTTAAAGGGCTTAATTACTACATGAGCAACTTTGGAACTCACCTTCTAATATAAACACAAACCCCATTTTCCCAGCTGACTCGCTAGCCTAGTGGACTACTACGCACACTTGTAATCTATGCTTTGCTTCGCTTCGCTCGTTCGCGCCCCACTGCCACCACTGCTTTTACAACCGCAGACTTTTTAATAGTTTTTGGATTAAGGTTGCATTAAAAAGACTGGATTAAGGTTGGTGAAGGATGTGTTGCTTCCCTGCTTGCATACATAACCGCAAGCAGGGGAGCAACGCATCCTTCACCAACCTTAATCCAAAAACTATTAAAAAGTCTGCGGTTGTAAAAACAGCTGCGGCAGTGGGGCGCGAACCAGCGAAGTGAAGCAAAGCATATATTTTCTTAGTCTGCGTAGTAGTCCACTAGGCTAGCAAGGCTGCTGGAAGAATAGGGTTTGTGTTTATATTAGATGGTGATGATCCGCCCGCGCGGGTGGCGCTAGCTTCCATCGTGTTTGTTGTCGTTTCTATGGTAACCTCACGTTCACCCCGGAAGTTGTTCGTTTTTCAATCCATGAACTGATGCGCATGCTCAGTGTTAAAAGCAACAACGAACATGCGCGACTAGGGGGGTGACGTCATCCTTCCTCAAAAACTCCATTTCGCATGACTACACAGCTCCACCATCCGGATCTTTTTGAAAATCTCCACTTATCTATCCGTTGCCAAAAACCTCCGTTTGAGTGGCCGAAAACGCTGTTTGCGTCTGGCTGAAAGGCCCAAACGCACATAGAAATGTGCGTTTGAAAAAACACCCAGAGTCGTATAGCCCAGGCCTAAAACGAATTCTGCTGCGCATTTTCAGAAAGTGCACTTCGTTTGGCAGGTGTGAAGGCTCATTCGAATCCTAATGCATATCAAAGAACCGCATTTTACTCCGAGCAAAAATGGAGGTTTCGCCTCGCTTCCAATCGCACTTGATTACGATTCGGTGCAGGTGTGAATGCAATCCGCAGTAAATAAAGGAAATGAAGCAAACAATGTGGCGGGTGAGGAGCTGAACACAGTTGGAGACGGAGAAGGCATATTTTACGCAGCGCAAAGATGTCCCGTTACCGTGGATAGACATGGTCGAATGAGGAGACTGAAGCCCTGATCAAAATGAGGACGAGTACATTAATCAATTGCTTAAGAAAACACATAAAAACACTGCAGTGTATTATACTAGCCTACAGAATATTCTGTCTGTGCGTGCCGTAAACATAGAGTGCTGTCACTGTGTGGGGACTCCCCACACTCCCCAGAGACTTTCATCTCGATACACTTGTAAACATTTGCTCAGCGCTGTGCTTCCATGCCCAAAAGAACAGTGCGTGGCTGCATGCGTATAGTGAGAGACCGAGAGAGAGTCCCAGACGGCACGACACATGCACATTATGAGTATAATTTTATCACCATAGATTTCACTGTGTAGGCTAGTTTATGAATGGAACACATTGATAAAGGTCCCCCTGCTGCGTTTCCAATTGCTGCGGATGACATTGTGAAGGAAACCGCAGCAAATTAAATATACAAAAATCCCAATTTCTCTGCCCATACGCATCAAGTCTACCGAAGTTTAGTTGGGAATGTGACAAGGTAGACAAGCAAAAGACCAAGTCTGCGTTCAAATTGCTAGGGTTGTTCCCTACTCCCTACTCCCCATACGGGGATCCAGACTCAATGGACTCAAATAGTGATGAATTCGGACAATACTCCCTGTATGGGGAGCACCGACTCTGACGTTAATATCGGTAGAGGGCGCTATAGGTCCGCAGGTTCATGTACTTTTTATTTGCATTGTAATCCCCATAGGGTTTTTTCAGATCGCCAGAACAGTTTGAAAAATAAACAAATCATCCCGGCCGTTTCACTCATTTGGATATGAAGAATCAACTGACTAGGAACAGGACTAGGAACAGACTGTATCAAATAAGTTCCTGCAGGCTGTCACCTCCCTGCAAGGACAGTTTGTAAAATTATTTTTAAATTCATGAATGAATAAAGAAAACATAGGTTAATGAAAACATGTTTGCAGGCATTTAGGCCTATATGTATGATAAAAAGGTTATTCTTTTAAAATAACATAGGCCTATGATTATTATCAATAAATTAATATTATATCCATTATCCAGCAATTAGAGACCTGCAAGCCCGTCGGGTACCAACGGGGCCCGGCCTGCCAAAACAGGCCGGCCGAGCCCATTTTAACATTTTGCGCAATGAATTTCACCTGGTCTAAACCGCGCGCACCTAAATGCTGCCGCCTCTCCTTCCTTCCTTTGGCTGCTGCGCTGCTAGTGCTACACAACACTGACTGTAGTAGTAGTCAGTCATGTGACACGACACAAACACACACCCAGTCAGCACGCAACAACACACATGCCTTGCAGAAACAAAAACAACGGCGACAGCGAACGAGTGAGTAGTTTACGACAAAACAAAAGAAAGCCACACAACGATGAAAAATTGACAAAAGTTATATCATAAAGGAGAGGTTGGCTCGTGGGGAGCTCCAGGCAGTGAACAATACAGGAGGAAAATCGGAAGTATGGAGGAACTTTGATCTAGTAACTACTTTAACAAATGAGCCAGCTGGTTTTGCTCAGTGCAAAACATTTAAACATGTCCTTTCTTACGACAGCAAAGGATCGGGCACATCTCATTTGGGGTGACAGGACATACCGACCGTGGCTGCACAGCAGCAACGAGTAGGCCTAGCAGCAGTGTCGCAAGCCGACAATTGCCGATGCTTGATTTTCTACCAAAGCCAGCGCCAACTAGTGCAAAAAAGAAAGTCACACAGAAATGTGTTGAGTTCTGTTGTGAAGACATACCGTCACCTTATTAAACTAATTGCCTAAGTCATTTTTGCAAGGTGTTCAGGAAACACAAAAAACTGTGCCAAATGTAGAATATATATCTCTAAATTATTTAAATTCCAAAAAATATGAAAAAATATGACTATTGACATACAAATAAAGGTGTATGTCAATCATGTAACATGTAAGGATAAAATGACTTAGGCCAATATCTGAACATGTCATTTTAACTTAGGCAATTATAAACCTTATTTAGGCCAAATTACTTCTGCAGTAAGTGACTTAGGCAAAATGTTTTTATTCCAATTATATTTAATAGACCATGGTTTAGGGTCAGCCACAGAGTGTTTAAAATAATATCAGAGCACAAAGACATTCAAGACACCTAGAGGGTTGTTTGGATTTTTAATTCAACCAAGTACACGGAAAATGTATAGCTGAAATCAATCTTAGCTTAGAAAAAACAACAAAAAACAAGCACAAAGAAAGATCAGTTTCTGACGAGGCAACTTAAATCACTCTCTAAAATAACTACTTCCATTTCTTCTTCAAAAGTGCAACTTAAATTATTGTTAACTTAAAGAAATAAATAATAATAAATACAAATATGAGGAGGTTCACTTCACTTCTCCCTCCAGCTCTTCTTTGCAGAGAAACATAAAATGTCCAACTTAAATCACTGATGGCTTAAACAAATTAAACAATAGCTTAAAAAAACAACAAAACAATACAAAACAATCTTTTAGCTAACCTAGTTTTCCAGTAAAACTTTATTTTCCCAGAATCCTCATAGTCATGTTGATTGATGCCTAGTTATGTGGCAAATTGTCGAAGAAGTTATGACACTCGGCGGGCATGACATGTTTCATGGACTGAAGGTCCTGGAACTTTCTCTCCTTGATAGGCAGAGCACGTGGAAACATTCAAATCCATTCCATTGGCTTATCTTGCAGCTGTTTCCTCTGTGGCAGAGCTTCCCACACAGAGTTCTCAGAGAAGGACAGCTTGTAATGGATCTCGCCATCACTTCTCAACTGAAGTGCTCTCAGGTCATGTACAGTTGGATCTCCTGCTTTTTTTCCTGGTCTGATGATTGAGACGTAAGAGCCACTCATTTTCAGGAATTCACCATGCCTAACCATCTTCACATGGTATGGTGATGGTTTGATTCTTGCAGTCTTGAGTACGATCAGGTAGTCTCTCGGGGTGATGAGATCAGTAGTCATTTTGCGTTCAATGGTACTATGCATGCTGTCACACTCCATCTGTGTGTGTCCTGCAACAAGGTACTTCTGTGTTATTAGTACCCCATATTTCCTGGCAAGCTCTGAGAATGCATTTGCCACATTTGCATTGCAATTTTGATAACCACAACCATCACTCCACACCACTATCTCTTTGAGTTGTGGACGGTCTTTGATCACACCTTCAAAATGGCGATATTGGAGGTGTGCAAACGTCTCGCTGCCCTCTGATTCGTCCCAAAGATAGCAGTACCCTTCCTTTGATGTCAACTCGAAGAGTGTAAAGTTATGGACCTGCAGTTTTGTTTTGTAATACAAGCAGCTGGCTTGGGTTTTTGGACACAGCAGCACGGCTTGCAAGTCCATCGTCCAAACAGACTTCTCATCATTCGCAGATTCCTTGTCACGGGATTTCTCTTCCCTCGCTTCATTTTTCTTGGCCACATGTGCATCATAAACGGCCTCACTAATGTGTCCATGCTTGAATGATACACAAACATCGCACTGATCCTTTCGTGGAATGAAGACGGAATAATTTTCTTCATGGAACACTTTTGTGAATGTTGAGATCGAAACGGTCCTCACTTTAGCAGACTCAGATGCCTTTAGATATTCCCGGTTGGCGATGGTTGTGCCTGGATGCAGGAACTTATTTTTGTATGTCTCTGTGCTTCTGCAGTAATGTGAATATACAGTGGGAAGGTCTTTCAGCCAGTCCTTAAGGAAAGCTGTGACTTCTTCTTCCAGCTTTGCATGACTGCCATGCTTAGGTCCAGATGGGCTGGGGCTGGTTCTTGTTCCTCAAGGTAGCTGTCTTCAATCAGCCAGTGTGTGATCGTTCTCTCAGGGACACCAACTGTAGATGCAAATAGTGACCTGCACACTCTGCGACTGGTTCCATCCTCAAGTTTCAGTATGAAGGAGAATGTGGTATTGCGCCTGGAACCCTCAGTAACTTTATTTTGCTTTATAGCAATCTTTGTGGCCAAAGTGGTGATGTATGTCCGTCGTTCATCCCAGGTGTCCATTGACCAAACCTTCTGGAATACCTCCTGTCGCTGCTCTTCGGTTGTTGATTGGCAGTCTCGAGTTTTGAACTTTGAATTGCAGGGAGGATTTGCTTCTGGCTAGCCGTTGCAGTGGCGATCACCATGATTGGCACGCTGATTTAATTGCCTACGGTACTTGATTTGATTAGGCCATAGGCCTATTAGGCTCATATGCTGATATTCTGTATTAATATGTGTGAGCAACTGAGCATTCATTTGTGTTGGTGACACCTTGTTCTTTTTGGCAGCTCAGCCAATTTATCTGTTATTCTGTCTGCATAATGTGCCTTATAGCAGTTAGCCTACTGCTGCTGGATCACTTTGGAGTTGATGTTTTATTTATTTTATATAGTTCAAAGCATCTGAGGACATTTTGATTTGTTTATCCTGCCTAGTCTCACGCACTTTGTTTATTCGTTTTGTGGTCTCTCACGTAGCCTATGAACGTTTAACGTTTAATAAAAGTTCAACCAAAACTAAGTACTTTTTAGTGTGATGTGTGTGTTGTTCTGGACTTCTTGTTCTTAATGTGGGTTTATCAGAGTGTGAGCTAGCGCAGCCGAGAGTGTGAGTGTGCACCAATAAAGCGGCCGCGGCGCACATGCTAGAAATAGCGTAATACAAAATAAAAAAGTCAGGCTTTCGGGACTTTTCGGGACTTGACCAACGGGCTTAGGGCCGGACGGCCGGGGCCTTAACTCCACGGGCCCGAGCCGGGCCCAGGCCCATATTTTAGGCCCGTGCAGGGCTCTACCAGCAATATGAAAACAGTGCACCACCTTGACAATATGAAAATATCAGCAGCATGATTGATTAACTACATGAACCCCTGCTAATCCTGGGGCGGGGGGATACGGCAAAAATAGCCGATCTATAAGCAACGCAACGTCCATGTTGTGAGCTTGTAGATCGGGTACTTTTGGTAAAGAATTACCAAAAGTAGCCGATCTACAAGCTCTGCTCACAATACGGACGTTCAATACATTACTGTCTACATAATGAAGTTTTAATGTATTTATCGCAATTCAATGAAATAATGTAAGAAAACATATTTTTTCATGGCAGGAATTAATGAATATTAATAAAACATATGTTCGGACACATCTCACAAATCTCACAAATATATTCTACAGCAAGCAACTGATTCCTCTCCTAACGTCTTGTGCTGGGGCTGGGTGATAAAACTGCAAATAAATGCACAGATCATTTGTCTCGATCTGTAGCTTCGAGATTCGCCAGGGAAGAAAAGTGAGGGGAAAACGAAAGTTTAAAAAGTACATTTGTGTTGATTTATTTCGCTGGTTCAACTTCTGCCTCTTTTGAGTTGGAGCGCAATGAGTGCATGCATGCAGAAGCAGTGCACGTGCGCAAACGCGTGCATGTGCGCTGAACAGCGAGCTTGCGCAATGCATTATGGGGCAGATTTCCTTTGCTGTGTTTTTGAAGTGACCATCGGATGGTCCCTACAATTCCCGGTGCATTGTGGGATACTTCAGTCCACTACATTAGGGTGCAAAAATGCTCACTACACATTCGGTATAACAAAATGGCATTGCACTATATGGGGCATAGGGAATTAATTCGAACAAAATTTTATTTTATCATGCTCATAAAGTGCTCTGTGCTCAAAGTGCAATTAAAAAGCAAACGTTTCGGTCCTTCGTCAATGCTATATGATTTTCACAGACAAAGAACTTGCTCTTAAAGAGCTCCAAAACAATACAGCTCAGGTGCTGATAATTGCTAATTACTAATTGATGACATCACCAGCAAGATCATCCCTCTTTGTCCGGCAGTAGAGCCCCATTGTGTTCTGTAGAGATATGTGAACTTCTGTGGCTGCTTGTCATGCTCCTCCACTGCATCCCAGGCTTCAAGGACGTTGTTTCTCTGCTCTGTGGTAAGCGACAGCCTGTCCTCTGTCCGGCCAATCTTCACCAGCACAGAGCAGAACTGTTCCAACTGCAGCTGCAGACATCCTCCTGTTAAAAAATGTCATACATAAGAATGCAGTAAGTTGAAAAGTGTACATCGTCCAGCAACCAGTGCATTATTATGTCATTATAGCAGAAACATAGTTAGTTACTCACAATAGCTGGATTGTGTGCAGTGGAGGTTATCTCTATGTCTGTGAGCACAATGTCGGCCTGGGCGGCATCCAGATGACGATTGCAATTATCTTCCTCTTCGTCACTCTGGTATGCCTCATCTTCTTGGGGATCATGCTGGCCAGGCTGAAGCACCTCCTCATCTTCTCCAGGCCCATCGTCAATAATGCCCTCAAGGGAGAAGGGTTCAGATTCACCTGAGCTCCGGCTGAACAGGTACTCTAACCCCAGCAGCTCATTGGAAGGGATATCAGCAGGGACCCTAAAATTCTCCTCCATCGTCTCACCAAAGAGCTGCTGAGAGCGCCTGTTGAGGTGGTCAATTAGTGGGGCTGAATAGGACCTGTGGTGCCGTCCTTTGCCACCAAAGATGGCATACGAGCTCCTGTCCGAGTTCCAGCGAGCAATGCCACTTGTAAACCTGACATGGCCGTGTGGTGCACAGTGGGGACCTGAGTAGCATAAAGTCAAAGTGTAATGACTCTGAGGAGTAATTTGGCTCAGTAAACAGCAGTAGAAATGGTATTCATAAAATATATATCATTGCTGTCAGGTAGAATTCCAAAATCCATTCCTTTTTTATTACAATTTAAAAACAATGTAAAATACTGAAAATAGCAGATCTACAAGCTCATAACGCAGGGTTCCCCAATTAATTTTCCCCAGGGGCCATATTTTGTCTAGGGTATCAGACTGTGGGCCGGGGCCGCCCGCGGCAACCAAAATGGGGCTTTTAATTTTATTTTTGTATTAATTAAATAATAAACGTAGCACCATTTTATAATCACTATTATTGGATGTGATACTAATAATGTAGCCCTGGGAGTCATAAATCATGTGTTGAGGGTCACACAAAGAAAGAATGCACACCGGAAACAAAATAAGTTGAGAACCAACCATTTATTTAAAGCTGGTAATAGTACAGCAGTTATTTTAACAGCAGCCAGTTGTACTTGTTATGTACTGTTATAATCAAATATATAAAAAAAAAAAAAAAATCAAGAACCAACAACAAGTAATTTGTTTGTTGCAGTCTGCTTCAATAGCAGGCTAATACAGATGTGTAACATGTTCCAATAGCAATGCAGATTATGCCAGCAGGGAGTTATACAGAGACTGAAATTAATCTCAGTGGCCTGGCAGTTTGTGTTCCTTTCCCTCCTTCTGGCTGCCTGTCTGTGACACACACACACACACACACACACACACACACACACACACACACACACACACACACACACACACACAGAGGAGGAGGAGGAGGAGGAGGAGGAGAGAGAGAGAGAGAGAGAGAGAGAGGGAGAGAGAGAGAGAGAGGGAGAGGGAGAGGGAGAGGGAGATTTTAGTTTTTCCACTGTTTCCGTGTCATTGTCTCTCATTTAATCTATTTATTATTTTTAATTAATCTCTGTTGCATTTAAGTATGAAATGTGTTATTAAAATTAAAGAAAATAGTAGTGGTGTTATTGCTTGTTTTTTTTTGTTACTAATGTTGCTCTGAAGAGGGAAGTCTGAACTCTGGAGCTGTTGCCCCCATGACCAGATTACGGATAAGCGGTTGAAGATGGATGGATGTATTATTTATTATAGTACAGTTGTAAATTTGTAATTATTATTATACCACAATAGTATTTAGAAATTGAAAAAATACAGAGGTTCACTCACCATTCAGTGAGAGAAGTGACAGGTATGGGATGAGGCAATCGTTCTGAAGTTGGGTTTGTATTCCGTTGTGGCAATCCTGAGGCACTGATCCAGATGTTCATTTGTTAGTCTGTTTCTGTCCTGATTCTTGATATAATTCATTGTAGAAAACGATGACTCACATATGTATGTGGAGGGGAACATTGTGAGTAGAATCACTGCTGTAGCTCTCATGTTTTTTAATTGGTTCTGGGGAACCATGTTGATCCAAAAGTCACTCACGTCGTTGCTTAAATCCAAACCATTCTTCTCAAAGAATTTGTCTATTTCCTCAAAGCAGATTAATCCTGTTGTTCGCCCAGGCAGAGAAAGCAAACACAGCAACTCTTCCCGAAAGATGTGTCCATCAAAAAATCTTGCAAACACAGACAGCTGTTCCATGTCAGTTCGATCGCAGGACGAGTCTATGGCTAGAGATATTGCTTCTGCTTTGTTTAAATCAGTGAGTAGATTGGAAAAGCAATCTTTGGCTAAAATCTCCACCCTTCTGGTTGCAGAGTTATCGGACATTGGCACCTGTTTTAACAGTTCCACAACAGCCTTCTTAGTTTTCTCATTGTGGCTTAATACTTCGGTAACCATGTCAATAGCACACGTTTTAATCAACTCTGCATCACTGAATGGTTTCTTAGATTTAGCGAGGTTCCATGCAACACGCAAGGATGCAGTTGTCACATGCTCTTGTGCAGAAGTATATTTGCTGAGAGTTGCCACAGAGCCTTCATATGATTTGATCAGCTGTTGTATTTTCTCTTTTTTCATTTCTGGTGTAGGATACTTGCCATTGAAATCTTTATGCACAAAAAGGAAGTGCCGTTTTATATTCTCTGTTTTACAGACGGCAACAGTCTGTGTGCAAATCAAACACGTTGGCTTTGCATCTGCACGGCGCGGCAAAATAAAACAAAACTTATCAGTCCATTCGGGTCTGAACTGACGTTTTTCTTGGTCGACTTTACGTTTTCTGTTGGCCATTGTTGTTGTTCTTGTTGTTATCTCCTGGCTGTGTGCACATGTAGGAAGCGCTGTGCATGCCGCATGCGCCCCAAATCACGTATACAGGAAGGTCAGCCTGACCTGAACCCAGAGAGGTGTATGCTGGGGTATGTTGTCAAAATAGTGCTTTTTTAGGGTGTGTGTGTGTGGGGGGGGGGGGGGGGGGGGGGGTTATAATGATCGCGCACACTTTCTCCGTAATGTAAAATTGAAATGTATTTATAAAAAATAATTAAAAATAAATAAAAATAAAAATAATTTAATTTGATTTTTTTTTTTCACACAGGCAGGGTGTGGGCCGGACAGGGTCCTCTGGTGGGAGGGAGAGAGGAACCTGCAGAGTTGGGACCTTGCAGTGGCGGATGGAGAATGGGAGAGCAGAGTTAGCAGGCGTAGGAGCGGGCGACCTCTCGGCAGAGGGTTGCGAGATGGAGGCAATGAGTGAGAAATTGATTCACCTGACAGGACAGGGAAACTCCCGACGGAGGAGGCCTGCGAGGCCGGAGGACGGGACGGGCGGCGTTTTGATAGGAGTGAGTGAGCGTCCTGGAGAGGGAGAACATGTTAGAAATGGGCAGAAGAAGAGGTACCCGCCACCCGACGCAACCACCAGTCAGTGTATGTACCGCACTATAGTACTGCGACAATGGCCCCCAGAAGTCGGCATACCCCTACCGGAGTTAGGACCAAACACAACATAGTTTTTCCTCATCTCTAAGGCCTCCCATACATGAAATGGATTCTTGTATAAAAATATTTTACTGCAAAAGTGGTGAAATTGTTATTTAAAGTTATACACCTCAAACTAAAAATAAAGCCTCTCCGTCTGGTGGTTGAGGCACTTAAAGGCATGTAGATTCACAATGGAAGCTCTGAGAGGTTCAAAACTTGGCATACTTGAAGCCAGAACATACCTCTACATTCTAGAAAAGACTGAATGTCAATATCTGAATGTCAATATGAGATATAGTCATTTGAACACATACTTACAGTAGGCGGAATTGTACATCTATGTAGATGTCTTCTCTACTTTGTAGTGACTCTGGAATGGATTGTCATAGCAACACATATGATGGCTTGTAGGAAAGGTGAGGTTCTACTGAATCCAGCAATACCAATTGTGTAAATGTAGCTTGCATAATCGTGGAGTTATGGCACAAAACATATATGGTGTCCCAAACGGGGGGAAATAAAACTAATGAAATCTACAGTATCACATTAGTTTTATTTTTACTTCACTTATCAAGGGTGGGAAAACATAAACAAATCACTTGAGTAGAAGTCCCTAAAATGTATGAAATGTCTCAAACTTGAGAAATGAGAAATTGTGAACAAATAGATGCCGCTTCAATAGAGAAATATGCAAGCCTAGATTGGAACTACTAACTATTATTATGTTGCAGCACATGACCTGGATGTTCCCTCATCAAGCTCAAATCTCAATATTATCCTCATAAATATAAATAATCAAGTTATTCATTTCTGTTATTTGAGTTATTTGGTTACAGTCAAGTTATACTACACTACATCCACCTGCATCTTATTGCCTACAGTATGTGGCTTTCTTCATAAAATGACAGGTAAAATAATTTCACATATTTTGGAATATACACTGACAATAGCAGAACCCTGCCCTGACACTATTTCACCAGAATGGAAAATAGACTTAATTAGTATCACTTGTAATATGGTTACTGCACATACTATAGCCTAAAAATAGTGCGCGCAATGCACAACATAGATACTGTACAAATTCTGAAGTGTATCTTTAAACTTTTACCAAAATGGAATATTGGATCCAAATCTTTGTATCATCTTTGCTAAACAGTTGGAAAAAGGCACGAAACAAGACCCATAATGTATAAAGCCCACGGCAGAAGACCTTCAACACTAACTGTTGTTCAACAGAGAGATGATGTTCATAAAACCCTGGCAAACCCAAATTCAATATACTCTCCTCTCCTCATCATATACTGTATCATGTTGAGAAAACTACTCCAGTAAGACCAGAGTGAGAGCATGCCGTCTCGTCAAGAAGACTGAATAGGGTACAACATTGTTGAATAGGATACAACACTGTTTAACATACAAATATATTGTTTCATTTGTGGGAAGGCCAGCACAATTGATTGATTGATTGATGGATTTAATAGTTTATTAGACATAAATGTAAAAACAGCAACAGAGTACAGTCATACAATTAGTCCAAAAGGGATAGCACAAAAAAGTCCTCGCGGTCTTGTTGCAATCAGTTCATAGACAAAACCAGGACTACTGGTCAGAGTACCAGAGACAGGGCCTTCACATGGTCACTGGTCAGAGTACCAGAGACAGGGCCTTCACATGGTCACTGGTCAGAGTACCAGAGACAGGGCCTTCACATGGTCACTGGTCAGAGTACCAGAGACAGGGCCTTCACATGGTCACTGGTCAGAGTACCAGAGACAGGGCCTTCACATGGTCACTGGTCAGAGTACCAGAGACAGGGCCTTCACATGGTCACTGGTCAGAGTACCAGAGACAGGGCCTTCACATGCAGCATCAGAAAGATTGATGAAGTTGTACATCGGCTGCTCTCGTACCCAGATCTCTTTGCATATGATGACAAATATCATAAATGCTACCTAAAACACTAAATATCTAAACGAAATATAGCAGCTATAAAACAAAGAACAAAGAACAAAGAAAAACAGCAGACCAGTATCTATGTCAAAGCTTTTATTAATCTCACTGAAATAGTTAACATCTTTCTTTAAATAAATGAAAGTGATGACAAGTCATCACTTTCAATAAATAAGAGTTATGACATACTGAAGACACTGGTCCATGGTTTTCTTCATCGATATATCTGCAGGTCTATGTAGTAGTTCTGGATTTTCTTGGATATTTGCATCTTCTCTCATTGTGCCCATTTCCCATGGGCACACTTTTAGAGCATGCAACATCAGACTTTCCATGTTCTACAAATTATAATGCTGTATGTTTCCAGGGTTTGTATTTAGACAATATCATCTTCTTCCTCAGAGTCAGTGTCTTCAGTATGTCATCATAACAGTCAAGGAGTTTATATACCGTAAATGGAAATTGGTGCATTTACAGTATATAGAGCTTTTATCCAAAGCACTTTACATAGATTGTGCATTACATTCACACATTCAGTCACACACCGATGGCAGAGGAAACCATACAAGGCACCGACCTGCACATCGGGATCAATTAGGGGTTCAGAGTCTAACTCTGGGGGAGCCCTGGATCGAACTGAGAATATGGTATGATATAGTACTAACGGTATATTGTTAGTTCACACTGAAATTTGTCTTGCGAACCTCACGGTTCTCCATCCAGCCGCTCTATTGGCCACTCTATCCCTGAGGCACTGCCGCCTCGGCATATTACCAGTATTATTGTATATTTGTCATCATACACAAAGAGATCTGGGTACGAGAGGAGCAGATGATGTACAACTTCATCAACCTTTCTGATGCTGCATGAAGGACCATAAGTCTCTGGTACACATACCAGTACCAGCCATAATGGCTGTCAGATGTTCTGGTCTTGTACTGGCCTTCACACAAATGAAAAATATCTTTGTATGTTAAACAATGTTGTATCAACCCTATTCAGACTTCTTGATGAGACTGGTGCAGGCATGCTCTCACTCAACATTTGCAACTTGCTCATTACTGCAGCATATTGTCTGTATATAGAGCCACGGTTTTCTGAACATCATCATCTCTCTGTTGAGCAACATTTAGTAAGATCATTTTAATTTTGAGTATCTGCCGATACCGATTTTTCCCCATCTGAAAATTATATTTTTATGCAACTCCTCCAATATCACAATAGTACAATATCCCAAATCACGGACAATATACAGTCTAATATCATGATATGGCTATCATATTGATACTAGGGATGTCCCAATCACATTTTTGTGCTCCTGATCTGATCATTTAAAAATGTCATGATCGGCCCCGATTTCCGATACAATTCACATTATAAGATCACATAAGATGCACATAGGTGGAGCCAAATACTGTAGTATAAATTGACTAACCAAATAACTCAAATAACAGAAATGAATACCTTGATTATTTATATTTATGAGGATAATATTGAGATTTGAGCTTGATGAGGGAACATCCAGGTCATGTGCTGCAACATAATAATAGTTAGTAGTTCCAATCTAGGCTTGCATATTTCTCTATTGAAGCGGCATCTATTTGTTCACAATTTCTCATTTCTCAAGTTTGAGACATTTCATACATTTTAGGGACTTCTACTCAAGTGATTTGTTTATGTTTTCCCACCCTTGATAAGTGAAGTAAAAATAAAACTAATGTGATACTGTAGATTTCATTAGTTTTATTTCCCCCCGTTTTGGGACACCATATATGTTTTGTGCCATAACTCCACGATTATGCAAGCTACATTTACACAATTGGTATTGCTGGATTCAGTAGAACCTCACCTTTCCTACAAGCCATCATATGTGTTGCTATGACAATCCATTCCAGAGTCACTACAAAGTAGAGAAGACATCTACATAGATGTACAATTCCGCCTACTGTAAGTATGTGTTCAAATGACTATATCTCATATTGACATTCAGATATTGACATTCAGTCTTTTCTAGAATGTAGAGGTATGTTCTGGCTTCAAGTATGCCAAGTTTTGAACCTCTCAGAGCTTCCATTGTGAATCTACATGCCTTTAAGTGCCTCAACCACCAGACGGACAGGCTTTATTTTTAGTTTGAGGTGTATAACTTTAAATAACAATTTCACCATTTTTGCAGTAAAATATTTTCATACAAGAATCCATTTCATGCATGGGAGGCCTTAGAGATGAGGAAAAACTATGTTGTGTTTGGTCCTAACTCCGGTAGGGGTATCTCGAAAACTAAAGCACTTTTTGACTGTTTGTTGCAGGACTACTAGTAGACGCCATGGACTTCTGGGCATCGAGCACGGATGCGGCAGAGGGTCTGACGTAGGAGGTGAAGGCAGAGGACGACCAGCGGCCCATAGATTGCAGGGTGAGGGCAGGAACGCTGCTGGCAGCAGCGGTGGTGGCAGCTCCGATTCTCAGGGAGTGGCTGGAGTAGCGGTCAGGAGGGAGACCACATCTTACGAGCAGCAATTCCAGCAGCCGTGGTATGAACGAGCGGCCCTGGGGAATTATTCTGATTGCGTAATTAAAATGACCCAGCAGTGAAAGCAGCTGGCGCTTTGTACGGGGCGAGGCGGCGCTCTGGATTAATTATCTGACGCGAGTTAGCTTTTCCAACGGGAGAGAGGCTTTCATTTCCACGGAGTCTAAGAGGACGCCAAGAAACTTGACGGATTTGTCCGGGCCGAAAGAGGGACCCCCAGAGCGTTAAACGTTTCTTTGAGTGAATCGAGGCTGGTGGGGGGAAACTGGGAAGGAAAATCTATTAACAAGAAGTCGTCGAGGAGGTGAAGGACGAAAGGTAGGCGATTAACGTTCAGCAGAATCCAGCAGAGGGCCTCCGATAGCTGGTTAAATATGTGGGGGCTGCTTCCACAGCCGAAAGTTAAGCGTGTGGCGAAATAAAACGATTTATCCCATTTAACTCTGAAAAGGGACCACTGAGACGGGTGGATTGGCATTACTTTAAAGGCGTCCGTCATATCTGCTTTTGCCAGCCATGCGCCTTGGCCTGCTATTTTGATGAGTTTGATTGCGTCGTCGATAGAAGCGTAATGCAATGAAAAGTGTTCGAGCGGAATCATGGCGTTTACGCTGGGACACGGGCCGGAGCAGGGGGCTGACAGGTCGATGATTAAACGTTTTTTCCCTGAATATTTAGGCGTAGCGATCCCGATTGCTGCGAAACGGATTGAAAGGCGGGGTGGGGAACGGCCCTACCATGAAGCCTTTAAAGACCTCTTTCTCCAGGAGAGAGGCGACTATTTCTGGTTTTTGCAGAGCGGATTGGAGATTAGCAGACACATGAGAATGGGTCAGAGGCGAGAGAACGCCAACGCGGAAGCCTTGGGACAGCCCTGTGAGGAGATAGTCCGTGAATACTGGGTCGGGGTGAGAGGATAGAGCGGCGGATAGAGCGTGAATGTGGATGGGGGTTGAGGGGTGGTTGTTTAGAATGGTTTGGAGTATCGGGGGACTTTGTGAGGTGGCCCCTCCCTGTTGACGTCCCGTTCACACGGACTTTGGATGAGGATCCTTGCAACCACTACAAAGGTGAGAGAATTGGCATTTAGCGAAAGTGCAGACGTTTTCGTTGAAGTTGTTACATATGGGCATGTTGTTAAAGTAGGTCACCTCTCTTCCGCGGGAGTCCCTCGGGCCCGGGGGGGGGCTCGTCCTGGGGGTTGGGATCGTGAGGATCGATGTAGGCGGAAGGATTCAAAGCTTTTGGGCGGTTTTCTTTTTTCACCGTGGGAGCGAGGAACACTGATCTGGGGCATGATTCAGCGATAGATGATAGAGTGATCTACTTGGTTGCACAGATAGCAGGTAAGGGCCCTGTGGCCGCCTACGTGCAAAATGAGCAGCTCTGTATCTAGGCACGCCCAGTTGAGTCTTGAGTTGAAACGGGAGAGGAAGTTAGCCGCTTTAGCAGAGAAGGCCTTATGGTAATCGTAAAACATAGAACCGCCGTATCTACGTTTGATTCCGCTGATGAGAGCGAGGTAGGAGTCTAGCTCGGGTCTGTGCTCTGGGAAGACGTCGCATAGAGTGTCTCTAAACAAGCCGAAAGCTATAACCAAATAATCGCAGAAGTCGAGGGAACGGTTAATGCGGGGATCGGCGGCGCGGAATACGGCAGAGAGCTGGTCGGAGCCTACCAGCTTTCTGTCGCACTCGGGAGTGGGGAGAATGAGAGAGGCTAAATTAATGTCCTTCCCTTCGATTATTTGGGCTCTGAGGTGGGTAGAGATGGCGGAAAAGGGGGAAATAAAATAATTACCGGCAGGGGAGACTGGCTGGGCGGAGGATAGGGTGAAACCGGACCGTGGGTGAGGAAGCACCAGGTTGGCGACGGTTAGAGGAGGGAGAGAGGAGGACGAGAGCGTGGCGCTGGCGGCCGCTGGAGGAAGGTGCACGGGCGCCTGCTGAGAGAGCCGTGAGTCCAGTGCCCCGACTGCGTTGGCCAAGGTGGCCATGGCTGACAGCAGCAGGTTGGTGGAGTCGTGAGACGGCGGTGAATGCGGATTTTGGACGGGACCAGCATAGGCCTGGGAGCCACCGGGTTCGTCCCGGGTGGGCTCGGCTGAGCGCGGAGTTGTATTTCTATTTTTTCCCTTACTCTTGCCTTGGCTGGGTGAACCGGTTTGCTGAGTCTGTGATGACTCGAGAGTGGCAAGGAGGAGATCGGGGATGATGCCGTGCCCAGAGAGTGCGGCGAAAATGGCCATAGATGATATTCGGCGGCTGCTAGCCTGGAGCTTGCTGTCGTCTGCGTCTGACATGATGCACGTTTTACCTGACTACCTGAACGGAAGCACAGATGAATGACGGGAAGGAGAAGACGCCCTTTTAAAGGGGCGCGGACAAGGTAACGTTGATCTGATTGGAGCTGTTGAGTGACGGCTAGTTCCATCTCTCAGTTGAACTAACGTTTATAACTATCACTTCTGACTACGGCTCTTTCCACCACGACCAGTTTAATTAATGCAAACACGAGGACTGCGCCGAGCTAAAAAATAGTACCGGACAGGCGAACACTTCACCACACCATCGACACCACGTCGTGTAATGGCCCCTACACAGTGAAGGAGTTTTACAGTTGTCGGCGACTCATCAGATTGTTGTGCATTTCACACTGCAGGAGTGTTTTCTTTTTAAATCGTCTGTCATTATATCTTTGTGGCTTTCACCCTAAACGGGTGGCGATCTTTTTTCCGACACCCTTTTGGCCGACGGGACAATGGTCCGACAGTTTCGGACTATTGTCTGAAATATCGTCTTTTTACTCCAACAGTCCGACACGACATTAGACAGACAGAAGTTGCGGCAATAGTCCGACAAACCGTAGGTTAGAC